>NC_090443.1:289301619-289612610 GCF_031143425.1 Pleurodeles waltl | reverse complement strand
TGTATATTTCTAGACCTATTTTCACCCAAGGCATGTCTGGACATTTAATAGGACCTTAAGGCAGTTTGAATGTAGATAAGGCTTTCCCTGATTCATTACACAGAATACATTCCCTCACTTTTCTCTCCACAGCCACATCCATTCCTAGCCACAATACAACTCTTTGATTTTGCTCTTTGTCTTTGATATCCTAAATGATAATCATGGCAGATTTCCAGTATTTTATTCCTAAGCCCCTCTGGAGGAATAAGCGTACCATTACGCATTAACCTATTACTCTCTACGGACAATTCCTTTTTCACTTCCCAAAACACCCAAACATTCTCCTCTAGATCCTTTTCATGTGGCCACCCATCACATAACAATGTTTGAACTTAGCATAACATTGCATCTTCACTCAAAGCTTTGTTCCACTCTTCTTCATTAATACCATGAACATCTTCCACTACGTCAGCTACACAACAATCCTCAAATTCATTCACTTCCTCATCAGTTTCCGCCAAAGGCATCCTACTCAAGAAATCAGCGATTTTATTCTTGACCCCTGACATATAACGTATCTCATACTTTTAATTCAAAAGTCTTATGGACAATCGAGCAATAGGTGGAGAAGCTTTAAATAATTCATTCGTTGTTAACACCTTAGTGAGCGGTTTGTGGTCGCTTCGCAGGATGACGTTTGTTCCCCATACGAACGACCGGAAGTGCTCCAAACCCCATACGCATGCTAGGGCTCCCCGCTCAATAACCGAATGGTTAGCTTTAGTATCAGTTATTGAGTGGGAGGCAAATGCAATCACACATTCTCTACCACATTCATCTGCTTGTGTAAGAACTGCACCAAACCCTCTACTACTGGTATCTGTAGTGACAATGCATTGCAAGTTTGGATCAAAACCTTGAAGAGCTGGTGCTCTGATAATGCCGTCTTTATTCATTTGAAACGCTGCCTCACACTCCTTAGACCACTCAAACATGCATTTCATTTTTAACAATTGTCTAATGGGGTAAGTTTTATGGGATAAATTATGCACATATTTAGCATAAAATTCAGCCAAACCTAAAAACGCTCTGACCTCCTCCTTATTTGTAGGCGCTGGTGAATCTTTTATCACGGCTACCAAACTAGCTTAGGTTCAACATCCTTAACGCTAATCTCATGTCCCAAATAAGTGACACTCCATTTAGCAATTTTACACTTGTTATATTCAGCCGTGAGTCCATTGTCACTCAACACTTGTAGGACTCTCTTAACTTTAAAGTCATGTTTTTGTTTCGAATCACCAATAATTAGGATGTCATCTTGGGAAAAAAAACACATCACGTAACTTGCTAAATAATTCAAACATTAGTCCTTGGAACATAGCAGCTGCCGATGCTAGGCCAAAAGGGACCCTGACAAATTGATAACAACCAAATGGTGTGATAAAAGCGGTCAATCTATGGCTATATGGATGTAGCGATACCTGGTGATACGCTGAGTTTAGGTCAATCGTGGTAAACCACTCCTTGCCTTTAGTTAGAGCCACAATTTCATTGATTTTAGGTAAAGGAAACTGGTCTACCAATATGTTCTTATTAAGATCTTTAAGATCCACACATAACCTCAATTTCCCATTAGAGCGCCCAGCCACCCCCAATGGAGCAATCCAATCTGATGCTACAATTTGCTTGATAATGCCAGCCTGCAGTCATTTATCCAATTCACTAGACACCTCACTTCAAATACTTAAAGGCATGTTTCTTGCTTTATGGACAACAGGTACCGCATTTTCCCTTAACAAAATTCTATGTTGGAACTTTTTTAAATTACCAATGGTACCCGAAAACACCTGAAGAAATAAATCTTTTATGGATTCCTCATTGACTTCTCCATCCTAAATCACAGAAACCACTTCTGTGCTATTTGGATCAAGGATCATTCCCAGCGGACCTTGGTCCCACCAACCTAAAACAGAAGGTCCAGACTTAGAGACGTACATTTTACATTCTGCCTCACGATCCCGGAATACAAAAAACAACTTCCTGTAACCTATTAAGTGAATTGGTTCACCAGTAAAACTTTTTGGGGACATATCATGTGTATCTAGATCTCCACCTACATAATGCTTCATTTTTTTTAACCAGACCATTTAATTTACAATTGTGTAAGGTGACCCAGAATCTGAGGTAACAGTAATGGTAACTCCTCCCCTTGATATTTCACATTTCATATTTTTTCCATTGACGACCAGTGCAGAGGACTTTTTATTTTATATTAAGAACCCACATATACCTGTCATCACTGTCTGAAGTCGATCCTGAATCAGTGGCACTTTCTAATAATGTAATCCCAGACTCTTTTTTCATTCTGCAGACTTTAACAAAATGACCCATAATTCTGCAACTAGAACATTTCTGATTCCGGGCTGGACAGTTCTTATCATTTGCATAATGCCCCAACATTCCAGACCTGAAACACATAACCTTTATCTTATAATCTTCTTTCTTTTTCTTCTTGAGTTTATTGGAGTTATATTTTTTTGATTTACTGTCTGTCATCACACTTGAACTTTTCTTTGCCTCAGTAACTTTGTTGACAAGAGTGTTGGACATGAGCAGAGGTGCCCCTACGAACTCCAGCTCCATTTTTGTGGACTTCGTTAGTGCGGGGAAGCCATTTTACCCGTGTACTGGTTACAGGTAACTAATTGTGTCCAGCTACATAATGGTAACTCCTAACCTGGGCATGTTTGGCATCAAACATGTCAGAATCATACCCCAATACTGTTGCCAGTATTGGTTGTATGATTTCATGCACTCTTGGGGCTCCTTAGTGGTCCCTCAGCATTGCTCCTCTAAGTCTTCTGAGGTTTTCCAGGCAGCCCGTGCACTGCCACCCTACAGACAGGTTTCTGACCTCCTGCTGCTTCGCCTGTTCAAGCAGAGGAAGGCAGAACAAAGGATTTCCTTTTGGAGTGGGAGGCAACACCCTCTCCTTTTAGAAGCCACTGGTGTGCTTTAAAGTGCACATTTGGTGCCCTCCTTGCATAAACCGGTTTGCATCAGTCCAGGGACCCCTGGTCCCTGCTCTAGCGCAAAACTGGACAATGGAAAGGGGAGTAACTGTTCCCCTGTCCATCACCACCCTAGGGGTGGTGCCCAGAGCTCATCCAGTTGGCCACTTGTTTCTGCCATCTTGAATCCAAGGTGGGCAGAGGCCCCTGGGAGCATCCGAGTAGTCAGGTGATGTCACAGCCCCCTCCTGATAGGTGGTCACCCTGCTAAGTGACCAATCTCCCTTCCTGGGCTATTTAGGGTCTATCTCCAGGCTAGGTCTTCAGATTTGACTCTGCATCGTTTAGTTCAACTTCTGGATACCAGGACTGCAACTGGACCCTCCAGGAACCGACAACCTGCAACTCCAGCGACAATTCTGCTTTGCCACATTATTTCTCTGGCTCATTCCAGCAACTGCAACTTTTCCCTGTCTGTGCATTCTCTGAGGGCGACGAGTCTTCAGCCTGCACAAGCAGCAAGAAGGAATCTCCCTTAGAGTGAAGGAGACACTCCCCCTGCATCCGCAGGCACCACCTGCAACAATGACCAGCTGTTTGGATCCTCTCTCCTCCGGAACTGTGCAGATTCTGCATCACAGGTGGTGGTGTGGAGTAGTCCCCTTGATCCTCTCTACCAGCTATCCAACTTGGGAAACAGTAAGCCCTTGCCTGTCCTTGCAGGACAGTACCCTTGTGCACCGCAACTCTTGCAGCTACTAAGGCTTGTTGGCTATTCTTCCAAGTGATCTTCAGACTCTGTGTAGCCCCAGACTCTAGCACTCTTCCCTGCAAAGCACAGTCTCCTGCCTGCTGCTCAAGCAACATGGGACTCCTCTCAAAGTGTGTTGAGTGGGCCGTTCTGCGACTCTTGTGCCTGATGCCTGTGAGTTGCCTGTGGGGGTTGCATCCTCGTCTTCTGACTCTCCTCACTGTTGAGGATCACCTGGGACTCCCCTGCTTGGGTTGAGTCCCCTGGACCTTCCTGGTCCCCGGGAGCTCTGAAACGCTTCATCTGCGACTCTTGCCTTTGCCGAGGCTTGTTGGTGTTTTTTTCACACCATTGACTGACTGCAACTCTTTTTTCGATGTGGGACATCATCTGCATCACTTCTGGAACTCTATTCCTGAGCTTCACAGCTGACTCCTTTTCTTCACCGTCAACCTGGTCCTGTATCTCCAGAAGGGTGGGTAGTGGCTCCTGCCCCAACTGGAAACTCCAACTCAGACTGGTCTTGGTCCCCTTTATTTGCAGGTTCTCTTCTGTCAGGATCCACCTTTGGTTTCTTCCAAAGAAGTCCTGGAAGGCTTCTCGCACAGTCCTTTTCTACAGCTTACCTATGGGTTTGGGGGGAAAACCAGGAACTTACCTCTTCTCTTCTGGTTGCTGGGGGGGCACCCTGGTACCCAGCTGATAGAGACCCTCCCCCAGTTTTTTCATCCCACATAAAGCCCTTCCCATTGGTAGACTAAGTCATACAATGATGTAGACCCCCGCCCCGAACCGGTGCCCTTTGAGCTTCTTTGTGTTGCCATGAGCGTCAGCAGAGCCCTTCAGGTGAAATCAGTTGTTAAATGGCTACAGTGCTGAACTTTGCTCAAAGGACCATTTTTTAACACAATTTGTTTTTTGTATGGCTGGAATGTATGATACCTGAAATACCTTAAGCCATTTTATGATGAGGTAAATCCATGAAGTGCTATCTTAAGTTACATTTTGATATTGAGTTAAAAACAGTCTGCAAGGCTAGTCCTACAACAGCTTCGAAGGTGTGGGACTATGTAAGCACTATTGGAGCAATTATCGCATATTTCCATTTTCTTGAATGTCTTCTCCATTCTGTGATTGCGGATCCTCACTTTGCCCATGATTTGATTTTATAATTCTTACCCCAGTCACGTTTTCTCTATATGCCCAGTGCTTAATTTGTGCTTGTTGTTTCTGGTGCTGAGCACTGGCACGTGTTTTTGAGGGCCGGTGCTTAGTCTTCTGCCTCAAGCATTTACTGCGAGCAAAAGACATATATGGGAAAGACGGAGGAAGAGAAAAACGAAAAAGTGTCACAATGGGAGAAACAGAAAGCTGCAAGAGTGAGCTGAAGGGGCAGGGAGTTTCTTTAAATGGATTGAAGAGGCCCGAGATGACGTCAGGATTACGCCGCCTCAGTTTTTTGTGCTCACACATTTAAATACAGCAGCCGCGTGCTTTAGAGGAGGGCTTTGGGCACCGGCACGTTGTTATTTACAAATTAAGCACTGGCTGCAGGAGAACACTGTCAGGTGCAGCTCCTGGGAGGATCCAGAAGCTACCTTTCTCTCTGCCATGGCTTCAGGCCATGAGGCTATAGTCATGACCTCAAGCAAGTGTGGCGCACTTGGTGGTTTAATGTAGTAGATGAAGCATCACTTATGCTTTAACCTTGATTACCCATAGTATATTTCTTGAACTCTCTTTCGAACCCGATGCCGCAAATGTGTGGGTGAACCATACACATTCAGTCCGTTTTGTGACTATATTCTCTTTTTCGCTTAAACAACAGCGGGTAAAGGCAGTAGTTTAATCTAATCCATAAAAACTGCAATTAAGCCTAGTATTATTTTTGTTTATTTTGAGGCTGGCCGTGAAAAAACAGAAGAGAAAGAGAGAAAAAAGGAACCTTTCAGGAATCTCCCACACCCCGGATTAGGAAGCTTCACAACAAATATAATCAGTTTATTGTGTGTAACTGCTGAAACATCAATAAAAGTCAGCTGTATGTAATATTCCACTAAACCCTTCAGGAACTGTTGCAAACAAATGTGTGTGATGAACCTGTATAAAGTCTGATTCTGGTGCCTGGGGTCAGATCATGACTCCAAGGCCTGTGGCGACTGTACATAGATGAACTCGAAGGCCAGAAGGTAACGCAAAGCCAAACTCTACATTGTCAAGTACAAGACTCCCTGCCATGAACGACTGGAGTCAAATGGGAGGACCTGTTCCTGTTAAAGTTGTTCCAAGGATGATTTGGCACCTAGGGGGTCATTTTTGACGGAAGCACCGCCAACAGTCTGGCGGTGCTTCCAGGGGAATTACGACCGCGGCGGAAGCGCCGCGGTCGCACTGCCGGGACCGGCGTTTTCCCACCACTTTAGTCCCGGCGGTTTAAATCCCCCAGGGCAGCGCTGCCCAGGGGATTACGAGTCCCCCTCCCGCCAGCCTTTTCATGGCGGTTTGAACCGCCATGAAAAGGCTGGCGGAAAGGGGAGTCATGGGGCCCCCTGCCACGGCCCCATGCAGCTTTCACTGTCTCCATTTGGAGCCGGCTCCCGTGTTGCGGCCCAGCAGGGATCTCAAAATAGACCCCGTGGGAGTGCGGCTGCATTGGCGGCTGCCCGGCGGTTCAACCTTGCCGCCCGCCAAGGTTGTAATGAGGGCCCTAATGTGTTAATGCACATAAATGTGTTTTCTCTTAAATTTGATTTTTGCTCCTAGAAGTGTTTTCACGCTTCTGTTGATGTTACACCAAGGGTGTTTTTGCACATAAATTTGATTTTGCTTCCAAGTGTGATACCACAATCGTGCTTGCTTTGCACCAAGAGTGATTTTGCATCTAAGAAATTTAGGGCCATATTTATACTATTTGACGCAAAACTGCGCTAACGCAGTTTTGCGTCAAACAATTTGCGCCGGCTAATGCCATTCTGAAGCGACATGCGGGCGCCGTATTTATTCAATGGCGTTAGCCGCCGGCGCTGCCTGGTGTGCGTGAAAAAAAACGACGTACACCAGGCAGCGCCAGCGTAGGGGGATATGGAGCTTGGGCGCCAAAAAATGGGGCAAGTCAGGCTGAGGCAAATTTTTCGCCTCAACCCGATTTGCGCCATTTTTTTCGACTTCCAACCCCCATTGAAATGACTCCTGTCTTAGCAAAGACAGGAGTCATGCCCGGTTGCCCAATGGCCATGCCCAGGGGACTTCTGTCCCCTGGGCATGGTCATTGGGCATAGTGGCATGTAGGGGGGCACAAATCAGGCCCCCCTATGCCACAAAAAAATAAAAATAAAAAACTTACCTGAACTTACCTTAATGTCCCCGGGATGGGTCCCTCCAGCCTTGGGTGTCCTCCTGGGGTGGGCAAGGGTGGCAGGGGGTGTCCCTGGGGGCTTGGGAGGGCACCTCTGGGCTCCTTCCGAGCCCACAGGTCCCTTAACGCCTGCCCTGACCAGGCGCTAAAAAACGGCGCAAAAGCGGCCGGACGTAATTTTTTTTGACCCGCCCACTCCCGGGCGTGAATTTTGCCCGGGAGTGTAAATACGGCGCACATGCCTCGGAGTCACTTTTTTAGACGGGAACGCCTACCTTGCATATCATTAACGCAAAGTAGGTGTCCACGTTAAAAAATGACGCAAACTCCATGGACTTTGGCGCTAGACGCGTCTAACGCCAAAGTATAAATATGGAGTTAGTTTTGCGTCGGAATTGCGTAAAAAAAAAACGACGCAATTCCGGCGCAAACAGAGTATAAATATGCCCCTCAGCACCTAAACTTGATTCTTCACCTGTGAATTTTGCAAGTAACAGTAATTGGCACTTATATGTGAATTTGCACATAAATGTGATTTGTGCTCTTAAGGATTTCCTGCACAAATGGGGATGTTAAATCAAGGATGATTGCACATAAAATGAGAGGTGATACTGATTCGCCACATTCACAGCTAATGTGGCACCTAGCTTCCATATTTTCTTGCAGTAATGCGTGATACACGAAGGGCCTGATTACGACCTTGGTGGAGGGGATTACTCCTTCACAAACATGACGGATATCCTGTTCCCTGTATTACAAGTTCCATAGGATATAATAGAACTTGTAATATGGTGGATGGGATATCAGTCACGTTGTGACGGAGTAATCCCCTCCGCCAAGGTCGTAATGAGGCCCTAAGGCTGCATATTATGTCTGTCATATCTGCTTCTTAACCCCTTGAGGGCCACGGACATAATGGTTACGTCCGTGGCTGTGCCTTTCGGGCGCCACGGATGTAACCTTTATGTCCGATTAACGCCCCTCGGGGAAGCGCTAGCCCTCCCCGGAGGCCCACCCCCCACTCCCCCAGGTCAGGGCTGGAAGGGGAATCGCTTCCCCTTCCACCCTGGACCCCCCAGTGACATCTGATGACATCAGCACGCGAGACCGTGCTGACCTCATCAGAGGTCACCTTCCATCGCGCTAGAAGCATGCTTCCTGCGCAATTGCGGAAGAGAAATTCTCAGCATTTCTCTTCCGCTTGGGAGGAGGGGCCCAGCAGAGGCACGAAAGGAAAGGAAAGGCCTTTCCTTTCCTTTCATGTCTCTGCAAGCATTTCTGCTGCCCGATCTCAGCAGAAATGCCCACTAGACACCAGGGATTTATCTTTTCTTTGAAATGGACATGAGGGGAACGGCCCCTTGGGCAAGGGCTGCTCCCCAGGGGGTCAAATAATTTTTAGGCCATTTTTGCCCCGGGGGGGGGGTGGGGGAGGGGGGCAAAAAAAACCTAGACACCAGGGATCATTTTTTGTTGTTGTTTTTTTTCCCTTTTATGTGTAGGGAGCGACCCCTTCAGCAAGGGTCACTCCCTGGGGGGGGGGGGGCAAATTCTTTTTAGGACATTTCGGATTTTATTTTTTACATATTATACTTACTTACTATTTTTGTTATGCCAATCTGCCCCCAAGGGGGGCAGAAACCACTAGACACCAGGGATTAGGGTCTGCGTATGTGTGTGTTTTGTTTGGGGGGGGCTGCCCCTTGGGCAAGGGTCGCTCCCCATGGGGCAGGGCAGATCGGCTTATTTTTGGGAGGCCCATCTGCCCCAAGGGGGGCAGAAAGCCCACCAGAGACCAGGGAAGATTTTTTTCCAAAAAAGGAGGGTGGGGGTATGGCCATAACCCCACCCCAAATAAATGGGGCCAAAGTTGTTCGGTCCACCAGTGGGCAGATGGGGCAATTACCCCTGATCCACACCCGAGGGGGCAGAAAGTCTACTAAATGGCATGGAATTAAAAAAAAAAAAAAAAAAGTGGGGTGGTGGCTACCAACCAGTATGGGCCTGGTTATGCCCCCACCCCAACTGTAACAGTCTTTCAGCTCCCCCGCAAACTAAAACATCTTATCCCATGGCAAGCAAAAAGATATTTGATTATTTTGGGTTTTGATTTTACATTTGGGCCATGAGAGCTTGGTAACTCAAAATCATCCCACTTGGAATGGTGAGGGCTGCACTTTTTTATCTTTGGGACGCTGCCATGTAGAAAAATCCACAAGACCCTGACACATCTGAAAACTAAACATCTAGTTGATTCCAGGGTGGTGTGCTTCACATGCACCCCGCACCATTTTCTTACCCTCAATCCCTGCAAACCTCCAACTTTGCTGGAAATCACACATTTTTGTGATGGAACCTTCCGGAATCTGCAGGAATCCACAAAATTCCGACCACCCAACATTCTCTCATCTATACTGATAAAAATTCTGCTGCACTTGTCAGACTAAAAATGTTTTTTATCAACCTGCCCTTTTGGACCCGCTTTGGTTCCCCCTCAATTTCAACATGTTTTTCGCTCTTCCCTGTCACAGGCACTTGGCCCACCTACACAAGTGAAGTATCATTTTTACTGGGAGACTGAGGGGAACGTTGGGTGGTAGGAAATTTGTCCCAGTGCGGAGATCCCACACAGAAATGTGGGAAAAAAGTGATTGTTTAGCTAAATTTGAGGGTTGCTGAGGATTCTGGGTAAGAAATCATTGGGGGATACACGCAAGTCACACCTACCTTGACTCCCACGGGTGTCTAGTTTTCCAAAATGTCTGGGTTTGGTAGGTTTCCCTGGATGGCTGCTGAGCCCAGGACCAAAAACGCAGGTGCCCCCCCAACCCCCAAAAAAACAGGTAGTTTTGTATTTGATCATTTTGATGTGCCAGATAGTGTTTTGGGGCATTTCTTTCACAAGCACTAGGCCTAACCACACAAGTGAGGTACCATTTTTATCCAGAGACTTGATGGAACGCTGGGTGGAAGGAAATTTGTGGCTCCTCCCAGATTCCAGAACTTTCTGTCACCGAAATGAGAGGAAAAAGTGTTTTTTTTGGCCAAATGTTCAGGTTTGCAAAGGATTCTGGGTAACAGAACCTGGTCAGAGCCCCACAAGTCACCCCATCATGGATTCCCCTAGGTGTCTAGTTGTAAAAAATGCACAGGTTTGCTAGGGTTCCCTAGGTGCCTGCTGATCTAAAGGCCAAAATCCACAGCTTGTCACTTTGCAAAAAACTGCTCTGTTCTCTTTGGGAAAATGTGATTTGTCTTCGTTGTGTTTTGGGACATTTCCTGTCGCGGGTGCTAGGCCTACACACACAAGTGAGGTAACATTTTTATCAGGAGGCTTGGGGGAATGCTGGGTGAAAGGAAATTTGTGGCTCCTCTCAGATTCCAGAACTTTCTGTCACCGGAATGAGAGGAAAAAGTGTTTTTTGGCCAAAGTTTGAAGTTTGCAAAGGATTCTGGGTAACAGAACCTGGTCAGAGCCCCACAAGTCACCCCATCTTGGATTCCCCTAGGTGTCTAGTTGTAAAAAATGCACAGGTTTGCTAGTGTTCCCTAGGTGCCTGCTGATCTAAAGGCCAAAATCCACAGCTTGTCACTTTGCAAAAAACTGCTCTGTTCTCTTTGGGAAAATGTGATTTGTCTTCGTTGTGTTTTGGGACATTTCCTGTCGCGGGTGCTAGGCCTGCACACACAAGTGAGGTAACATTTTTATCAGGAGACTTGGGGGAATGCTGGGTGAAAGGAAATGTGTGGCTCCTCTCAGATTCCAGAACTTTCTGTCACCGGAATGAGAGGAAAAAGTGTTTTTTGGCCAAAGTTTGAAGTTTGCAAAGGATTCTGGGTAACAGAACCTGGTCAGAGCCCCACAAGTCACCCCATCTTGGATTCCCCTAGGTGTCTAGTTGTAAATAATGCACAGGTTTGCTAGGTTTCCCTATGTGCCGGCTGAGCTAGAGGCCAAAATCCACAGCTTGGCGCTTTGCAAAAAACTGCTCTGTTTTCTTTGGGAAAATGTGATTTGTCCTCGTTGTGTTTTGGGGCATTTCCTGTCACGGGCACTAGGCCTACCCACACAAGTGAGGTAACATTTTTATCAGGAGACTTGGGGGAATGCTGGGTGGAAGGAAATTTGTGGCTCCTCTCAGATTCCAGAACTTTCTGTCACCAAAATGAGAGGAGAAAGTGTTTTTTCTTTGCCAAATGTTCAGGTTTGCAAAGGATTCTGGGTAACAGAACCTGGTCAGAGCCCCACAAGTCACCCTATCATGAATTCCCCTAGGTGTCTAGTTGTAAAAAATGCACAGGTTTGCTAGGGTTCCCTAGGTGCCGGCTGAGCTAAAGGCCAAAATCCACAGCTTGGCACTTTACAAAAAACTGCTCTGTTCTCTTTGGGAAAATGTGATTTGTCTTCGTTGTGTTTTGGGGCATTTCCTGTCGCGGGTGCTAGGCCTACCCACACAAGTGAGGTAACATTTTTATCAGGAGACTTGGGGGAATGCTGGGTGAAAGGAAATTTGTGGCTCCTCTCAGATTCCAGAACTTTCTGTCACCGAAATGAGAGGAAAAAGTGTTTTTTGGCCAAAGTTTGAAGTTTGCTAAGGATTCTGGATAACAGAACCTGGTCAGAGCCCCACAAGTCACCCCATCTTGGATTCCCCTAGGTGTCTAGTTGTAAATAATGCACAGGTTTGGTAGGTTTCCCTATGTGCCGGCTGAGCTAGAGGCCAAAATCCACAGCTAGGCACTTTGCAAAAAACAGCTGTTTTCTTTGGGAAAATGTGATGTTTCCACATTGTGTTTTGGGGCATTTCCTGTTGTGGGCGCTAGGCCTACCCACACAAGTGAGGTACCATTTTTATCGAGAGACTTGAGGGAATGCTGGGTGGAAGGAAATTTGTGGCTCCTCTCAGATTCCAGAACTTTCTGACACCGAAATGAGAGGAAAACATGTTTTTATCAAAATGTTGAGGTTTACAAAGGATTCAGGGTAACAGAACCTGGTCAGAGCCCCACAAGTCACCCCATCTTGGATTCCCCTAGGTGTCTAGTTTAAAAAATGCACAGGTTTGGTAAGTTTCCTTAGGTGACGGCTGAGCTAGAAGCCAAAATCTACAGCTGGGCACTTTGCAAAAGCCATATCAGATTTCAATGTAAAAATGTGATGTGCCCATGTTACGTTTCCTGTTGCAAGCATTAGGCCTAAACACGCAAGCGAGGTACCAATTTTTATCGGGAGACTTGGGGGAACACAGAATAGCAAAACAAGTGTTATTGCCCCTTGTCTTTCTTTAAATTTTTTCCTTCCAAATGTAAGACAGTGTGTAAAAAAGACATCTATTTGAGAAATGCCCTGTAATTCACATGCTAGTATGGGCACCCCGGAAATTAGAGATGTGGAAATAACCACTGCTTCTCATCACCTTATCTTGTGCCCATTTTGGAAATACAAAGGTTTTCTTAATACCTATTTTTCACTTTTTTTTTCAGCAAATGGATTGCTAAATGCCTGGTATAGAATGAAGACCCATTGCAGGTGCACCTCATTTATTGGCTCTGGGTACCTAGGGTTCTTGATGAACCTACAAGCCCTATATATCCCCGCAACCAGAAGAGTCCAGCAGACGTAACCGTATATTACTTTCAAAAATCTGACATCGCAGGAAAAAGTTAGAGAGTCAAATGTGGAGAAAAATTGCTGTTCTTTTCACCTCAATTTCAATATTTCTTTATTTCAGCTGTTAGTTTCTGTAGGAAACACTTGTAGGATCTACACACATTACCACTTGCTGAATTCAGAATGTTGTCTACTTTTTAGAAATGTTTAGTTTTCTGGGATCCAGCATTGGTTTCACACCCATTTCTGTCACTAAGTGAAAGGAGGCTGAAAGCACAAAAAATAGTAAAAATGGGGTATGTCCCAGTAAAATGCCAAAATTGTGTTAAAAAATTGGGTTTTCTGATTCAAGTCTGCCTGTTCTTGAAAGCTGGGAAGATGGTGATTTTAGCACCTCTTTGTTGGTGCCATTTTTAGGGAAAAAACCACAAGCCTTTTTCTGCAGTCCTTTTTAAAAAAAAAAAATGAAATTTTCGCTGTATTTTGGCTAATTTCTTGGTCTCCTTTGGGGGAACCCACAAAGTCTAGGTACCTCTAAAATCCCTAGGATATTGGAAAAAAGGACACAAATTTGGCATTGGTAGCTTATGTGGACAAAAAGTTATAAGGGCCTAAGCGCAAACTGCCCCAAAAATCCAAAAATAAGCTTGCCACCTAAGGGGGAAAAGGCCTGGCAGCGAAGGGGTTAAGACCAATGGCCTACATGGATGTCACAATATTATAATGTCTGCCAAAACAAAGAGAGATTCATATTATACTCTAGGATGCATATAACTGCAGCTCACAGAGCTATTCTTCCTGTTATATCTAAAACTACACTCCAATACCACAGACACTGAGCCCTAACAACCTATCTAGCAACATGTAGCAAATAACATTGGGCCTGGAATTGAGTTTGGCAGACGTGTTACTCTGTCACAAACGTAATGGATATCCTGTCTGCCGTACTACGATATCCATGGGATAAATGTGTTCTTAATATGGTGGACGGGATATCCGTCACATTTGTGACAAAGTAACCCCATCCGCCAAACTCTAAATCAGGCCCATCGTCTCATGCGTTTAAAAGTGATCTTCTACTAAGTATATATGCTAAGTGTAAAGATAAATTATGCTTTTTGCTGTTAGTTGCAAAGAACACAAAAATATGCCTGGGCAAAATTTAAATTTCACCGATATAATTCACCTAATATCATGTTATGCAAAATTGCTTAGAATTACGCCATTACAACACTTTGAATAATTATGCATCATTCACAGTAAACATTTATCTCAAATGCATGGGGACAACAGAACACAGGCAGGTGTTGTTTGTTGCATTTCCATTTTTTGCATTATTGTGTAGCGCGAACTGTGTCCTTGTGTTAACAATTGACATGAGAACGTATATTAGTGTAAAATATAGAGCAAAACAACAGATTTGCATTTTGCATATTTTCATGTAATTCTACTAAAATTTAATGTAAATTACGCGAAAACAATATGCTACGATTCCGAACACTCCTACACAAATGTCCCTGGAAGAAAACAACTTTTTATTTCCAGGTTATTTTTAACAAAAATGTATGCTACACATCACCATAGAAGGAAGGCTAAAACTGACAACATGCCTGCTGTCTCAACTGTACCCTAGACCACTAGACCGCTCTGCTCTCCTTCCCCCGTTTCCTAATCATCACCCATACTCATCTCAGAGAGTTACACCCGACAGTATAATGACAGGGTAAATCAAGTTAGTTGTGGCCGTAACGTAGAACAAAAGATGTAGAGCAAGCTATTCCTACAATGACACAATCCAAAATATTGCCAAAGATTAAAACCCACAACCTTCCCAGTAGCCACAACAGCTTTCCTCTATCAACCAACCTCCAATTACTATCCTGCCACACCACAACAACAGCACCCATCCTGATTCTCCACATAAGGCGTCTGCCACCCACAAACGCGATTCACATGAGAAGTACAATTGCACACGTCACTCTTCATTACAGTCACTTAGTATTGAAAAGAGGACACATTTTATATACTACCCATAACGTACTGTTTGCCATCAAACTGAAGTTGGATCACCACCATGGGATGGTACAAAATCTGCAAACCACACAATCTATCTATCACTCTCTCTTTCACAAGCACTCTCATCCTGTGAGAATTTCCCTACCCGTTACATCTCCCTCGGTTCACCACAAACCAGCCCATATTTATACTTTTTTAGTGCCGCATTTGCGTCGTTTTTTGACGCAAAATCGGCACAAACTTACAAAATACATGGGCCCATATTTATACTTTTTTACGCAAAACTGCGACGGTGCAGTTTTGCATAAAAAATATTACCACCGGCTAACGCCATTTTGGTGTACCATCCGGGCGTCATATTTATACTTCGACGCGCGGCAGCGCAAGCAACAGGTGGGAGTCATTATTTTTGACGCACACCGCGGTGTCAAGTCGTAAAGGAAAATTACGTTAACGCGGCAGAAATGACTGTGGGTTGATTTACGACACCACAAATCGGATATGCGCCGTTTTTATTTACGCAATGGTGTCAAAAAAACCAGCGAACACAGCCATTTCACCAGAGGAGAGCCAAAATGGATCCCAGATGCTACTACAGACCCCAGGAAGATGACAGCAGACCAGGAACTAGCCAGGAGGACCCACACAAGAACCAGGACACTTTTAAGATGAAAAGAAAGTGTCGCTTTAGTGCAGAGGAGCAGGAAATTCTGGTTAAAGAGGTGACGGAACACCAGCACCAACTGTTTGTCACATCAAAGTTGCCAATCAGTAGGAGAGAGGCCATATGGCAACAAATTGTCGACAAGATTAACAGTGTGGCTGAAGTACGCAGAACAGTCATCGAGTGCAAGAAACGCTGGCATGACTGCAAGCGCAGGACCAAGGAAAAGATGGCCAGGAACAGGAAGGCAGCACTGCAGACTGGAGGTGGGAGTCCAGCACACCAGGAGGCCCTGGACCACATGGAGGAGATGGTCGCAGCCGTCATCCCTGAGGAGATCGTCACCGGGATTCAAGGACAGGACAGCGCAGACTACCAGGAGACAACGCACATGCAGGGTAAGTCACATGGGGAATTAAAATGCAATAATGTCATCTACAACCGGCAGGGGATACCGACCACTAAATGCATGGAAGTCATCTAATACATGGAGTGGCATGGGTAAAGGGGCACGGCAGGGGGGCATGGCCCGTTCTGAGAAGGCCTGGGGCACACCATTAGACAACACCAACAACCTTTCAATGGGGGCATGCTGTCATGCCAACGATGGAGCAAAGGGAAAGCCACGACAGGAGGGAAGGCCACTACGTCAAACTGACATCCTGGCACACGTCAGCCAACATACCCCCTTCATTAACTAGGGCCCTATTAGCAATCCTCTAGCCATACGACAACTGGAATGTAACTGCGACAACAGTTGCCACTACCACCTCTGCTCTGTGTGCAGCTCAAGTAGCCAATGGCAGTAACCTCCCCATGGATCATACACACCTAAATTAGGGGGTGAGGATGACAACTACAACAATCCCCAGAAACAAGACAAAGGCCCCAGTACTCTCAAATGTCAATGCCCATAGTTGTCGCAAACATCAGCCAATGTAAACAACAATAGGAGCTACACAGCACTAAGGACACACCCATGCTGCATAGGTCAGGGTCCATCCTGTGCCTGGGTAACAAGGCAACATCCCAAATGTCATACTGATCAGACAACAGCATTGAGGAGGGGACACATGTAACTGGTCACTGAAATACACCTGCACAGTCAGAGGATGAAATAGGACACTGATACGACTATCAGGGCAATCCAATGTAACACACATTCCCAATATCAGCAGGACACATTAACAATGTCAACATCCATATTGGATCATAACATTGCCATGCATAGGATATGCCACATATCAATGACATTTAAGTGGATGTGAACCATCAGAGATTGGGGCAGTTCCAGATTGTTAAGTGTGCTGCCAGGGCCATCAGTACACGCACAGCCAGTGAAAGGTCTCACCATGAGAATGGATGTACATGGAGGGTCGAGTAGGAAAAGAAGGTGGCAATTCTCTATTTGGCATAAATCAACATCTAGAGGCGATGAGGCTGACAAGTCTGATAACTGCATAACATACATGTGACACACAGGTGGGCCATAGGCCTGGAAGAATGCCCATCTGAAGGACTGGAGAAATTAACACAAAACAAGATCACAAAGTGAATTCATCAAAAGGCAGGCACGTCACATCAAAATTGCCACAACACAGACACACTAATTGTAACCTGTTTCATTGCAGAGGAAGATGGATCTCCTGCCGATATGCCTGTCCCAGATTTCCCTGATGACATGGATGACGAGCCAATAAACAATCCCCAGGAGACCATCCAAAAGGTCCTTGAAACCCTCCAGACCCCACCTTCTGTCACAAGGAGGAGCACAGAACAAGCAGCCATCGCAGAGGAACCACCCACCACCCCAATTGTAAGACCTGCCAGCTCCAATACAGCTGAGGACTCAGACGACACTGGCACCAGCTTTGAGAGAACTGTAGTTGGAGTACAGCAGGAGCTGGCCAAGGAGGTGCGGGTGGGGATGCAAAATATGGCAGCCAGCCTTGAGGGGATGCGTTCGTGCATGATGTCATCTGCAGATCAGGCAGCAGCTATGCAAGCCCTAACATCTAACTTGCAGGAACTGCAGAAAACCCAGAAGGAAATCAGCACAGCTGTAATACAGTTGACCCAACACCTACAACAGCAATCCTGTCAACGCGTGCAGGAATGCAACATTGAACCCCTCAGAGCCGACCTGGCTGCCTACCATCGTGATGTGGCTGCTATTCTCAAGAGCCAGCAGATCCTCCTTGCTGCAGTACTGCCCTTAAGACCTTCAAAGGGAGCAGCGACCGGAATGTCTGACTCCACGTCTTCTAACACTGAGGTGTGTGTTGCCCCTTCACAACCAACAACACCAAGGACAAAGCAGGCAACACACACATCAGAAGAAGAAGACATGGAACAGATCCCATTCACAAGGAAAATGACCCGGAAGCACTAGTCCCTGCCACATGGCCAACATTTACCAAGGTCCTGCGCATCGTAACTTGCCAGTCTTGCAACAACTGTACTCAAGCACTGTTCTGCAAACCACTGTATATCTTGTCACCCAGCCCAGTGATTGTCTCTCTCCTACTCATTGGCTAAGTCTGTCCCTCTGCACTGTCTGAAACAGCAACCCCAGCATGTCAAAAGCATTTTGGTAAACCCTTGTGTTGGATCACAATGTATAATGGACTCACAATCAAGGACAATGTACAGATAGCACTACAGCACTTTTCAATAAATAGCACTTACACAACAAATCTGTCTCTGGGTAATGTGACATATCAACTGTGCAGTAGATAACTGAAATGTGCCTACTGTCAAATTACGTAGCTTGTCAATACAACTGTCCTTATATTATGTAGTCAAAGAAATCTGCACAGTGCCCGTGATTGCATCATACTCTGCCCATCCTGAGGGACAAATCTGATGAAGTGACAAACCATACACCATCATGCTGTGTTGGACAGAAGAATGAGTCCTCAGGGGATAACTAAGTCATCAAATAGTGTTAGCAAAATGTTGTCACCATGCAAAAATAACACAATAAACATGCCACACTAATCTAAGTAAACACTACAAAAACTGCACAAATGAAGGTGCCTGAGTTAACATACAAATAGGTAATCATGCCGAACTGTGTCACAAATGATGTATGAGGGTCATGAAGACAAGAATGCAAGATTGCCAATGAGAACTCATCTTATAAGGGTGTGCAAGATCATCACACTGCAGTCAGATCTAAAACTGTTTTCCCAATATCAAGTCTGGAAGCATTGTTAGTGATTTTGAAAACACACTTATCAACAGAAACACATTGGGATCCATATTAACTGTGATTGGTGGTTGCAACAAAGGGTCGACACTTTGCAAGGTAGCTCTGGGCTAGCTGCCAACCGTACAGCTCAGTTGGGATTTGTTTGTAGCATAGGACACAGATGTTATAGTACCAAATTGATGTACACTGAATCCAAACCCACGATCAAGTACCATTCAACACATACTATTGAGGGGTAACCAAATATTTATTAAATGCTAACCATAGATGAGGAAACTGAAGGAAAAATCTGACCTACCCTAATCTACCCTGACTACTCATTACCCACAACTGTCCCTAACTAACCTAAGCTACACTTACTTATCACATGTAACAAAACATTCTAAACATCTACCCCACACCCCCCTTATGAGACGGGACACATGGAGGACAACACATACTAACCTAAACACATACTATAAAACACATACTATACTATCCTACACAAATATATATTTTTTTGGTATTTTTCTTTTTTAAAATTTTTTTGTTTGTTTTTTTAACACACAACAACCCCAACATAGCCCCCCACCCACCCACCTACACACTTAATAAGTAAAAATATAAAGAATGAGGACCCCCCACCCGCCCCCACCAACACTAACTAAACTAATAGCCTATACTAACCTAACACTAAGCCCCCTAAGCCCACTAACTATAAGAACAAGGAAAGAGGAGGGAGGGGAGGGAATCATGTCCATCAAAAAAAGTGTCTAAAGGTTGGCCCTCCGGAGGGTCCTCTTAATGTCCTTGACTCGCCGTTTAATGTGCCGTACGTCCCGGCTCAGGTGGCTCAACTTGCGCAGCACTTTGTCCATCTTATGTTCCATTCTGTTGAAGGCTGCAGGGTCAACAGATGGAGCAGTGGCAGTCTGGGTACCGGTGGAGGAGGTCTGTGTGCGTTGTCCTGCACCGGTGGCAATGCTGGGGCCAGGAAGTCCAGCAGATGTTGGACCAACAGTGGCAGCTGTGGGTGGGGTCATCTGGCTCTGATTGGTGGTTGTGCTGGTGGTGGCTGTAATGGGCAAAGTAGGCCCACCCTGTGGGAAGGCTCGCCATGCCCCGGAGGCCCGTTCATGGAGATATCGCCAGGCCATCCTCCGGAACCCCGACTCCACCAGCAGGATGTGCTGATACCGCATGGCCCGGCGCTGAAATTCACAGACCTGGTCTGGAGTCATGTTAGCAGCTGTGAAGACAAATGCACAGCAAGTTAATCAGACATTACATCTACTGTACTTGTAACAGCTCATATCACAATACAGAGCATTGAATGTCCCTGAGGAAGTATATGGCAGGCCAGACTACAAAGGTCACATCACACAAAGCACATACATAACCTACAGGATGGGTAATAACTGGCTTTGACTTGCAATCTGAGTTCTGACAGTTATCATCTAAGAATCATGCTGCATATCCTCTGCCAAGACCTGGGCTACAAATGTCAGTGTACGGAAAGCAAAACTAAAGCCACATGGTCTTCAAGTTGTAACTGGACTTGCCAGTATAGTACCAAGTGCCATATACTAGTATGCAACCAAACCGTCACTTATTCACATGTATGTGTAACATACTGTTAGCATCAGTACTAGGTACCCCATTCACAAACCCATGGCCGTGTTTGAGGGGGGGCGGTGGATACACAACTATAATTTGCCAACAACATGTACACCGAGGAGTGTATAGGAAACTCCACACATGTTTGTCTCTACAGACACACCACAGGTAAGGTCTATCTACAATTAGGAGTCAGCAAACCCTAGAGCACTCATAGGGTCAGACATCTCAGGAAATGCAGAACTTAGTACACAACATGTACTTCCAGTGAGGCCTGACTTACATCAGACACAGAGTTGCTAGAACGCCCATGATCATGAATTGCATGCACACCTAGGCCATTGCACTCAGGTTCCACAGACTTGTTGCACTACATGTGGAAGTACATGCTGCTAGGAGGTTCTACCTACTGTTTCAAAATTACGTGGGTAAATAGGGAAGCAGATGTCTATTGGAAAGCTATTAGCTCTACCAATCTTAGAGAATGTGGGTCTGACAGGCTTACTAAATTGGGGCTGACTTCCATTGCGACTCTTGGTGATACAAGTGTCATACACATGCCTATCCCCTGTACTCACAGTGGGGCCTACAGGGATGTCCTACAATCCCTACATGATACCATTGGATACGCATTGGCAAACTCAAAACATGTGAGAACTGCATTCCCACTCATGGAAGAAGTGAAAAGCTTGCCCAATGCATCACACCTTGCTATGCGTCCAACTCACACGAGTCCATAACCAGCAAACACAACACATAACAGACATATCAACACTTACTGGAGTGGTCGGGGTCCTCAAATGTCGCCACCTCTCCCACAGTGTAGGGTGCCGGTCCACCTGTAAGGTATGAAAGGAAGAAATGTGCTCAAAATCTGTGCTCAGTGCAACAATTTCATAAACATTTACAATGTGTAGGCTTAATAATGAAATGGCAGCCATTCAGACATGATGGTACTGGATCTGATATAGCACGGACAACTTGTACATAGCATGGGTCTCATGTGACAGTTACACACATATCTGCACACATACATTGACCCTAACTATCATGTGGTTGCAAACATGCCCCATAATTGGTGAGCACTAAAAAATATGGAGTGTAATCGTCTCATCATGTGCATCCAAGAGAGACATCCAAAGCCTGGTTACTTGAGGACTGCATTACCAGTCAAACATGCCTTGTGGCCATGACACATTTATTGCACATAGGCCCAATGTACAGAGGGAGGGGCAGGGACTTTTGTAAGCCATCCTGTTGTTACAGTATAGTCAATTGATGTGGCCCAGCTATGGTGATTTGCACCAACCATGGAGATGTGAAGCCATGTGCATACACTTGGACTGCCATCCATATTTGGATTGTGGCTCAACTAATTCCAACAAACATCTTAAGATGTTAGCTGAGGGCACCTTACACCATTTCACGATGTTTTCAAATCAAGAACTGACATGCATCCAAAAAGATCAAGGAACACAATCCCACACATTCATAATACTTCTGTGAACACTTTCCTTCCACACTCACCAGACTCACATGAGACATATGTCTGAGCCACTTTGCTATTATCAATTGACGTGAAGGCAGCACTCATTTTCAGCATCATGTAGTGATTCTAAAGTCAGTCTAACAATTGCGTCATCATAGTTGGCCTAAATGTTGGTACATCTGTACTTCTCTGTCAATAGTACCCTATATAGACAAGATTGGCTCCTATTTTGTTAGCTGTTCTGACAAAAAGGCCGCACCAATTTCCTTCAAGGAAAAGTAACCTGTAAGTTTGCTGAGCACGTCCTACCTGACAGCTAGCAATTGTGATCCTTGCCATAGTGCATCAATGGTCCCCTTATATTTCCCCAGCATTACACACAGTCAGCAAGTTAGCTGGCAGACATTGCACTAATCACCTGATGTCACTACAGAGCATGTAATCGTGCACATTAACATGATTCGTACTCACCAACAGTGTCACCAATCATGATTCCCAGGGGGTCCAAGAGATCCTGCTCCCTGGTGATGAGGTCAGCCCACCGGTGCTTCAGCTGGCGGTCACTCCTCTGGCTGGCATACACACGCTGCAGGTGATGCAGCACCTTTCCCCACCGGATTCTGCGCGCCTCTGTCGGATACCCCTGTATCACCCTGCCCCCTGATGGATCATGAGCGGCAAGAAATGCGTCACCAGCCAGATGAAGCCCCCCAACTCCTCTTCCCCCATCCTGCTAAGACGTGGCCTACCAGACATACTTATAAGTGATGATAAGGAATAGGGGTAAAAGAAATAGAAAGGGGAAAAGGGTGAAAGTAGGGGTACAAAGACAGAAAAAAGTTAACCTAAACACTAAAAGAGCCCAACTATCCCCAAACTAACACTACCCACAACTGACTCCCACAAACAAGAAAAACACAAGATAAATGGACAAATGTAGACAAAATACAGTACTACAGTATACACAAACAATATTTATTTCACAAATGGACTTTACAGATAGCACACAGGACAAAAACAGCACAAAATCTCAGGACAACACTCTCTACACAGCCACACAGTCTAGAAGGATCATAGACTGCAAAGTGAAAGTAAAAGTACACCCACTGTACATGACCTGTAAACAGGATATCCTATTACATCACTTCCTGTATGAAAAGTCCCGCCTTTTTTGCGTTATGCGTAATTTTTTGTTTACCAAAAATGTATTTGCGTCATTTTTTTGACACACAGACGTGAATATTAACCCGAATCCACATAACGATACATGGACTGTACAAATATCTGGATGCGGGCTAAATTTCACTCCTGTGCGTAAAAATAAATGACGCAAATACAGTTTTGGTTGTCAAAAAATTACGCACACCGCTAGGGACGTCAAAATTACAGTGCATTAACTGGTTTGGGGCATTTTTACTTGTTTTTTGGTTATTTTACATTTGGAACACATCAGAGATTGGCTAATTGAAGACAGTATGGTGTTGATGGTGTATGTTCACATGTGTAACATCATACTGCAGAGGAACATCATCCACTACAGCCTTCACAGTATTTTTACAGTTGGCTGACACAATAGATGGTCATAAGTGTGGCCTACATATATGTGTTGCACAAATTGTGCATGTTTGGCATAAGGAGAGGATAGCAATGTGACACACATATGTACAATACCTAAATGCCTTTTGGCTCAAAGTGTGTGCTTTGACAACTAATGTGTTGGTTGACCAAGTGTGTGTGTATCACATGAAGCATAATTGTACATATGGTTGTATGAATGTGATGTCCATGTGTCCAATCCTTAAATGCAAGTCAAATTGAAAATGAGCAAGGGCATGAGTTTGTCATACATGTAACAACACCCTGTGATGCTATTAATTGTGTTTGACCAATGACTTTGTGTTTCACCACTGCGCATATTAGTTGCTCAATGTTCACCAGTAGCACATTATGGGGGTCATTACGACCCTGGCGGATTTCCTCCGCCAGGGCCGTGGGACGCGGTGGCACCGCCGACAGGCCGGCGGTGCCCCGCGGGGCATTCTGACCGCGGCGGCTTAGCCGCGGTCAGTAAAGGGAAACCGGCGGTCTCCCGCCGGTTTCCCGCTGCCCCCAGGAATCCTCCAAGCCGGCGCAGCTTGCTGCGCCGGCTTGGGGATTCCGACTCCCCCTCCCGCCATCCAGTTCCTGGCGGTTCTCCCGCCGGGAACCGGATGGCGGGAGGGGGAGTCGCGGGGCCCCTGGGGGCCCCTGCAGTGCCCATGCCAATGGCATGGGCACTGCAGGGGCCCCCGTAAGAGGGCCCCTACAAGTATTTCACTGTCTGCTTGGCAGACAGTGAAATACGCGACGGGTGCAAATGCACCCGTCGCACCTTCCCACTCCGCCGGCTCGATTACGAGCCGGCATCCTCATGTGAAGGTCGTTTTCCCCTGGGCTGGCGGGCGGCCTTTTGGCGGCCGCCCGCCAGCCCAGGGGAAAACTTGAAATACCCGCCGCGGTCTTTTGACCGCGGCGCGGTATTTTGGAGGGCGGAATTCTGGCGGGCGGCCTCCGCCGCCCGCCAGAATCAGAATCAGGCCCTATATGTTTTGTTCAGCTTAGCCGCTTATTGGCTTTGACATGGCATTAGCCATTACTTTTTGTATTCAGTTTAGCTGCCTATTGGCTTTGGCATGATATTAGACATTACATTCTGTATTCAGCTTAGCTGCCTATTGGCTTTGACATGATATTAGACACTACATTCTGTATTCAGCTCAGCTGCCTATTGGCTTTGACATGATATTAGACATCACATTTTGTATTCAGCTCAGCTGCCTATTGGCTTTGACATGACATTAGACATTACATTTGATATTTAGGTTAGCTGCCTATTGCCTTTAACGTGGAGTTAGACATTGCAGTTGAGAATCCAAGCTGTATTTTTCCAAGCTATGTTTTTCCACAAGATGAACCAAGCTGTTTTCTTCACACTAGACTAGACATGATAAGAGAGAGTACATTTGGTGTTTTCCTTTCTGCTCAGGCTTGGGAAGAGGAGAAGTCTAGGAGATCTGGCCAGTCTCCAAAGGCTTGCGTAGTTTTCCCAGGTCTGAGAGGAGGGGGCACGCTTTTGTAAGGATAACTCGGGGCTTCAGAGATTTAGATTCGAATCTGCTTGACTTCAGGCTGGAACTTGGCACCAGTTGCCAGTCTCCCGTGTGGGTAGATAATCTCTTTCTCGCAGTTGACCGGAGTCATCAACTTGCAGACCCCAGAAAGATGAAGCTGTATATAGGTCTCACATGGTGAAGAATTTAATTTGTTTTGCTTTGCATTGAATATCTTATATATATAACCTGCTGTGTACATTGCAACTGAGAAGTACTGTGATATATTTTGTTTTCTTGCTGCAACTACTTTTGTGCTTGAAATCTAATAATTCGTCTCTCAAGAACTTGTGGGTGGGGAAGAATTAACAACAATAAAGGTCTTCTTTGAACTCAGAAGTGCATTTCAGAGATGTTCTGTAAGCTCTGATACGAGATAAGTAGGAAGGCAGAACACACCCGTAAAGTGTACTTCCAAGTTTTAGGGTCACATAGACACCACATGTGACATAGCATGCGCCAGATGGATGGCAGACGCTTGTTCATGTCAATGGTCCACATTTTCTACATCCTATGTCCTAGAGTATTGGTAAGAGCTTCCTAGGCACTACTTGGAGAATCCCACCGTGAGTCATACACATGCATTAAGGAAGTGAGTACCATGTTGTTTGCACAGACAGACAAGGGGGAATCTCATATGTATGATGACACCACAGTTGAGGCCATAGAAGTGAGCCCCATCTATCAAGTGGCTGTGGTGGACCAGCATACAAGACAGCACGTGTCCACATATTTCCAGTGATCAATTGCACATAGGTGTCTTGTTCATGTGTGTGGTCCAATGATGATCCTGTAGATTGTTTGGGGTGTAATTTGTCACAGTTCGTTCCAGGACTCATCATGAGTCAGTGGCAGCTATTCCTGTATCTACTGAGTATCCTTGGTTGATCAATGTGAGTAAAGTAGATGTGGACATGTGAACCAACATGTGGATGGTCCCACCCTGTCACTAATGTAAGACAGTCAACAGGGCAACCTTGGTGTGCTGAGTGAGATAATGTCTCAGGTGTCATGTTCCGGCAGGTGTCATTACAACATTTGTACACAGGTTGGCCTCTGCACTTCCCACTGCATCTGGGAACATCATAGCCTCTGTGCTGATTATTCTCGCAGCTATTCACCACACACAGCCCATCACTATGTTGTGCGCACTGTGATGCTGTGTGTGAACTGTCATGGTCCTGACATTTGTGTATTTTTCATGGACATTATCAGAGGTTGCTGGTTGTGCTGAAAGCCCCGTACCCAATCCCTGCCTACGGCCCTGGGACACTGTCACAATTTGTCATTCATGCATAAATGCAACCCAGACAAGGGATGGGCCATGAATTTTGCTTTTCCAAAAGGATGTAACTCAAATGGTACAGTTAAAAGACAGATGATGCTATAGAACATATTTGGGTATGCATGGAAGAAGCCCATGCCCAATGCCCCCTGATGAATGGGAGGTTTGCTAACGCAAGTGTGGTACATATGTAGACACAGGGATACTTTAGTGTGACGCACAGACAGTTGCCAGCCAGGCTGACAGAATGCAAGGTGATTCAGGATCCAGTTACTTGACAAGTTACGTAATCAGTGGTCTAACTGAGACTGTTTTGAGGACAAAGTAGACAGTTGACATGTCAAACTGTGTACGTCCTGTGTTTTTGAAGGTGACAAATGAACCCAAGGGCTGTGTTACACAGCTTAATTAGTATCAATGGTTGACGCTGTATTTGACATAATGGCAACTCCTATGCTGTTCCAGGCATCATCAGGGGCAGTGCTTTTTGAAATGGGTGGTGTGCATGGAGGTGATCATAGGTGTGGACTGCATCTGTTCCTCACCAGTCCTGTAGGTGAGACTTGCATTCTAAGGGCCAACAGACATTTTCACAAGGGGAAGCAATCTACATGTGCTAACAGGGCTTTGAAACTAGAAGACAGTGTATAAATTGACCTGACGTCCTTGCAGTCAGATGTTCTATGACAATGGCATACCATAGGAAAGGGTGTGGCACACTGGTTTGCTAATGTTGGTCTGTGTGTGTAGAGGAGGTATTATCAGGGTACACATCTTAGTATTCCACGGACCTCTTCCGACAGGTGGGTTGTGACCAGGTGCATGTGTGTGTAATGAGTTAGGAAATGGGCTGACATGTACATGGAATGTCATGTGCGCAATGCATGTCATATGTGTGGCACTTGTGCTGTCTATGTTCTGCTTCTATGGAACTCTAGTCACAGATAGTCCTTGCAAATATTGGATGCAGTTGGACTAACTGCTGTCAAGGGTCTGGTCAGGCATTCCTGTTACTGATGGCAAAGCACATTGACTGCCTCATGCATGAGGCTTGTTTTCCCCTTATTGAGTGATGATGTCTTAGTTGTGTGCCATATGCTGCGTTGGACCTTGCTTTCAACATGTATGTGTGAAATAGTTGTGGTCCTCTGCTATTGGCCTTCAAAGGAGATATATGTCAATAAGAGTGTGTGTGTATGTGACCATTGTATGTTAGGCATCACATTAGCTCTGGGATGTTCCGTGTCCTACTCAGTATCTCAGCAATGCTCCATGAGGCAACACTCTTATTCTGATAAGTAGAGATGAAGGTGTGCAAAAAGGAACAGCCAGACCATGATATGGTGATTAGAATAGGTGTTTATTTAAATTCGTTAACTAAAGTGGTGAAGGTGATCATATTCAGAAGAAATTATTTACAATCTGTTGCCGCCTGTGTATACCAGCGGCTGTGTTCTGTAGTTCCCCCTCCTGTTGCAGGCCAGCATCCTCCTCTTCCTCCTCTTCAGGCATGTGTGGCTCTGGTTCCAGGAGGGGAATGTTTCTTTTGATACAAATATTGTGCAATATTGCACATGTGAGGATGATCCTACAGACCTTGGGGGACTATAGGAGGCTACCACCAGTGATGTCGAGACAGCGGAACCTTGACTTGAGGATGCCGAAGGTCCGCTCGACAATGCTGCGTGTCCTCCTATGGGCGTCGTTGTATGCACGCTCTGCAGCAGTATTTGGGTTGTCAAATGGTGTCATAATCCATGGCTGGATGCCATACCCCTGATCAGCTGCAAGAGAAAATGAATGGGATCATGTTGATGTAGCTGGCACTATTGAAAAGACCTTTCATGGCAGTAGTTGTCTTGTGTTGTCTGTGACTCTTTTGTGTACTAATGTGGCATCCTATGCTTGTAGGCTGTACCATCTGCATTGTGTTGTTTCCTTGGCTGAATGAGTGTTTGTCTGCTAACCGTTTGTCAGCAGTATGTTTTGTGATTTGCAGTACAGTGTGCCCTCCCTAGCATTGTGACTTGTGATACAGGTGTCCGTGTGTCTTCACTGGGGGTGAGATGATAGTTCCATGCACAGTTAAAATTGAAAGTGTTGTTAACACGTTCATATCAAAGTACCCTGGACATCCCATACATTTAGACTTATGCAATGGATTAATGTAAAGGTCATTGGGACACTTACAATTTGCAAGGTGACATTTAGGCAACCAGACTCATTGACGTCTTAACATTAGGCTGTACAGTAATTTCCGATGTGTGACAGGTTCAATGGTGACTTAAGAAACATGGCTAGTGATGTCACGACCTCAGTGTGTTCCTGTTGACATGTTGCTGTTGTGGTGTATGTGTTGTGTGTACTAGAAGGTTGCTGTGTGTATATAAGTAGGTTTTTGTACTTACCAACAAGTAGTCCATTGCCATACCGTCCATCCTGGAAGTGTTCATTGATGGTGCAGTGACGGAAGATGTATGAGTCATGTACACTCCCAGGATATTTAGCCACAATGTTGGTGATCAATCCCTGGTGATCGACTATGGCCTGCACGTTGATGGAATGTGTGTGCTTCCTGTTGTGGTAGAGGTGTTCAGTTGCAGCAGGTGGCACAAGGCGTACATGTGTGCAGTCGATTGCACCAAGGACGTGTGGGAAGCCACTGATGAGGTAGAACCCCTGTTTTGTTTCCTGCTGCTTCTGCAGTGTGTTAGGGAAGCAGATGTGGCAGGATGTCAGTAGAATGATGGCATCCAGTACTTTGGGCAAAAAGGCAGAGAATGATGGTTGTGATATTCCGCCAACCAGGGCACCAGTTGTTTGGAAAGAGCCACTTGCCAGCATATGAAGTACGGCAAAAGCTTGGTTTCTATTGGGATGGTGCGGGGTGTCACCAAAGTGGGGGCCAACTGCTGTTCAATGTTGCGCAGCAGATGCTGAATGGCCTGCCAGTTCAACCGGTACCTTTGTATGATTTTGTGTTCCCCCAGCTTCCATTCGCCCCCAGCTGACCCCTCCCCCCCCTTCTCCCTCTTATGGCGGCCGCTGCGCGACCGCGCCGGAGGCGCACCAGAGGCAAGCCCGTCTGCGCCCGTCCGCGCCTGGCCCGCGCCCAGCGCCACGACCCCTGGTCCCCAGCTCTCCCAAACCCCGCTGCTCCGCTACGACCCCACCACCCTCCACGCCCTCAACCCAGGGCGCTCCAACACCTGCTTCCAAGCGCACCCCAAACGCACCCATGGACCCTTCACCTGCCACTCCTGCAAACGCATCTTCCACCACGCAACTACCACGACCACCAGCCCACGCGCCATCAACCACCTCAAGTGCATCCTGGTCAACGCTCAATCCATCCACAAGCACGCCGTTGAACTCTGGGACCTCCTGGACTCCACAGCACTGGACGTCACCTTCATCACGGAGACCTGGATGAACGCCTCCTCGGCCCCTGACATCGCCACTGCCATCCCCGAAGGCTACAAGATTTCCAGGAAAGACCGCACCAACCAAGTAGGAGGAGGAATCGCCATCGTCTTCAAAGACTCCATCAGCGTCACCACCTCCACCGAAGACACCCCCCTCGCCGCTGAACACCTGCATTTCCAGATTCGCACCGACCCCAGGACCACCCTCAGAGGATCCCTCGTCTACCGTACCCCCCGGACCGCGCGCCCCTTTCAGCGACTCCATCGCCGACTTCGTCTCCCCGCACGCCCTCGCCTCGCTGGACTACTTCCTCCTAGGCGACCTCAACTTCCATCTGGAACAGAACAACGACCCCAACACCACCGCTCTGCTCGACAACCTCACCAACCTCGGCCTCAAGCAACTGGTGAACACCGCCACCCACATCGCCGGACACACGCTTGACCCTATCTTCTCCGCCAGCAAACACGTCTCCTTCAGCCACGCCTCCGCTCTACACTGGACCGACCACAGCTGTGTCCATTTCACATTCCGACGCGAGACCCGCCACCTCCGCACTCAACCCATCCCTCGTCGACAGTGGAACAAAATCCCTGAAGAACAGCTCTTCTCTGCGCTCACCATCAACCAACCCACCCTCACCACCGACGACCCCAACGACGCAGCCCTCAGCCTCACGAACTGGATCACCAACTGCGCAGACAACCTTGCACCCCTCAGACGCTCGCATCGACAGGCCAACACCAAAAAACCTCGCTGGTTCTCTGACACCCTTAAGGAATCAAAGAAAACCTGTCGCACCCTCGAGAGAACCTGGCGCAAGGACCACACCGCTGACAACATGACCGCCCTCAAGAACGCGACCCGCGAACACCACCGCCTGATCCGCGCAGCCAAAAGGAATTTCTTCACCGACAGACTGGACAAAAACAGCCACAACAGCAGAGAACTTTTCAGCATCGTTAAAGAGTTCTCCACCCCCAACGCCAACGCCGTCACGCCCTCACAAGACCTGTGCAACTCCCTCGCCACCTTCTTCCATCGCAAGATCACCGACCTCCACGACAGCTTCGGACACCAGACCCAACCAAGCATCACCGAACCCACACCCCCGGCCATCACCCTCAACGCCTGGACCCACATCAACTCTGAAGAAACCAAAACCACCATGAACTCTATCCACTCCGGTGCCCCTTCGGACCCCTGCCCTCACTTCATCTTCAATAAAGCCGACGACATCATCGCCCCGCACCTCCAGGCCATCATCAACTCTTCATTTTCTTCTGCTACCTTCCCCGAAAGCTGGAAACACGCCGAAGTCAACGCCCTACTAAAGAAACCTACGGCTGACCCAAGCGACCTGAAAAACTTCCGCCCCATCTCGCTCCTCCCCTTCCCTGCCAAGGTAATAGAGAAGACCGTCAACAAACAGCTTACCAACTTCCTGGAAGACAACAACCTTCTCGACCCTTCACAAACCGTATTCCAAACCAACCACAGCACTGAAACCGCCCTCATCTCAGTCACAGACGACATCAGAACCCTGATGGACAACGGTGAAACAGTCGCCCTCATCCTCCTCGACCTCTCGGCTGCCTTCGACACCGTCTGTCACCGCACCCTAATAACCCGCCTCCGCTCCACCGGGATCCAAGGCCAGGCCCTGGACTGGATCGCCTCCTTCCTCTCAAACCGCTCTCAAAGAGTTTACCTCCCACCTTTTCGCTCAGACCCCACCGAGATCATCTGCGGCGTACCTCAAGGCTCCTCGCTCAGCCCGACACTCTTCAATGTCTACATGAGCCCCCTCGCCGACATCGTACGCAAGCACAACATCATCATCACCTCCTACGCCGACGACACCCAACTTATACTCTCCCTCACCAAGGACCCCGCCAGCGCTAAGACCAACCTACAAGACGGCATGAAGGACGTCGCAGATTGGATGAGGCTCAGCTGCCTAAAGCTGAACTCGGACAAAACGGAAGTCCTCATCCTCGGCAACACCCCGACCGCATGGGACGATTCCTGGTGGCCCACGGCTCTTGGCACCGCACCGACCCCCTGAGACCACGCCCGCAACCTCGGCTTCATCTTGGACCCTCTTCTCACCATGACCAAACAAGTCAATGCTGTGTCCTCCTCCTGCTTCCTCACCCTTCCGCTGGATCCCCGCCGACACCAGAAAAACCGTGACCCACGCCCTCGTCACGAGCCGCCTGAACTACGGCAACACCCTCTATGCTGGGACCACCGCTAAACTCCAAAAACGCCTGCAACGTATTCAAAACGCCTCGGCCCGCCTCATCCTCGACGTACCCCGCAACAGCCACATCTCTGCACACCTGAGACACCTGCATTGGCTCCCAGTCAGCAAAAGGATCACTTCCGACTTCTCACCCACGCACACAAAGCCCTCCACAACAAGGGACCGGAATACCTCAACCGCCGCCTCAGCTTCTACGTCCCCACCCGTCTCCTCCGTTCCTCTGGCCTTGCGCTCGCTGCCGTCCCTTGCATCCGCCGCTCCACGGCGGGTGGGAGGTCCTTCTCCTACCTGGCAGCCAAGACCTGGAACACCCTCCCCACCAGCCTCACGACCACCCAGGACCACTCCGCATTCCGGAGACTCCTCAAGACCTGGCTTTTCGAGCAGCAGTAACCCCTCCTCCCCCCTAGCGCCTTGAGACCCGCACGGGTGAGTAGCGCGCTTTATAAATGTTAATGATTTGATTTGATGATTTGTTCCCTGAGGCCCTGAAGGGTGGTTCTTGGGCGGAATATCCTCTCCTGCCTTCTGCGCTGCCTTTGGGGTCCCTGCTGGTTTTGTTGTAGCTGCTGTTGTTGCTGCTGGGCTCTGCATCTGCGTGCACGCTGGATTAGTATCACCTCCATGGCTCCCTGTTGCTGCTCTGCTGCTCTGCTGTTTGTTCTGTGTGTTCTGATTAAATACAGGTGTGTTTGCCCCATTTTAATGCCTGCCCTGACCCAGGCATTAATTTTTTACGCAAATCGGGCTGTGTGTCATTTTCTGGCTCCGCCTCCCGCCCGTGCTTCATTTTTGCCCGAAAGCATAAATACGATGCACGGCCGTTTAAGCCATTTTTTGGACGGGAACGCCTACCTTGCATATAATTAACGCAAGGCGGGTTGCCGCATCCAAAAAATTACGCACATGGCGGAATTTTGTCATCCGCGGGCTCGGGCGTCAAAGTTTAAATACGGGGCAACGTTTGCGTTGATTGTGCGTCAAAATTTTTGATGCACAATCGGCTCAGACGGAGTATAAATATGCCCCATTGTATTTTGTAAGTTTGCGCCGATTTTGCGTAAAAAACCGACGCAAATGCGGCGCTAAAAAAGTATAAATATGGGCCCTAATTCTTAATTGCTCAACAAGCACACCACTCTCAATGCTTAAGAACATTACTTCATGCAGATTACCTCTAACATACTCCAAACAATGGAATACACTGTGATCACAAAACCCTCAAAATATCCGATTATCACAATCGCCAGAGTATAAACACGGTCAAAGCTCACTCTGCCTAAGCCACTTCAGAATAGTTACCTCCTCTCAACCCACTGACTCAAATTCTCTACAGCACTTTCCTCAACTACAAGTTTGCCATTCTACTTCAAAGATCATATCTGTCCTCATCCAGTAATAAGACTTTGACACTGTTGTACTCATAGAAACCTACTTCTGTCTAGCCTCAACACACTACATTACCACTGGTAGATATCCTAACAATCTTATACAAAGCTGAAAAACTAGGAGAGGATTGTTTTTATCACCAAGGAGCCTCTTTAAATGCAAACTCATTAGCTCAATAAACTCATCATTTTACTAACTCACCGTGGAGATTACAAATGCAATACCTAAATCACTGAGGCTGAAATATCAGTAGCAATATAGCAGAGGATAACAAATGTAGGAACCCCCACAAGCCGCACCTAGACTTAGCTAGGTTGCTTCCGCGTCATTTGTACTTGACTATTCAACTTTCTCCCAAGAAGTAGGTGTGTTCAAGAGGCGACGCAATAATGATACTAAAAGCCACAGTTGAGACTTGATGGAAGGGTTATGAGAACTTATAGACATCAACCCACAAGCAACCAAAGGGAGATTCCACAATAACAGCAAAACACAGAGGTTTTCTACTGGAGGGAGCACCCAGAACTGGTGACCCGGCTAGGGACAGAGCAGAGCAAGCAGCGTTGCCCGAACAAGCCGCACTGTCCTACTACCAGTCGTTTCTACGCAAAGCAGGCTACCTGCAGTCCAATGCTTCCTGATCACCACTGCCACCGCCACAAGGACCAACCTTTGAGCCCCCTCACTCCCTTTCCTCTTGCTTGCTTCTGAAGACCTTAGCGACTCACCGTGCCACTCAGTGCCCAATTTCCACGGCCACCTCTCTCCTCCCGTATCAATTTTCAAGCAAGGGCGACTCCAGTACCTCGCCCCTGTCATCCTCTTCCAGGCCGTTCCGGGTAAAGAAAGAAACCCACCGGTGACCATATGGGCAAAGGGGAGAGTGCAGCTGCAAACAGTGAGGAGCAGGGCCGGTCCCTGTTAAAGCACAGGCCACGAGATTCCTCTGTGGGAGTTTACCTGAGTTATGGGGGGCAAAAGAGCCAATACACTAGGACTAAGACACTGAGGCACTGATTTAATAGAGCCTATCGCCACTTTAGCGAAGCCTTTGCATCTTTTATTTTAGGCTAAGGTAGCCTTTTCCCTGTGCCAGATTTACAAAGTGGCGCAATGCATGCATTGTGCCACTCTGTAACCCTTTGTGCTACATTATGCCTGCACCAGCCATAATATATGCAAAGAGTGCGTTCCCCCATTAGGGGGGCCGAAAAAATGGCGCAAAGAAACCTAAGAGATTTCTTCAGATCATTTGGCAACTTTTAATGGCTGCTCAAAGCAGACGTTAAAAGGGGACACACCATTGGAAACAATGGGCCCCTATATAGTGTTCAGGGTTAGCGCCAAAATGTTGGCGCTAACCCTAAACAGTACATCAATAGTGTCAAAAATGTTGATGCCATTGCCCACTACACTGCGCCACACACATGGTGGCGGTAGGAGGGGGCGCTAGGGGGCGCTAAGGGGCGCAAAGAAAGTGGCGCTGCACTGGATGCAACGCCACTTTCCTTAAATCTACCCCTAAGATCAGTAGTTATAATGCATGTCACTACACAGTGGTACTTTATGACACATTCTTATGACACATATCTTTACAATATGTATTGATGGATCTCTATGGTGGTCATTCCGACTCTGGCGGGCGGCGGTTGTCGCCCGCCAGGCGGGAACCGCCATTTGGCCGTGTCGCGGTCAGAAGACCGCTGCCGGCATTCTGACCTTCCCGCTGGGCCTGCGGGCGCTAACTATGTTAGTGCCCGCAGGCCCAGCGGGAAGGAGGGCTGCAACACAGAAGCCGGCTCCGAATGGAGCCGGCGGTGTTGCGGCCGTGCGACGGGTGCAGTTGCACCCGTCGCGCTTTTCACTGTCTGCTAGGCAGACAGTAAAAAGCCGGCCGGGGCCCTGTTAGGGGCCCCTGCACTGCCCATGCCAGTGGCATGGGCAGTGCAGGGGCCCCCAGGGGCCCCAAGACACCCGTTCCCGCCAGCCTCTTCCTGGCGGTGACAACCGCCAGAAACAGGCTGGCGGGAAGGGGGTCAGAATCCCCATGGCAGCGCTGCTTGCAGCGCTGCCATGGCGGATTAGCCCAGACGGGGCAAAATCGGCGGGAAACCGCCGGCCCCAGTTTTCTGACCGCGGCTTTACCGCCACGGCCAGAATGGGCTAGGAAGCACCGCCAGCCTGTTGGCGTGCTTCCGTCATTCGTGGCCCTGGCGCTCTTAGAACGCCAGGGTCAGAATGACCCCCTATGTAATTTACCTTTATCATGCAAGATTTACAATGTTGTGGCAAAAAAAAACATCTTTTAAATACACTTTTCAAAATATTCTTATAAACATATGGGACTATAATAAATTACTGTGTATTAGCATGTTCAAGAACCATGTAAAATCCACAACAAATATGGTGACAGCATTTCGACACACAAGAAGGTAAAACAACATTTTTTTAAACGTTAGCAATAAAATAGGTTTCTGTCAGACAAAATGATTTCAAAAACATATTTTAGAAATAAAAACAAGTTTACCATTAAAATCCTGTATAAACACATGATCACCATTTTGTCATCGGGGGGCTGGAAACCTTTCAGGAGACAGTACGAAAAGGTTGAAACTGGCGGAGAGGAAAGCTGAAGAAATAGTGCCATCTATCTTTTACATTTGGTAAGTATAAATCAATAAATAAATACATATATTTCACACAATAGATACAAATAACAGGTTATTATAAAACTGTCGTTTGTTTTCTTTCTTTAAAGGAAATTTTGGAAGATTCCTGTAGGCTTTAAATCAAAACTATTGATCTCTACTCTGAGCATTGAATAATAACATACAATCCGAAGACTTACACCAAGAAAATACACAACAAAGGTTGAACTAGGGTAAGAAAAAGACACTTTTTCTAACCTCAATGTAAAAAATTAGCCTGTGGCAGGATCCTGAACCAGCTTTTCCATTAATGGAAAAATATTTTCTCTCTAGCAAAAACCAAAATTATTTTTTATCCACAGTGCAGCTAACACAATTTGGTTTTACAGAAGAAAGGAGTAAAACCAAAATAAAATGGAAAGCCTGAAATGGTTTACGATTCAGCCATGTAAAAAATTAAGCAACACATGTCAAAAATTAGTTTTTAACAGGAAAATGGAAAAGAACACATAGAAATATTTAAAATTTAAAACAACGAGATTGTGATTTAGTAAAATACAAAGGTAAAACATAGGGTAAAAAAGCAGCTGGAGCATAACAAGTCGAAATATAATGCTTTATAAAATCCAAGTGGGAATTTGCACTGCATGTTTTTCTGTGTTTGTATTTCTGAATATAAACAGACCCATAATGGAGAATGTGTCAAGGGCAGAGTATGGCCCTCATTATGACTCCGGCGGGCGGCGGAGGCCGCCCGCCAGAATTCCGCCCTCCGTAATACCGCTCCGCGGTCAGAAGACCGCGGAGGGTATTATGAGTTTTTCCCTGGGCTGGCGGGCGGTCTCCAAAAGACCGCCCGCCAGCCCAGGGAAAAACTCCCTTCCCACGAGGATGCCGGCTCGTAATAGAGCCGGCGGAGTGGGAAGGTGCGACGGGTGCTGTTGCACCCGTCGCGTATTTCACTGTCTGCAAGGCAGACAGTGAAATACATTTTGGGGCCCTCTTACGGGGGCCCCAGGGGCCCCGCGACTCCCCCTCCCGCCATCCGGTTCCCGGCGGGAGAACCGCCAGGAACTGGATGGCGGGAGGGGGAGTCGGAATCCCCAAGCCGGCGCAGCAAGCTGCGCCGGCTTGGAGGATTCCTTGGGGGCAGCGGGAAACCGGCGGGAGACCGCCGGTTTCCCTTCTCTGACCGCGGCTAAGCCGCCGCGGTCAGAATGCCCCGCGGGCACCGCCGGCCTGTCGGCGGTGCCTCCGCGTCCAGCGGCCCTGGCGGTTACAAACCGGCAGGGTCGTAATGAGGGCCTATGTTCTGTCTAAACAACGGAACAGATTACTCAAACATAAAGGGTCCATTTATTGTAAGGAGAGACACACTGAAGCCATGACTCTTTGGAGGCGTTTCAATTATTTCTTGACTCACTACAAGGCAAAGTGGTTACTCTGGGGGACTGTATTAAAAGAATCTCAGAGCATAAACACTATGCCTTTGCCATAGATATGGAAATTAGAGTAACTGCTTAATAAATCAAAACATTTGCTTCCACCTCCCATGAGCCCTCTAGTTCAGTGCTAAGAGAGTTTTCAAGGCATATCCCTACGCAGGTTGCTGGACAAACGCCAGCTATCCTAAATTAAAAAAATATATTAGCAGAAAGAGACAGGCGAGGAATATCCTTCACTCACCCAAACATGTAGTGATAGAAACATACCTGATGAATTACCTCATAAACGTTTAATCATGAACCTTTTTTCTTTATTACAAAAAAAAACACTTCTAATCTTTGTTATTTCACATAACAATATAACATGAACAAACTATAAAATTTGGAGGAAACATTGGTCACATAGAACAACATGCCATCCATTATTCCAAATTTACATAATGCATTCTAAAATCAACAACACTGCAATGCTTCTTCTGTATGCCTTAATAACAGACAATCTTCTACATACACAGACTTTATAAATACGATAAGAAACACACAGCAAAAAAGACCTGAAAAACAATATTTATTGACTTTGAATTAGATATGATTCCAGTTATTAAATATTTAAACAAAATACTCTACTACACAAATTCAAAGATCATTTTTCTACTGTTAACATACAATTTGAAGTGCAATACAAAAAAACCTCAGCAGGACACTGCATGAAATCCCAAATAAAATAAACTAAAGGCCTGATTGAGATATTGACGGATGAGTTACTCCGTTACAACCGTGATGGATATCCTGTCTGCCAAAATCTAAATCCCCCAGGATATAATGGGATTTAGATTTCTGCAGACGGGATATCTGCCACAGTTGTGATGGAGCTCGTCCCAACATCTAGTGTCTTAGCTTTTTTCTGCATGACCAAAGAGACATCTTCTACACAGCATTCATTCAATCAGACTAATCACACACAAACACACACACACAAAATGAAGAGAAATTGGCCCCTTTGCTAAAGTATTTTGGCTTAACCTGGACTGGCCATCAAAACAGGTCACACTGCAGGAGGATTCCATGTTAACAGATAACTGGTGGAACTGCTATTGGACCTGTTTAGAGGGGCAGCAAGAACTAACAATGCCACAGAGCGATGGGATAACTTCTCGTCTAGCTGTATAAGGACATCACACCATATTTTCTACTATTTCCAGGAAATTTTGAAAAAGGAGCAAAGTTCCCAGGAAATTAGACAACTAAAATCTTTTCACAGGCAGCTGTAGACCAGAATATCTGAAAAAACAATCGAAATGAACTAGAGACTCCTTTTTAAAGTTCAACAATTTGTAATGTTTGGAGGAACACACTACCTAGAAAATATAAGTTACATATTACACTACTAAGATATCTGCAAGACAAACAATAAATACATTCATGTGTCAGAATCACCAGATCCTCGGGGTCTGTGCACGTTCCCAACACTTCCACCACAAGACAGCTCCAATACTCTGATTTGAATTTTAACAGAGTCTAAGAGAGTCCAAGTGGGGAAAAGGGGATTAGGAAGGGAACAGCTGGGAAGGAGACCTGTAGGAAGCAAAAAGGTTAAAACACACAATATCGCGATTTTATCACATGAATCAATACTACACTATGACTCTAAACATTGTCATTCTGAAAGCATGGACAACCTAAGCACAGACTTAAAATGACTAGGCTTCAAGATGACTGGGTACCTGTGAGGGAATCAAGAAAAGTTAAATGCAACTTCCATATTCAAGTACCATCCTTTGCCTGAGGATCAGGAAACAATCTGAATGATTTCTAAACCATCATATGAATCAGGTTTTGAGAAAACATGTTAGGAACACACAACATTACATCTTGAACTCTGACTTTTTGTTCCCTCAAATTGCCGGAACATGAATTGCGCACATTACAGATTTTCACATAGGTATAAAATACCATTGAATGATTTGTGCACCATGAATAACACAAATTAAACTCGGGAAATAAATCATGCGACTTGCCAACTCGAAAACCACCAAGTAAATGCCTTAGAATGGTAGCACATAATGAACACTGTGATTTTTGCACACAGAAAAGGAATTGCGCCGCTTGCCGATTCGAAGGTCACCAAACGAATGTCAGGAAATGGTAGCATACAATGAATAACATGAATTACACACAGGGAAAGAATCGCGCGTCTTGCCGTTTCGAGTACCACCATATAAATGCCTAGGAATGGTAGCGCATAATCAATATCAAAGGTTAAAGCACAAGAAAACGAATTGCGCGTCTTGCCGATTCGAAAGCCACCATGTAACTGCCTAGGAATGGTAGCGCACAATGAATATCAAGGGTTGAAGTACAAGAAAACGAATCGAGCGTCTTGACAATTCCAATGCCACCATGTAACTGCCAAGGAATGGTAGCGCACAATGAATAACATGAATTACGCATGAGAAAAGAATTGCGTGTCTTGCCGATTCGAATGCCACCATGTAACTGCCTAGGAATGGTAGTGCACAATGAATATCAAGGGTTTAAGTACAAGAAAACGAATTGTGCGTCTTGCCGATTCGAATGCCACCATGTTACTGCCAAGGAATGGTAGCACACCATGAATGACATGAATTAAGCATGAGGAAAGAATTGCACGTCTTACTGATTCGAATGCCACCATGTAACTGCTTAGGAATGGTAGCGCACAATGAATATCATGGGTTTAAGTACAAGAAAACAAATTGCGTGTCTTGCTGATTCAAATGCCACCATGTAACTGCCAAGGAATGGTAGCGCACCATGAATAACATGAATTAAGCACGAGAAACGAATCGCGCGTCTTGCCGATTCGAATGCCACCATGTAACTATGTAACTGCCAAGGAATGGCAGCGTACAATGAATAACATGAATTAAGCACGAGAAACGAATCGCACGTTTTGCCGATTCGAATGCCACCATGTAACTGCCAAGGAATGGTAGCGCACAATGAATAACATGAATTAAGCACGAGAAACGAATCACGCGTCTTGACGATTCGAGTATCCACATGTAAATGCCATGAAACGAGCAAGCGCACATTCACACGCACAAGAGTCAAATCGCTTATCATGCAAAGATTAGGCCCAGGAACTCGAGCGTCTTTGATAACGGAGTCGGGGGCCCAGCCCAATCTCCGACTTACCGCCCTGATCTAGGATCACCAAATGAAGTGAAAAAAGGGCGAGGCCTAGAGGATCAAAGTAGGCCGCCGGAACAGGAGCTCAGGAAGATGCTGCTGCTCTGCACAGGGACCTCTGAATAGTGAGCACGTAGAGCTGGGCTGGCTCCCTTATATAGAGTCTTGGCCCAGCCCACAAACCACACCCAGGCATGCTGCAGGGAAAACTTCTAGAGGGCTCTGGAAGGGGACCACACCCTGACACAGTCTGAAAGTCTGCAGCAGTACATCACATGTGAACAGTATTTATATGCATGCTGAACATAAGTCTTCAAGATTAAACTTCAATGCAAAAGGTTAAACAACATCATATCAGTACAATGCATAAATTATGTTAGCTTGAAATTGCTAGGCTTTTGCATTTTAGTCTCCCGTAGAGCGCGCACTGCCCTGATGCTGACATCATGTTACTCTCCTGCATTACGAAAAGAATTAGGGCCTGAATTAGAACTCAGCGGACGGGTTACTCCGTCTCAGCGGTGACAGTTATCCCATCCACTGAAATCCAAATCTCAATATATTCTATGGGATTTAGGTTTCAGCGGATGGGATTCTGTCACCATTGTGACTGAGTAACTTGTCTGCTGAGTTTTAAATCAGGGCCTTAACTGTCTAAATCCTATTTTACTACCACCAAATAATCGCATTATATTAAATCAGATATATATTACAATATCACTTTTTTTTCTTCACTTACCTCAACCTGTCTTCTTGTTTCAAGTGATGAGAGAGTTGTCAGGTCTTTCCACCATCACTCTTTAGGAATCCACTTATGGTAGGTACAACCCAAATTCCAAACATAAAAAACATGATTTAATTTGTTTTTTGGTAAAAAAGGTTGTCAGAAAAACCTGAATATTTACCTGTAAAAACACATCCAGTGAAAGATACACCCAAAATCCTCAAAAACGCAAAAAAAGACAGTTTAAAAAAAAAATACACCTATTTGATGGGATAAAGAGAAGTAAGGAGGACTCCTCCGTACACCCAAATCATAGCAGCAAGAAGTAAAGTCTGTTTACCTGAAGATACATAAAAACCTGAATCAAAAACATGAACATATGGAAATATGAAGGTATTTTTTAAAAAGTGAACATACTCTCCAATACTAAGTAAAACAATAGAACAAAATGTGGCACAACAAGTGTACAAGCAGACATTTCTCCAGCAACCTACGTAGGGCAAAGGTTAAAAATACAAAAATAAAAACAACATCTCAACATTGTTAAACAATTCTCCCTCCATTAGACAATCTTTATGATAAATGTACCAATACTAATGGATATATGTAAGAAAAAAGTTCTTCCCTGACCAGATTTGTAGAACCCTTCTGGCCTCTACAGTGAACCTCTACTGACTGTAGAAAGAAACACAGAAGTCAAGAAGATGTCAAGAGAATGGCTGTGATAAAATGTAAACAAGCATTTTCAATGCAATAGTTTGTGCATTTGCTTGAGTTAGAGCTATTGGTGTTGTAAATGCATAATTGGACTTTTCTTGCCACATATATTGGTCAACTCTGCTGCATAATTTGGTCCTGTCTCCCACATAATACCAGTGACCCTGCATATAACTAAAGCTCTTCTATTTACCTTCTTTCTCTATCTTCAGCAAAAAATGAAAATATTGCCATTATTTATTATATTTTTTATATTATTATTTTGGGGTCCCCCCAATCTAGTGTGGGGACCCAGAGATGACCTTGATAGAAAGAGCACACTGTGTGGTGAGTTATGGGCAAAAACGTTTTGTAAAAGGAATGCCCTACAAAGCATTATAGGGCGAGTTCCCAAGTGCAGCGAATATTGTAGTATCTTGACTGTAGTGCTCAGAGCAGCCACTAGAGGGCACCACTATAAAAATAACATTTGTAAGAAGCATGGTCATGTAACCATATAGTCAGCCCCCAAAGGGAATAACAACACAAAAACAGAATGGAAGAACGTAATGCAGTGTAACCATATATTTAGCCCCAAGAGGGCATAGTGCATTACACATTTTCTGGCCTAGCAGGCCTACTAGAATAATATTACAAACAAGGTCCCTAAACACAAACTACGCTCAGCTGTAATACGAAAGTTCAAGCCGTGAGAGAACTTAAAAATACACTGACTGGTGGGATGGGGGGTATTATTTTGCAGCCACCCCCCCAACCCAGTGTGGGCACCCAAGGATGCCCTAGACGGAGTGCACAGTACTGAAAATTCTGATGGTGGTCCTATTGTCCTAGGACAGCGTAGGACACAGTGTAATTTTTCTTTATTAATTAAAATGCATAATAGTTATTCAAAACCTTTACAGCATCCATAATAAGGTAAAATTCATAATACAAATTTCATAAGGAGCCATAAATTCATGTAAAAATTGTTTTTACAATAAGATACCTAATACTAGATGAAATCCATAAAGACACTTAAACTTTTTACAGTGCAAAATCCTTTTTGGCAACAAAAGCTTTACCTATAACCATAAAACATGACCTCTAATATTGATTCGTAAAGAACATACTTGACCAATAAATTTGATTTAAAACCATATACTATAAAGGGCAGCTACCAAGCAGCTACAACCTTATTACCTTTAGCTCATGTGATTTTGTACATTATAGGTTAACATACTGCTAGGACTCATACCGTACCCTCAATTGGGTTCGCCTTACATTGGGAATCCAGGTTTTTGGACACCTGACTTAAAAATGTTATTAATCTAGCATTCAAAATAATGTCAGATGACTTAAAACTAGTGATTACCGATTGCCTACACATACGTATAGTGCTCAGGTTAAAAGCATCCTTAAGATATCTTCTGCAATCTTGCTTTAAGCCTTGGCATAAGTAGACCCAGTGTATTAGGTTCCCAACTCCACACCCACATAGAATATAAGGGGAATTTAAACCAGAGTGTTCCCACGGGGTAGTAGCAGAACCCCCTGGGAGAAGGCCAAATCGATATTTAATGAACAGATCTTTTTCTTTCTTTGACCATCCCGACTCCAGGTAAAGCCGGTATTTCATGGTTTTATATTCATTTATTATTACCCAGGAGTGAGATCTGCCAGCCAAAAAAGCCTTCTCCATAGCCAAAGACTTTTTCTTCATATACGATTAATAATTTTTTTGAAAGTATTGAGAGCTAGATTCTCGTCCCACAACTCATCTAAGGCTTGGTGTAGATATACCTGGGATGGAGCGCTTGAATTCGAACTCATTTCCTGCCAGAGCACTTGACTTAGCCCATTTCCCTTTGCTTGTTGAACATGTTTCCAGATTTTAATATAGGCACCCTGTTTTGCGATTAACTGATTCATGTACCCAAATTCCAGCCTGATTTCAGCCTGAGATACATTAACTGGAAGATGAAAAAGAGCTCTAAAAAACATTACCAATTATCCCATTCAGGGTAACTGCATCTCTACCCCTCAAAGCTTCCCTACCATTAGTGATACTAGGAACTAGTTTTGCGGATATCACTTGAAGCAGAGGACGATAGCAGGGACCGTCTAGCGATCTTTGCAGGGTACAGAAAGCAAGCAAAAGCGCGTCCCTTTTCACATTAAATCGGTTTTCTGAGAAGTGAAGGACTCCCTCTCATCAAATATTACCCCCAATTATCTATAAAGCTTTACTTGTTCCAGTTCATGGCCTTGAAGGTACCACTTATACGTTTTGTGTATTCTATTACTTATTTCCATAGTTTTCGTTTTCTTCTCATTTATTACCATTTTGTTTGGCAAATTCTGCTATTTTCACTATCAATCGCTGTAATCCTACTTTGGGAAGACTTAGAAGGATTACATCATCTGCATAGAGCACGTTTGAAATACAAAGGTCCCCAATCTTTGGAGGGTGCTAATTTACCTCATTTAGCATAGTGGTCACATTAGATACAAAAAGAATAAAAAGATAGGGCGCAAGTACACAACCCTGTTTAAGATCGCGTTCGGTCCTCATTTTTCTTGATAGAAAACCGTCCCCTACTTTCACCCTAATCAATGTATCAGTTTATAAGATCTGAATACCTTTTAATAACTGTGCCATAATACGCCACTGGCCTAATTTTGCCCAAATGCGGATCGAAAGGAACATTCCTGTGGGCCGGCGGAAACATAGGGGGTGATTCTGACCCCGGCGGTACAAGACCGCCGGGGCCAGGGTCGGCGGGAGCACCGCCGACAGGCCGGCGGTGCCCCGCAGGGCATTCTGACCGCGGCGGTTCAGCCGCGGCCAGAAAGGGTAAACCGGCGGTCTCCCGCCGGTTTACCGCTGCCCTTAGAATCCCCCATGGCGGCGCAGCTTGCTGCGCCGCCATGGGGGATTCTGACACCCCCTACCGCCATCCTGTTCCTGGCGGTTCGCCCGCCAGGAACAGGATGGCGGTAGGGGGTGCCGCGGGGCCCCCGTAAGAGGGCCCCACAAAGTATTTCAGTGTCTGCCTAGCAGACACTGAAATACGCGACGGGTGCAACTGCACCCGTCGCACCTTCCCACTCCGCCGGCTCAATTCTGAGCCGGCATCCTAGTGGGAAGGTTGATTTGCCCTGGGCTGGCGGGCGGCCTTTTGGCGGCCGCCCGCCAGCCCAGGGCAAATGTCAGAATCACTGCAGCGGTCTTTCGACCGCGGTGCGGTGTTCTGACGGCGGTACCTTGGCGGACGGCCTCCGCCGTCCGCCAAGGTTAGAATTAGGGCCATAGTTTCCGCCCACCGGCCCACAGGAAGGCCTGGCTGGGACATTGACCACCAATGCCTCTGTGCGGTGGGTGCAGAGACCTGCTCAATGGGGCACTGCACCGGGGCCCCTCCACTGCCCATGCAAAGTTCCGCCAAGTGCACCCCTTCCGTCAGCATTTTCCTGGCGGGTAAACCTGCCAGGGAAAGGCTAGTGGCTGAGGAAACATTATCCGAGTGGCAGCACCGCTGCCCTGTCGGATAATGTTTCTGACCGCCACCAGGCTGCCTGACGGAGGCAGCCTGGCGGTGAGTGAGGGCTGCCGATGGCGGCCCCCATTGGGTACATTATATGGCGGTGTGGCGGGCCACACCGCCATGTTCATAATGACCGCCAAAATGTTAACCACTGTTCCAGGACCTTTAATAAAGCCTGTCTGATTAACCGGACTGATGTTGTTTTCATTTGCCAAGCTCTTGAGATCCTCCAAAAGGGAATCAGTGTATTATTTGGGTTCAGAGTCAGTTAAGGTGATTAGGCGGTAGTTCTTGGGGTTGGCACGATTTCCACCTTTAAAAATTAGGTGAATAATAGCGCCCTTCCAAGATCTTGGAATAGCTTCAAGTTCCAGTGCATTATTAAATACTGCGGCCAACTTCTCTGCCCAAAAGCCTGGGTTTGTTTTGTATAAGGCATTAGGGATCCCATTTGGGCCCGGTCCCCCGACCTGCCTACTCTTATTATTAAGTCTAGTAACCTGAGCAACCATAAACGTTAAATCATTTTCTTCTTTAAGCTTGGGGCAGGTTAAAGTGTAGAAGTGTCCCTGGTCGTGAACCCCTATTGACCCCCATTAGTTAGATACCACCTCTTTATTGTCTTTTGGATTGGTTAAAATATTGAGTTAAAAAGTCATACCAAGAAGATTTGGAAATATCCAAGCTAATCAGGATCGTAAAGGCTTTGTCTAAATCATTTACCTTTTCCCAAAATGCCTGAGAATGTGTTTTTTTGCTTAGAAAGACCACATATAGGGGGTGATTCTGACCCCGGCGGTCTTAGACCGCCGGGGCCAGGGTCGGCGGGAGCACCGCCGACAGGCCGGCGGTGCCCCGCAGGGCATTCTGACCGCGGCGGTAAAGCCGCGGTCAGACCGGCAACACTGGCGGTCTCCCGCCAGTGTACCGCCGCCCTATTGAATCCTCCAAGGCGGCGCAGCTAGCTGCGCCGCCGAGGGGATTCCGACCCCCCCTACCGCCATCCAGTTCCCGGCGGTCCGCCCGCCGGGAACCGGATGGCGGTAGGGGGGTTCGCGGGGCCCCTGGGGGCCCCTGCAGTGCCCATGCCACTGGCATGGGCACTGCAGGGGCCCCCGTAAGAGGGCCCCTACAAGTATTTCACTGTCTGCTTGGCAGACAGTGAAATACGCGACGGGTGCAACAGCACCCGTCGCACCTTCCCACTCCGCCGGCTCGATTACGAGCCGGCATCCTTGTGGGAAGGGAGTTTTTCCCTGGGCTGGCGGGTGGTCTTTTGGCGACCGCCCGCTAGCCCAGGGAAAAACTTAGAATACCCTCCGCGGTCTTTCGACCGCGGAGCGGTATTTCGGAGGGGGAAGTCTGGCGGGCGGCCTCCGCCGCCCGCCAGACTTAGAATGACCCCCATAGTCCTGGTGCACAATCTGTTCCTCTCTTTTGAAACGTTCCAATAGTTTCATGTTAAAGTCCCCTGCAAATAAGAGCTCAGGAGCATCAGATTCTTGCAAACCTGTTATAATTACTTCTACCAGTTTGGAGTTCATAAGTTAGCTGGATTGGGCGTCAGGATGAATATACACATTAATTATCAGGAGAGGTCTCCTTAACGTTTTATGCCAATTAACAATTTTATTATTAAAAGGTCTGCATTTTCCTCTTTTAATTGCGTACACAATGGATTCAGCCCTACAGCAATAAAAGTCGCCAGGCCGTCCTTCGGACCACCAAACGTTTTCACCTTATATGCAGGGGGAAAAAAAACTATATAGCTATCAATAGAAAATGGTTTAGTTGCCCAGGTCTCCTGTAGTAACACTATCTGAAAATCTTTTATTAACATTTGATATTTTAATTGATTATTAGCACTAAACCCGTTTATGTTCCAGGAGCATATTTTAAGTGAGTTTTGACTATATTTAGCCTTAGTCGATCTTAATGATGTGGATATGTCTGTCAGGGTCTCCTACTTTTGTGAAGAGCGGATGAAAGCCATCCTAAACTTAATTGCCCAGACTCCTGTCCAGAGAATAACTTATCAGATGATAAATAGCTGGTGTAGAATTCCCAATTGCAGTTCTAAGAATTGAACAGGGTTTTTGAGAGCCCCTGTTTCATGTCAGTTGTGATGTCCGATTGTCAATTTCTAAGGGTTCTGGATAATCAATCTGCTGGGGGATTTTGAGCTCAATTCCCCATTTTAGAAAAGCGCTTTTCTCATTAAAAACCCTATTGACAAACTGGGATGCAGCCCAGGTCACCATGGTGGATTCTCGGATGGGACTACTTGCTGCCTCAGCCCCAATCAGGAATTATATAGAGTCAATGTCTACAGACTGGATGTTCTCCAGCGAAGGTGTTGCTCACAAAACTTTTAGTATATGACCGCAATGTAATATGTTGTGTGGGCACCTGGTCTCATATAGCGGAGAGAAAATTATCTTATTTCCACCCGGGTCAATCCAGATGGTAACCTTCTATTATGGGATCCTGGCTGACTTCACGGAATTATCCATGGTGGGTTTTCTTAGTGTTATGTAGGGTCCTCTCCCTACTAGTCCCTACCTGATGGTTTTGAAAGGGGCCTGTGTCGGAACTAACTGTCCTAGGGTGATATATAAGAGGCCCAGGGTACCCACCCCTTTCCTGTGACCCAAGCTCTATGGGGGATGTTGGTCTACTAACTAAACCATTACCCCTGATTGTGACCACACAGTGAGTTATGGGCAAAAATGTTTTGTAAAAAGACTGCCTTCAAAGCATTATGGGCCAAGTTTCCGAGTGCAGCTAATATTGTAGTGTCTTGACTGTAATGCTCAGAACAGCCCCTAGAGGACACCATGATGAAAATACCTTTGGTTTCTTGCAGTCTTGTCTGGGTCTTGCACAATCCTCTTCTGAAGTCCTTTTGGTGGGTTTGGGGAGAACCAGGTGCTTACCTCTGGTCTCCTGGTCCCTGGGGGCACTCTAGTACTTACCTATTGGGGTTCCTTGTTCCTCCAGCTTCCCTCTACTGATTCCACTTCCTTGGGTGGGGGCCCGACTTTCACATTTCACTTTCTTTGTACATGGTTTGGTCCTGTATCCAGGACCTTCAGTACTTTTATTGTTTCCACTGTTTTCTATTGGCTTTTATGCTAATCCTGACTTCTACTGTGTATATAATAGTGTGTTTACTCACCTGCTAGTGGAGTATTGCCTATACAGTATTTTATTATTTGTGTTACCATAAAGTACCTTTATTTTCGTAACACTGTGTAGTTCTGTGTGTAAGTGCTGTGTGCCTACAGTAGTATTGCATAGGCTTTGCATGTCTCCTAGATAAGTCTTGGCTGCTCATCCACAGCTACATCTAGAGAACTGTGGCTTTCCAGACGCTAACTACACTTCACTAATAGGGGATACCTGGACAAGGTATAAGGTGATAACACCATAGGTGCTCACCACACACCAGGCCAGCTTTCTACAGTCTCTGCTCTGAAACAGAGAAAGGAGGGAGAAAAAGGCAGAACTGACCACTAGCGAGCAAGAATTTTTAAAGGACACTGCAACCAACAAATGAAACCGCTGTAAGCCATAAGAAGTATACTAAACGTATTCACGACGTTGAACGTTTACGCTCTGCCTAAAAAGAACTATCCTCCCATATGCATAAATGGTGATCTGTGGGAAAAAGAAAACATAAATGTTTGAAAATTACTTGTAAAATGTAAATGCATTTAAAAATGCAACTACAATGTATTGAATAAAGATATGTCAATAAAACATTTTACCAGCTGTTACTTTTATATGAATTTAATACATATGTTTTATTTGATATGTCTGTTTAATTTTTACAAACTTTATTATCAGTAAAAATATAAAAAAATATTTTACGGTTAAATATATTTTAATGCACCCTTAACAAAATAAATATCTGCACCCCAAAACCATAAACATTCTCTACCATAATTCCTTATAACCTCAGCATCCCAATCTTAACACCGTGCATACATACTCAAAATACAAATAAAAATGTAAAACAAATGCCAAAGCCCTGGGAATGAATACCAACACCACTAAAAATAAATAAATACCTACACTCTCAAAAACGAAATTCCTCCAAATGCTGCATTTATCTCCTATAACCTCTATTTTCTGGGTTAACCACCTAAAAATACTCTTTCATCTGTTGTAATCTATATTCTTTGGATGGAAAAACTCTGTAATTCCCCTTTTAAACTCCTATATCCTGTATTTTTTATGGGGAGTAAACCCCCAATTCCACTTAAACCCTTAATCATGCCTTGTATGATTAAAAAAACCCTAACCACCCCTTACACCTACAATTTCTGAACCTCAAAACAACCCTTACTACATCTTACCCCTACTCATCAATAAACGTAAAAAACTTTCAACCTCTTCCCATCCCTGAACCCTTACAACCCCAAACTCCTTTCAAAGTCCTCTAACCTAACTTTTTATGGGGGTAGGGGATAAACCCCTTTTATAGCACCTGTATCAGACTTTTTATGATTAAAAAAAACCTTACCCCTATCTGAACCCAAAAAACCTACACATTTACAAAAAGCACTGGCAAAAGTCAATAGGTCTGGCTTTTATGTACCAATGCATACAAACACAGGCATTCGCAAATACACTCATTTACCATGTCTCTGTGCAACCTGACTGCTTTGTACTCCACAAGCTCGTGGTGCTACTATTCTTGCTCTTATTAACTCAGCTCGGGTTTGGTGTGATATGGAGCACACCAACCTTGAGGCATAAGAAGTAGGGTTCTGACCCTGAAGTACAGAAATGTGTGCATTTGTTCATGTCTCTGTTTGCACGCATTATCACATTTGAGTCAGACCTATTGGCTGTGCAGATTATTGTTTCTTCAGGTTCTGCCATCTGCAGCAGCAAAACTAGCCAACTTCATAACAGCCCACTCTAAAATCTCCTGCTGTCCTGATGCCTTAGCCCTGGTCCTGACCTGGTAAGAGAAAAACAATATCATGCATGAAGCCTGGCTTCAGGATGGCTTGATCAAGTAGCTGAGAAAGCGAGACATATGCCAAACATTAAGGTCTTTATGGGGATGTAGTCAGGGCGCAGGTTTTGGATGACGTGTCCTGCCTGAGCTCCACCGTGAAAAATAACAAACAAGCTGGTGATGTAAGGGTACCTTAACTGATTTAGAAATCTCCCAAGAGTCGGGTGTAATAAGAGTTCTTCAGCCCACATGCAGAAATAAACGTTTTACAGCGAGAAGACTACAACAGCGCAGCTTAAAATCCAAGATGGCTGCCGCCACCCAGATCACTGCAATCTTCAAGCTTGAACTGCTCCGATTCTGAGAGGACGAGCGGCATCAACGACAATTAAGCAGCAATCACCCAGTGACATTGGCATGACAGGGTAAAGGTAGGCGCCAACACTAACTTGCATCAGCACCACCACACCATAAGCATTAAAAGACAGGCATGCCGCAGCAGGGAGCACTGCTATGCATCAAAGCTCACGCACAAAAACAGGTTTTCAGGGAACCACACAAGACACAAGAGGGTGATCTCTCTAGATGCCCATGGGCTACTCTCCCTGCAGTGTACTAAACCTAACAAGCAGTATCATTGGGCTAATGCCCCCAGGTCTACTAATCATGCTCTCTCCAAATGGCATGGTTGGACTACAGTGAATTCCTACTGTCTGCCCTACAACGCAAAGTGTGCCAAGATGTCGAGTCTCAGAAGGCAGCATCAACAGGTATCAGCAACTGCACGGCCAAACCTTTTACTTGGACTCTTGCACTATAGAATACCTGCTAAACAACGTCATAGGCAGAGGTTCAGCATTTCAGAATAACCCTTCAATCACTGTCCACCTGTAGGTAAATAGTGTGCACAATGCTTCAACAATGGCAGAGAAAGGAGAAACATAGACTCACAAATCCATGTGTTAGAAGGAAATCTGTTAATAAAATAAAACAGATCAATTTGACACAGTAATATAGGTTTAATCGATTTTCAGCTGGGAGAGAGTCTCAACATAGAGGAAATGACTGAAGTTCAAAGTTCTATTTCACAAGCAGTGGTATTTATACTGTGAAAACCACAAAAAACTATGCTGACAAGTTCAGCATTGACATAAGCAAAAACAAGCAGTACAGATAAGATAATAGGGGAGAGGTACCTCTTCACAAGATCACATGCACGATTATTGGTCACCTCATGGGTGGGTAAGTAACATTGACGTCATTCTGCATCTCTGTCTTTTCTGCACAACAAGTGATTATGGGGGTCATTCTGACCTCGGCGGTAAAAGGCTCTTACCGCCGGTCAGAAGACCGCCATTCTACCGCCGCGGCCGCGGTAAACCGCCACGGTCATTCTGACCCACAACTGCCAAGCCGCCAAAAACCCGACATCCACGGAAGGCCGCCTCATCAGCGGTCAGCGATAAACTGGAGATGACCAAAACTCCACCGTCACGCCAACACAAACACGCCCATGCCATTACGACCCACGAATCCACGCGTCGGTCTTTCAACCGCGGTATTCCATTGTACACACCGCCGCGGTCAAAATACACACCCAGCTCCAAAACACAGCAACATTGGACAATTTGAAATACACACACCTGATATACATACAAACACCACTCCCACACATCCAATCAACTATTAAACACACACCCACATCACCCACAAACCCCCACTACTAGAAATTCGGAGAGAAGGCGAGAGAGAGAGAGAGAGAGAGAGAGAGAGAGAGAGAGAGCACAGCTATCGAAAACCCCAACACACACAGGAACACAACATCATCACCCACACTACATCCACGCACAAAACACCACACACCACCACACACACCACACTCATCAACACAAACACCACCCCACACCACCCCATGGCACCCCAAAGACACCCCAGGTTCTCGGACCAAGAACTCAGGGTCATGGTGGAGGAAATAATTAGGGTAGAGCCCCAGCTATTCAGCACACAGGTGCAGCACACCACAATAGCCAGGAAGGCGGAGCTATGGCAAAGGATCGTCGACAGGGTCAACGCTGTGGGACAGCATCCCAGAAACCGGGAAGACATCCGAAAGCGCTGGAACGACCTACGGGGGAAGGTGCGGTCGATGGTGTCAAGACACAACATCGCTGTGCAGAAGACTAGCGGCGGACCCCCACTCACTCCACCCGAATTCACAGCATGGGAGCAAGAGGTCTTGAACATCCTGCATCCTGCGGGCCTCGCTGGAGTAGGCGGAGGAATGGACTCTGGTAAGTCTAATCTCAACTACCTTACCCCCCCCAACCACCAGCATGCCAACCCACACCCCCAACCTCACCCCCAACCCCCCAGCACACATCCTCCCTGCCAATGTCTCACCAGCACAACCCACCCAACCCAACACCAATCCCTGAATGCCAACACAAACCATGGACACCCATCACCTAAGCATGACCACTGCACATACCCATCCCCCCCCACAAACCACCCTCACAACTCCTCCCACAAAGGAATGCCAGCACTGGGGGACAAGGGCACCCACAAATCGCACGCCATGGCACACACAGAAGCAATAACCATACTCTTTTACCCCTGAAGTGCCCGAACGCCAACACACCGGCCAGGAGGGTCCAGATTTGTCCATCCCGCCCCCAGAACAGGCCCCCAGTGATGACAGCAGCTCTGTCGACCTAGAACCTGATGACCAGCCCGGACCATCGGGGACCTCTGGACAGTCGGTTCCCCACACACAGACACAGGCCACAGCAGACCCAACCCCCTCTGGGAATACCAGCACATCTTCCACCCAGCGGGCCCATGCCTCTGTCTCCAGGACGCCTCAATCAGCGGTGTGTCCGCCACTACAGGGCACCCAGGCTGACCCACCACCCCAACAACAACAGGGACCTGGGGGCAGTGGTAGTGGGCACACCGTCCAGGGGACAGAGGCCCGGGGAAACAGGGGAACTGGGAGGGCTGCAGTGCGAGAGGGGGTGGACCGGCCCAGGGAACCGACTCTCCAAGAGGCCCTCACCACCATCATGGGAGCATACCACCACTCCCAGGAGACGATGGCGACGGTACTGGCCAGGTTCCAGGAGATCCAGGCACAGCAGGAGGAACGGTACATGGGGTTCAGAGACGAACTCAGGAACATAGGTACCGCAATGGGGACCATCGTCCTGGCCCTCAACCAGATAGTCACCACATTGCGGGACCATGTGGCACCCCAAAGGGCCCCTGTCACTAGCCCGGACCACGAACAGCTTACCACCTCCGCCGGGGCTAGTGGACAGGAGGCCCCCACACAACGACAGGCCACCAGAACCCCACCTCCTGCTGAAGATCAACCACCCCGCAAGCGGAACCTGAGATCTCACAAGAAGACAGAGTAGGATGCCAAGACCCCCGCCAGCAAACAATACCCCCTGATGTCATCCCACTGTCCCACATTGTCACCCTGTCCAACCTTGAACTGCCCCTGCTCCATCCTTCCACAGGCATATGGACAATGCACCTGTGCAACTGAGAACTGGACTCTGCCATGGACATTACTCCACCCCCACCCATCACCGTTTTACTATCATGGACCCATATGCAGCACTTAAAATAAATCACCAATTGCACTTCAAAAATCAGGAGTCTGCTTGTATTCTTTACAAATGTATTACACATAACGGTGCAATAATGTTCAGTCACAATGTGATTACAACATACCAATGTCTATAAGCATTAGTCCATGGGCAAACAAAGCAGCAGTCACGCTGTGGGTCATACAGCTCTGAAAAGGGAAGGGAAAGTCAAAAATCAGTTAAAAGGAACTGGGGGGAAACACAGAAAGTAGAGATGCAGGAGGGCAGAAGTAAATGAAAAAAGGCGTGGGTGAGTCTTACCTGTGTGCTACTGAAAATACTATTGTATAACTGTGTCCCTGTTGTCCGTGTCGTCCCCGTCGTCTTCCTCCTCTTCACTCTCCACAGGCTCCACAGCTGCTACAACACCACCATCTGGACCATCCTCCTGCAGGAAAGGCACCTGGCGTCGCAATGCAAGATTGTGAAGCATACAGCAGGCCACGATGATATGACACACCTTCTTTGGTGAGTACATTAGGGATCCACCTGTCATATGCAGGCACCTAAACCTGGCCTTCAGGACCCCGAAGGTCCGTTCTATAATCCTCCTAGTTTGCCCATGTGCCTCATTGTAGCGTTCCTCTGCCCTGGTCCGGGGATTCCTCACTGGGGTCAATAGCCAAGGCAGGTTGGGGTAACCAGAGTCACCTATTAGCCACACACGGTGTCTCTGTAGCTGTTCCATCACATAAGGGATGCTGCTATTTCGCATGACATACGCGTCATGCACTGATCCAGGGAACTTGGCATTTACATGGGAGATGTACTGGTCAGCCATACAGACCACCTGGACATTCATCGAATGGTAACTTTTTCGATTTCTGTACACCTGCTCATCGTCTTTTGGGGGTACTAAAGCCACATGGGTCCCATCAATGGCACCAATGATGTTGGGGATATGTCCAAGGGCATAGAAATCACCCTTCACAGTGGCCAAATCACCCTCCTCAGGGAAAACAATGTATCTCCGCATGTATTTCATCAGGGCAGACAACACTCTGGACAAAACCTTAGAAAACATAGGCTGAGACATCCCTGATGACATGGCCACTGTTGTCTGAAAAGACCCACTTGCCAAAAAATGGAGTACTGACAGAACCTGCACCAGAGGGGGAATCCCTGTGGGTTGGCGGATGGGGGACATCAGGTCAGGCTCCAGCTGGGCACACAGTTCATGTATAGTGGCTCGGTCAAGTCGGTATCGAAGTATAATATGTAGTTCTTCCATTGTCGACAGGTCCACCAGCGATCGGTACACAGGAGGATTCATCCTTCTCCTCGCAAGTCCCAGCGGACGGTGCCTAGGAAGGACAACATGGAGCACAAAGTCAAGCAACCCACAGGTACGTTCACCCAGCTTGCACAGTACACGAATCGCTATGCATTGAAAGGCTTGTATGAGTGGCAATGCAAGGCCTAGGCCTGTGTGACACAGTACAAATGAAGCCATGTGGGCCCTTGTAATGGCGGCTGCCTGACCTGAGAGGTGTGACAGTGGGATATGAGGTCAACGCGCTGGCGTGGCACACCGTGGCGGTAGGCGGTCGAAGACCGCAGTGCGAAGGCGCATTGGTTAACATTGAACCCTATGGGTCTCAGGAGCCAATGAGGATGTGCGCCGGCGGTCGCGGTACGCACCGCGGCGGTACGCACCGCCGTGGGCGTGACCGTCATTTTCTATCTGCTTAACCACTCGAGACCTGACCATCCACAGGAGAGGACCTATACTGCAAGTGCTGCTGTGACCTCGGTCTGGAAGAGACAATGGCTGCTGCGACTGGGGAAAGGGCCCCTGCCTTCACTTCAGAAGAGTTGGAGAAACTTGTGGATGGGGTCCTGCCCCAGTATGCGCTACTCTACGGTCCTCCAGACCAACAGGTAAGTACACTGGGTGCACGTTGAATGGACTATGCCTGGGTTGTGTATGGTGGATGTAAGATGGTGGGGTGGGGAGCGAATGAGGAGTGCAAGGCACGACAGATGAGAGCATGTGCCACATGGCAGGGTTGGGGAGGGGGGGGCAATCACATCTAACATGCAGAAAATTGATGAAAATTCCTTTTCCACCCTGTACATGTCAAATAGGTCAGCGCCCATCAGAAAGTCGACATTTGGCGTGCCATCGCCAAGGAAGTCCGGGCCCTAGGGGTCCACAACAGACGGGGCACCCACTGCTGAAAGAGGTGGGAGGACATCCGCCGCGGGACCAGGAAGACCGCCGAGTCACTGCTGGGGATGGCCTCCCAACGTAGGAGGGGTGCCAGTCGTACCTTGACCCCCCTGATGTCCCGGATCCTGGCGGTGGCCTACCCCGATTTGGATGGGCGCGTGAGGACATCACAGCAGACACAAGTGGGTGAGTACCAGCACATTCTGCTATTTTTACACGCAGTGGAGGCGTCTGGGTGGGGGAGGAGGTCTGTGGGTGACATTAGGCCAGGGCGCTTTCTGTAGTGTAGTCCCCTCCTTTAGGCATGGCCCTGTGCCCCCGCCCCCCACCTCTGTAGGGTGCCAAGTACAGCAATCCATGGTCCAGCATCACCCATGTGCGCATTTGTTGTCCATAGACCTGTTGGCCTAGTCACAAGTACTGAGTAGTGTACCCCGATTGCGCGGCGTAGTGCATGAGGCTCCTGTGTCTGTCCTCACCGACAACGGTGTTGACAATGCATGCACTCAACCTGTTTTTATTTCTCCCCCCACCCTTTTTCTTTATCTTCTTGTGCATGTGTGCATTAGCATCATCAGGCGGAGGAGAATTGGCATCGGAGCACGAGGGAGCTGCAACTCACCAGGCCCCGGTGGGCCATGGTACAGACACCGAGGTCACCAGTGATACGGAGGGTGAGGGGAGCACCACAACGGGGACCCGTGGTGACACCAGCGACACCGACACGTCCTCGGAAGGGAGCTCCCTAGCGGTGGCGGCAACATCCGTGCCCCGCCTCAACAGGTACAGCCGCCACCCAGCGCACCAGCTCCGCCCTCCCAGCAGCCCCTCAGCCTTTGCTCCGTGCCCGCTCGCCCAAGAAGGCGGGCATCTCCTTCGCCCCAGGCACCTCAGGCCCTGCCCCTGTTACCCCTGCTGCCCTCAGTGAGGAGGTCATTGACCTCCTACAGACCATCATTGTTGGGCAGTCTACCCTTTTGAATGCCATCCAGGGGGTAGAGAGGGAGGTGCATCGGAGCAATGCATACCTGGAGGGCATTCATTCGGGTCAGGCTGCCCATCAACGATCGTTCAATGCTCTGGCCTCAGCACTGACGGCAGCCATTGTCCCTGTTTCCAGCCTCCCTCTTCTAACTGCCTCCACCCTGTCTCTGTCTCCTGTTCCTCAGCCTATCCCATCCACACCATCAGACCAGCCTGCACACACCTCAACACCCAAGGGCAGCTCATCCAGACATAAGCACCACAGATCACACAAGCATTCACCCAAGCAACACCCAGATGCAGACATGCCAACAGTCACTACCACCTCTATGTCCCCCTCCTCCTCGTCTCCCTCCTCCCTCCCTGTGACGTCTCCACTCACACCTGCATGCACACCACCATCAGCCAGTACTTCCATCACCAGCACACCCTCCAGTACAGTCCGCACACGTGCAGTCACCACCCCCACTGCCATTTACACGTCCCCTGTGTCCTCTCCCACTGTGTCTGTCACCCCCTCTTCCAAGACACACAAACGCAGGCAGCCACCCACCCAACAGCCAACCACCTCACCACAGCCTACGTCACAAGCACCTGCACCCAAAGACAGCACACCTGACTCTCCTACAACCACATCCTCTTCCTCCACTCCCTTACCCACTACACCTACCCTTTACATTGGTCCTAAAAAACTTTACCTCTCCAAACATAACCTCTTTGCCCCACCTGACCCACCCCCTCCATCTGCTAAGAGTCCCAAGAGCACCTCAGCCACCACCAGCCCTGCTTCAAGTGTCACCATTGTGCACGGGTTTTGGAGTCCACCCTTTCCCAGCACTGATACATCGACCAGCAGCAAGGGGACAGCCAGCCCCCCCCCTGGAAAGAGGACCCGTAAAATCAAGGGCCGCCGCGAGAGGACTGACACAGCTGCCCCCAAGGAGCAAAGTCCTGGGCCGTCACCTGCCACAACATCCAGGGGAGGCAAGGGCCAGAGAGCCTCATCGAAGGAGGGCAAGGGCAGCAGGGCGGAGAAGTCAGCCAGCAGGGCAGCGGACCAGGAGGGCCCCACAAGCCCCATCCCGGGTGTGAGTGAGGACACCCACGGGCCCAGGACTCCGTCACAGAAGGGTCCAGCAACTGCATGGTCGGAGGGCGACTAAGCAGGGAGTCCTGGCCAGGTCTGGCTCCCTTGAATGACTGGACAGACACCGCTGAAGAGGGCCCCGCCGTGCAGAAAGACACCGCTGAAGAGGGCCCCTCCGTGCAGAAAGACACCGCTGAAGAGGGCCCCGCCGTGCAGAAAGGCACCGCTGAAGAGGGCCCCGCCGTTCAGCAAGGCACCGCTGAAGAGGGCCCCGCCGTGCAGAAAGACACCACTGAAGAGGGCCCCGCCGTGCAGAAAGACACCACTGAAGAGGGCCCCGCCGTGCAGAAAGGCACCGCTGAAGAGGGCCCCGCCGTGCAGAAAGACACCGCTGAAGAGGGCCCCGCCGTGCAGAAAGACACCGCTGAAGAGGGCCCCGCCATGCAGAAAGACACCGCTGAAGAGGGCCCCGCCGTGCAGAAAGGCACCGCTGAAAAGGGCCCCGCCGTGCAGAAAGACACCCCTGAAGAGGGCCCCGCCGTGCAAAAAGACACCGCTGAAGAGGGCCCCGCCGTGCAGAAAGACACCGCTGAAGAGGGCCCGCCGTGCAGAAAGACACCGCTGAAGAGGGCCCTGCCGTGCAGAAAGACACCGCTGAAGGGGGCCCGCCGTGCAGAAAGGCACCGCTGAAGAGGGCCCCGCCGTGCAGAAAGACACCACTGAAGAGGGCCCCGCTGTGCAGAAAGACACCGCTGAAGAGGGCTCCGCCGTGCAGAAAAACACCGCTGAAGAGGGGCCCGCCGTCTCAAGCACCGCTCCGCTGGGCCCTTCCTGTCAAGCACCGCTCCGCTGGGCCCTTCCTGTCAAGCACCGCTCCGCTGGGCCCCGCCGTCTCAAGCACCGCTCCGCTGGGCCCTTCCTGTCAAGCTCCGCTCCGCTGGGCCCCGTCTTCTCAAGCACCGCTCCGCTGGGCCCTTCCTGTCAAGCTCCGCTCCGCTGGGCCCTTCCTGTCAAGCACCGCTCCGCTGGGCCCCGCCGTCTCAAGCACCGCTCCGCTGGGCCCTTCCTGTCAAGCACCGCTCCGCTGGGCCCTTCCTGTCAAGCACCGCTCCGCTGGGCCCCGCCTTCTCAAGCACCGCTCCGCTGGGCCCTTCCTGTCAAGCACCGCTCCGCTGGGCCCTTCCTGTCAAGCACTGCTCCGCTGGGCCCCGCCTTCTCAAGCACCGCTCCGCTGGGCCCCGCCGTCTCAAGCACCGCTCCGCTGGGCCCTTCCTGTCAAGCACCTCTCCGCTGGGCCCTTCCTGTCAAGCACCGTTCCGCTGGGCCCCCCCTTCTCAAGCACCGCTCCGCTGGGCCCTTCATGTCAAGCACCGCTGGCCCATTGACAGTGCCGGTTCTGTGTCGAGCTAGTGTTCACGCTGCACTCGGGGCACCCTGCCTCCTCCATTACCTGTGGAGTCTGTAATCCACCTGATGGCCTGTGTCTCTGCACTCCCCAGGATGGCACAGTGGGCAGACCACCCACTGTAGAGACTTGTGAGACTGTGGCTTTGCACTCCCCAGGATGGCACAGTGGGCATGGTGGACCCTTCGTGGATCTGGTGTCGTGGACTCATGTGGCTGAGGTGCCCCCCCTTCCCTTCCCCCTGAGGTGCCTGTAGTTTTGTCATCTGATGCCCCAGCAGTGTTCTCTCCAACGGACTCAGGTCTCCTGTGTGGGCTTTGCCCATGTGTTGATACACTTTGGCCCAAGGACAGTGGAAATTTAAGTGACTGTGCAGGACTTATTGCCTATGTTTATAGATTTCGCATTGTTCATTCTTTATTTTTTATATTTCATATTGCTAATTTACCATGACTTCAATGAACCTATTTGATACATAAATTATAAATTTCAATTTTATTATGTCTTTGCATTTTTCCGGGGGGTTTAGGGGGTGTCACTGTGACTTGTTGCTCTGCATTGGTGTGTAGATAGTTGGGGGGGTGGGGGGTGGGGGTGTGTCGCATATGTGTGTGCCCGTAACCTTTCCTCCTCCCCCCTCCCCTGTGTCGTAGGTGCTGTACTCACCGTTGTCGTCTGCGCCGGCGTTCGTACTCGTGGTAGATGAGCAGGTAGACAATAGCTGGTAGGATGTTTAATTCGGGTTCCATGCTGTCCTCCTTCCTCGTGGAGTGTGTATAGGTGAGCGTTTTCCCGTTCGTAGTCTGTTTCCGGCGTGTTTTTATCGGCGGGGCTCCCGCCCCGGAAAAGGTGGCGGATTGGTGAGTTGTGATAGTGTGGGCGGTACATTGTCTGCTGCCTGCCTGTTTGCGGTGACCGCCGCGCTGTTTGTTTGTGCCGCCGTGGCGGTCGGAGTGTTAAAGTGGTTCCCGCCAGGTTCAGAATTCCCTTTTTTTGACCGCCAGCCTGTTGGCGGGTTGGCCGCCGCTTTAACACTGACCGCCAGGGTCAGAATGACCCCCTATATGTTACATGATGCTCACGGTAGCCCTGCCTTGTGCAAATGTTTATCTGACCCTTACACAGTTCCCCTCACCAAGATATGAATGACTTGTGGTTTTTAGGACCCTTGTGCTAAGGCAGGATACACCCTTTTGTTCCACCCTGTTCATGCTAAGTGAGGATTTTGAAAGCGACAGTTGGTGCAGCTTTATTTAAAGAAAACCCCTCATTCTAATGTGGCTTGGGCCTCTTGTGTGTTTCAACACAGCTAACTGAACAATGCAACATGTGTATAAGTTTCCTAAGTAATAAGTGTTTGTTTGTCCTAAATATGACTTGCCTTTTCTATTGAACCCACAGTCTGTCTTTTTTTAGCATGTCATGTATTAAGCCTTTCACTACCTACATTAGTTTACAACTATCCCTAGACTAAAATGTTTGTATTGGGATTTGGGAACCTATGTTTGTATGTATGTGATGTATATGATGTGTTCCTATTCTTCCTACATCATTCCCCCCTCTAGTTGATTATTCAACTACTTTTCCTACATTCCCATCTACCAATAAAACTAGGGGAATCACCACATACCCACTACTCTGTCCCTCCCAATTTAGCTGTCATCCTTTTGCAACATGCTGTTATGCCCTGAAAAATAAGTGAGAAAATGTACATACAGTTAATCATACACCATAGCTGCTAGACATCTGTTTATCTTTATTATGTTGCCATGTGCTCGACAAACCTCCTGAACTTTGATTATTGACCTTGTGCTCGCAGCCTTGGGCTGCAATCTGCTTATCGCTGCCATATTACTTTTTCCAATTACAGTTCCGAGAATTGTTGTGCTTAATCAGTAACTGCCAGAACAAGTTTGTACAGGTCGTTGCCACCTCCTGCCAGCTGCATCTGTACCTTCTCCCACCACATGTGTATCCCTGAAATATTCTGAAGGCCGCAGAGGACCTTGAATACGATAGGGGTGGAGTTGTCCTCTAACTAAGCAGTTTTGTGTGTATATAAGGTTGGGTGCCCCAGAGTGAAGGGGCAGCCTCCGTAGGATAGTCACTTGACTGTCCTGGGACTCTGTATTAGCTTGAGCTATAAATCCATGTAATAAACTTCTCTTTATTCCTCCAGTTGGTGACTCCGTCTGATTTGTGAACTCTCTGCTAAATTGACCCTGAGGACATAAAGGGTGTCCCTCCACCGCTGGGAAGGAGACCCCGGGTTGGGGTCAAATCTTTCCTGGTTCCTCAGTTGGCGCCCGAACAGGGACCCGAGTCAGGCATCCAGGGGACCGACCAGGTGACGGAGGACTCATGATTGGATTTCCAAGGGAGGCGCCCCACACCAGATTCTGAGCTTCGTTCTCTGTCGTGGACCTGCGGATCTCCACTGTGTGTCTTCCAGCCGCCTCAACTTCTCCTGGCGCTGTCTGAATTTGGGTCTCTGTTTCCTGTGAACTACTGGAGTCCCCAACTGTCGGACCATAACAGAAGTGTCAGGTAAGGACGGGAGTTGAAAGATTCCTGTCTAAAAATAGGTCTGTGAGTATTGTACGATTTCTATCGCTCTTTGCAAAGACCAACGTCAGTGGTAAGACTGACCTCAGTTGTCATTTAAGTATATAGGAAGCAAAAGGCATATTTGCCACTCATTTGGTGTATTCAAACCAGTGATGTAAGATTTTTTTTTTTTAAATATACTGGAAGAATGCCAGCGTTCAGTTGTTTCAGGAAATTGTGTTGTTGGCTTTGCAGTAGGGACTCCCGCCTGGAGGAAACATGCCCTGCTCCTCCGGCCGGGACTCCGAATTATGATATATATGTTAAATATGGGATAGGTCCGATTATCTGGTCTGACATATGGAGAAAAAGAACCAAAGGTAGTTCTGATTTGCAATGGCCTATTCACGGGACATTTGATAAAGATAAATTAGACTATTTACAGGAACGTTTGTTTGTGACAAAAAGTAGACCAGGGATGTTTGATTCACTACGGACTTGGCAGAAAGAAGCAGACCAAAGACGTAGGAAGGCAGAGAAAGAATTACAGAGACATAAGACCAGGACGGTGACTGAAAAGGTCTCTGACGTAGCTGAACATCAACAGAAAATTTTAGAACATGACCAAAGGCTTCACTTACAAACTGATAAGTGTTACCCTTCCAGGACAGTAGTGGATAAGCCACAAGAGGAAGACCCCCTTTTAAACGATATGTTAGATAAACCCCGTTATATACTCCACCAATATATCCTACACTACATCCTCAACCTGCACCAGGTGACCCTATTGTGCCACCCCCTGTTGGATCTCAGGCAAGTGCTCCGCCACCCACCACCACCCCTCGTGTCACCAGACCTATAGAGGATACACCCCGCCCGACTGTACCCACCCCTCGACTGGCCCCCGTTTGGCCCACCCCTGACTCCTGTTTAGACACCACACATACCCCCACCCCATGACCCCGCGAAAGCGCACCCTGTGCGGACACTTATTCTCTAATTCACAAGAGGAAGATGTCATTGAAGAAATGACACGGAGGTGGATGACTAATTAGAATGACTATGGGGTCAGGGACATTGTCCACACTATGAAACAATGGGATAGTTTAGTTCAGTTACATGCAGCCACCCTTATGTGCAACATTATAATACAAGAATATGAGGATGATGGTTCCTCAGCTCCCGTGGGACTGGTGGACCGCCGAAAACGCGCCTCTACTGGGCTGCCGTTTGGTTCTGGTCTACATGATTATGTTGTTACTCTTCTTGTATATAGGGACCGCCTGTGGACATGTAGCCCTTCTATAAGGGCATCCATGTTTCCCATGAGAGAGGTTCAGCCGGTTTGGCGAGAACCGGTGACGGGTGACGCTGGCCAAGTTATTACCGCAGGGCATATTCAACAAATGTGGGTACACACCCCTTGGAAAAGATCTGAAACATATACCATAAAAGCCGCCTTCCCTGACCCCCGTAAGAACCCTGCAGGATATTATAAAGAATTGCAACAAATTCTTGAATCATGTACTATAACGTTGTCCGATATTGACATGTTAATGGCAGCAGTAGTCCCGCAGGAAGTATGGTCAAAAATACAGAGGCACGACCATGCTGAACTAGGGGGCACGTGGGACCAATTGCAAGCAGCAGAAAGAGACAGGGTTGGGGGAGCGAAACCAGACCCACTTATATTGGCTCTCCCACTGCGTATTTTGGATTTAATGAAGACCATACTTGCACCACACAGGATAAATTGGGATAAATTGGCCGCCTGTAAACAGAAAAAGGACGAGGGTGTTTCAGACTTTTGTACAAGGTTTGAGGGTGTCTTTTCTGATTACAGCGGCCAAGACATGACTACTGAAGGGGGGATAAGACTCTTTGTTGACAAATTTGTGGACAATTTATTACCAGACATAAAGGGAAAATTGAAATTGTGTGAAAGTACGTGGCCAGTCTCTACTGCCACTGGAATACTGACAATGGCCCAATATTATGAGAACAGGGAGATAGAAGAACAAGAAAAAAACGAGAAAAAAACGAAGGAGTTGAAAACAAAGGTGTTATTTCAGCAGGCCTACCCTCGGCCCCATCAACAGCAGTCCAGATCAAGGTCACAAGGACCTCCCAATGACAGAAAGCAGTCCCAACGCCCTCCCCGTTCTTCCCTCTCCTACAATCAGTGCGCCTATTGCAAGCAGGAGGGTCACTGGAAAAATGACTGCCCCAATAAGGACAACTCCACAGGCCGCCCCATGCCCCCACCGCAACAGGACTACAGACCACGCGGTAGGTCTGGTCCTGCAGACAGATCCCGCCAGCAGGCCCCTTCACTGTCCCACAGTACCCCCGCCTGAATTATTTTGATGCTTCATCCCAGCGTCAATATTTTAATGACAACTATGATGCGTATGAAGGTCAGGGGTCCTTCTTTGACTAGGACAGCCTTCGACAGAGGGGGGTGGGACCAGTTTCTATTCCTGTTAGGCAGAATGGCCCTCACGTTGAGGTACAATTAGACGGTACTCCACATGATTTTTTGGTAGATACTGGGGCCACCAAAAGTTCTGTTAAACAGGAAGAGGTCCAAGGGGTCCATCTGTCAGGCAATAGTAACGTCTCTATGGGTTTTTCTGGTGCTCCGGTGGCTAACCCCGTCTCCCAGCCACTGCATGTTGCTATAGGTCCTTACACCATTAGCTCCCCTCTCATTCTTACTTCGGCCTGTAGTGAGAATTTATTGGGTTTGGACTTATTAAAGAAATTGTACGCCACCATTTATTGCTCTCCGGATGGAGTTCATGTCACTCTAGGTCCAAATATTTCCCGTCACAATTTTTGTCAAAACCACTTCCACCCAAACTTCGAAATTTTCCAGACATTTTATGGGCCACACATAAGGACGATGTTGGATGTCTGGACATACCACCGTATGTCATACGCTTGAAAGCCAATGCCAAATTAGCTCGTCTTCCCCAATACAAATTATCCCAACACATTGAACAACAACTCAAAAATATTGTGACCCAGTTGATTGATTTGGGTGTCATTGAAGAAACGCGTGGTAATGATTGTAACAGTCCTGTCCTTCCTGTTCATAAAAAATTATCTGATGGCACCGCGTCTCCAGGACTCCGATTTGTTATTGATTTACGGGCGGTCAATAAGATTGTAATACCCCAGTTCCCTGTTGTTCCTGACATTACGACATTATTAACAATGATACCTGCCTCCGCTACTTGGTTCTCTGTTATCGATCTTAAGAATGCATTCTTTAGCATTCCCATTCATCCAGATAGTAGACACATCTTTGGGTTTTCACTGGGTGGTCGCAGTTTCCGGTTCTGTCGCGCTCCACAAATCTATACTGAATCGCCTAGCATTTTTAGCCAGGCCCTCAAGGGTCAATTAGATGCCCTTGTTTTTCCTTGCTCCTCGACGCTGGTTCAATATGTGGATGACCTTTTAATAGCATCCACTTCAGAACAAAATTGTAAAACAGATACTGTAGCCTTATTGAAACATCTTGCACACCATCACCATAAGGGCTCCCTCTCCAAATTGCAGTATTGTAGACAGGAGGTTATAAACCTAGGACACCTCCTGTCTAAGGAGGGACGTACGTTAACGGCTGAGAGAATACAAGCTATACGAGACATACCGGTTCCAAAGACACAGAGAGACGTTAGGGCCTTTATAGGTATTACCTCCTTCTGTCGTCAATGGATTACTAATTATTCTCTTTTGAAAAAACATTTTTTGCATCTCACCCACAAAGATTGTCCTGAAAAGATTGAATGGAATGATGATTTTCAGTCTGGTTTTGATGAATTGAAAAATACACTCTGCACAGCACCTGTACTGGGTACGCCTGATTATCGCAAAGATTTTCAGTTATATGTGAGCGAGAGAAATGGATATTCACTATCAGTGTTAACCCAAGAGCATGGCGGCAAACAACGCCCCTGTGCTTATTTTTCAGCCCTACTAGATCCAGTGGCCCGTGCACTCCCGAGCTGTCTACGGGCAGTAGCCGCTGCAGCGGTCGCAGTGCGCCAGTCGGCCGGGATAGTCATGGATACACCCCTCACCCTGTTGGTCCCACACACTGTTGACGCACTATTAAACAAAACAAAAACACAGCATCTTACTAATGCACGATTAACTACTTATGAACTGACACTTTTAGCTAGTCATATAACATTAAAAAGGTGCAACACGCTCAATCCTGCCACTTTATTGCCAGTTACTGAAAAAACTGAAGATTCTTATGATGACATACATGACTGAATTCTCCGGACGGAGGATGAAATAAAAGGGAGAGTGGACTTACAGGACACTCCACTGAAAGACCCTGATGGCATATTATACGTAGATGGCTCATGCATCAAGCTACCCGATGGCACTACCTCTGCAGCCTATGCAGTTTTACACAGCTACCACTGTAGTTGAAACAGCTAGAATACCACATAACTCTGCTCAGGCCGCAGAATTAATAGCTCTAACACGAGCCTGTGAGTTAAGTAAAGGACTTAATGTGAATGTTTACACAGACAGTCAGTATGCATTTGGCATAGCACACAATTTTGGTCGCTTGTGGGCAGAACGAGGATTCTTCACTTCACATGGGACACGTATTCAACATGGGACCCTTATAACTAACTTACTTTCTGCCCCGGCGTTGCCCAAAACAATGGCTATCATGAAGTGTAGTGCACACAAAAAGGTGACAGATGAAACTGGACAGGGCAACGCCCTAGCCGATCAGACAGCAAAAGATACAGCGTATGCAAAGACAGGACACATGTATGTGGTAGATAGTACAGAGAAGGTTCGTCCCCATGAAATATTTGGTAACACGGTAGAGAGTGTCAGGAAGATACAGGATGAGGCAACTGAACAGGAGAGAAAGGAATGGGAAGAAGGGAAGGCCAAGTTAGATGAAAATACGCTGTGCTGGACAGATCTGTCACAGAGGGAAAGATGGATGTTACCCGATGCATTTGTTCTGCCAGTAGTGACTATGGCCCATGGTCCTGCATACGTTAGTGCGAAAAGCATTTGTGATTTGCTTGATCCGGTTTGGTCTAATAAAAATATCAGAAGAGTAACTGACCAACTGGTTCAATCCTGCATGATTTGTTTACAACATAACATAGAGAAGGGTGCCTCAGTCCCCGCTGGGCATTTTTCCCCACCAACGTATCCCTTTGAAGTACTACAAATGGATTATATTGAGATGGAAAGGTGTAACAACTTGAAATATGTCCTAGTTGTGGTCTGTATGTTTAGTAAGTGGGTAGAAGCTTACCCTACTAAAGATAATACTGCCCTTACCACCGCAAAGGTACTTCTGAAGGAGTTCTTCCCACGGTTTGGGGTCCCAAGGTGTGTCTGGTCAGATAATGGGAGTCATTTTGTAGGGCAGGTGATGAAAAGGGTGTGTGAAGGGTTGGGACTCCGCCAGAAGTTTCATGCAGCTAACCACCCCCAGTCAGCAGGACTAGTTGAAAAACATAATGGCACACTTAAATTGAAGATGCCAAAAATATGCGCAGAACGCGGTATACGGTGGCCGGATGCGTTGCCCCTGGCTTTAATGTCAGTCAGGATGACGCCTCACTCTAGATCAGGGTTGTCACCCCATGAGATAGTGAGGGTAGGCCAGCAAATGTCTGGGGGGGTCCCTCGACCCCACAAGTACTCAGAACTAGAACATCCTGTTTTGATGGACTATTTAAATGAACTCACTAATTCTTTGCGTTCTATTCACCAACAGGTGCGTGAAGCACTCCCATCTGTATCCACTGATCCAGGCCACAAGATACTACCTGGAGACTGGGTCCTCACAAAGAATTTCCAGCAGAAAAAGAGTCTCGAACCTCGATGGAAAGGTCCGCGACAAGTCCTCCCTGCTACTCGAACAGCAGTTAAAGTCGAGGGAGCTAAGAATTGGATACATGCATCCCACTGTAAGAAAGTACCCCTACTCGTACCCTCTGATGAAATAAAAAGTGGTGACCACCCGACGACTGAGGACCATTTCAGCAACACTACGCGGAGTGATAAAAAACAGAACGCTGCAGGAGGTTCCCTCAGATTTTGGTCACACTGAACAATTGTTTCCTGACCATACCATACCACAGTCCACAAGATACGATTTCTGCCCACGAAAATAAGAAAATGAACAATTAACTGATTGCTTGTCCACTGTATTAAGTCTGACTATACCTACAGGGCTGTGATTTTGACTGTCGGGGCGGACCAGAGTGTGTCAATAGGACTGCTGGAATCACCCCACAGTGAAGCAACCACCAGTCACGGGCAGCACCTAGGTTGGACTGAACTGCTAGTGGGACAAGCAATAAAGAGAAATGGATGTTATACAAGAAGACAAGAGGAAAAAGAAGAAAATAAGTAATTTTAAAAGACTATTAAGCCCACGTATCGCTTGTCTCACCATAACAATACTATTTTTGATACTTCTTTCCTGCATTGGGTGGGTAATACATGATTCTGACTCAGAGGTCTCACCAACTACGCCACTGTCTCCAGAACACAGCCATGTTTCCTTACCACCCCATGAGGAAGGACGACGTAAGGAATATGAAAACAATACCTTCATATCTATGTTACATCAACATCAGCCGGCTGTAAATAGAACAAATTGTTGGATATGTGGCTTGCTACCGAGTTCCGTGCAAAGAAGGTTGCCATATATTGCATTCCCTTTTTCTTTTGATGGCTCCTGCAGCGCCTGGTATGAACTATCAGCCATTTGGGCTACCTCAATGGATGCTACTAATTCCGGACTATTGGTCACCCACCTACACCGGTTATGCTGGCCCACTGGAACAAGAGTTTATGGAACAAAGGAAGAAAAGTCAGAATATGCTGACCGACGAAATAAGTCTACTGACATATATTTTTTGTCCTTTAATACCACACCCCGGATTGGCCGAAGATTTTTTGTAACACAGGTCAAGGCTCCACTTTGTTTTCAGAAAAGTGGTAATAGAAGTGTAGGTGTCAGTAACTGTAATGCTACAGTAATATTGAATGGAACTAATTGGCCTACTATGATACCATCACAAAACTCGTATTTTGTTTGTGGTAATAATGCCTACACCTCCTTGGTACCCACCTGGACCGGCAAGTGTTACATTGCTTGGTTACTACCACCAACTTACACAGCTGGCCCTCAACACCACAGGAATCGGAGAGGGGTAATATCTGCAGAAGATACCTCAGCACAAGAAGCATTGGACTACTTTAAAGGAGTCCTTCCATTTTGGGGCCCTATGATGAACAGTAGGGATATCAGACATCTCAGACGAGTCGTGGAAGCAACAATAAATGAAACAGCAGGAGCTCTGAGTAACATCACTGCAGAGCTCACTGCTGACCGCCTTGTTACTCTTCAAAACAGAATGGTTCTTGACATTATCTTGGCAGACAGTGGTGGAGTGTGTACTTTGATTGGATCAAGCTGCTGCATTTATATACCAGACAATGCCCCTTCAGTGTATAAAGCTATTCAAAGGTTGCATATGATAGCTTCCACAATACACCAAGACGAAGGAACATGGTCCTTGACCAACTGGTTTTGGGGCTTGATTTCCCAATGGGGCTGGAAGATACTAATATTCCTTTTTGTGCTTGCTGCTGTATTCCTCATCAAACGTTGCATATGATAGCTTCCACAATACACCAAGACGAAGGAACATGGTCCTTGACCGACTGGTTTTGGGGCTTGATTTCCCAATGGGGCTGGAAGATACTAATATTCCTTTTTGTGCTTGCTACTGTATTCCTCACCTGTTGTCTTTGTGTACAGTGCCTACCTGCTTTGTGCGGTTGCTGTATGGCATTCCTTGCCCCCTGGCCTGTTCGCCCTCCTCAACACACGGCTATGCTGTCCCTTGTGCAGGAGATAAAAGACCTTATGTCCATTAACATAGACACTGAATGACGTTCAAACTTGCCTCACAATGGCAAAAGGAGGGATTGAGAAAATGTACATAAAGTTAATCATACACCATAGCTGCTAGGCATCTGTTTATCTTTATTATGTTGCCATGTGCTCGACAAACCTCCTGAACTTTGATGATTGACCTTGTGCTCGCAGCCTTGGGCTGCAATCTGCTTATCGCTGCCATATTACTTTTTCCAATTACAGTTCCGAGAATTGTTGTGCTTAATCAGTAACTGCCAGAACAAGTTTGTACAGGTCGTTGCCACCTCCTGCCAGCTGCATCTGTACCTTCTCCCACCACACGTGTATCCCTGAAATATTCTGAAGGCCGCAGAGGACCTTGAATACGATAGGGGTGGAGTTGTCCTCTGACTAAGCAGTTTTGTGTGTATATAAGGTTGGGTGCCCCAGAGTGAAGGGGCAGCCTCCGAAGGATAGTCACTTGACTGTCCTGGGACTCTGTATTAGCTCGAGCTATAAATCCATGTAATAAACTTCTCTTTATTCCTCCAGTTGGTGACTCCGTCTGATTTGTGAACTCTCTGCTAAATTGACCCTGAGGACATAAAGGGTGTCCCTCCACCGCTGGGAAGGAGACCCCGGGTGGGGGTCAAATCTTTCCTGGTTCCTCATAAGACACATCAAGAGAAAAAACACGATCAAAGGCAACAAGGCCTTGAACAACCCCGACATCCAGGACGGCACCCATTTGAACCAGCCCTCGAACCACCCATCAGGGGCACCCCCCTCATCGATCATTTTCTTTTGTAAATCATGCAATGTCTGAATGGCCTGAGTTAATATCCCATTGTCCGCATCATTGGCTGGCACATAAGTACAACAGGACGATCCAATCTTCTTACAGACTCCTCCTTCCATGGCCATCATTAAATCAAGTACATGTCTGTGTTGCATTATCATCAGCCTAACGGCTTGGAGTTCTCCCTTGATAGCATTGAACCCATCTTCGGTTGCATTTATGGTCTTCATCAATTCAAACCGTGTGATCTACAGCCAGCGTGCAGTTGCTTTCGCCTGAATAAATGGTAGGATGCTACCAAAAAAGATTTGGCCATCATTAAACAGTCTATGTTCCTGTGGAACGTCTTTCCACACTGCAGCACCAAAAAACTCAGCAGCTCGTTTTGTCCGGTAATGGTGAATTAAGGTTGTTGGACGGCTCATGGGATGGTCATGTAACTGAGAGATGTCCACACCTGGTATCACCAGTGAGGGGATGTGCAAAGTCACTAGGGAGCAGAGGCCATTCCAGTTTGGGGGTAGTTGCATGTGGAGCCGGGCCCCACACATCCAGTAATGATCCATCAGGCTGGAGGTGCAGCCCTGCATATCAGCGTTGTAGGTGGTGATGTTGCAGTTGAGGTTACTCCCCACCTTCACTGTCCCATTCCCTCTGAAACAAAGAGAAAACTGTGTTAATTTCATTGCTATTTTAGGGTGTATGGTAGTTCCTGTCCATGTATATCTCTGTATGTTCGCATACCATATTTGCTGACACTGGCCTATTATCTTATTAAAACTTAGTGGACCTTGTGTCTCAGTGCCATTCCATAATGATATTGCTCTACATATGACTTTGGCCTCGGTATGCCATTTATCATGGGCAAATACTGATCCTGTGTTACTAAGAACTGGCCTGCCTGCGCAATCAGGGGGTAGGGGTTTAGCTAAAGAGTTACTACATTCAGATGATGGGTAAGACCTTCCAAAAATACCTTGATGTAATAGCCCTTTTTCCCAATCTGGGTGAGACCTTTTTGCTCTGCTTTCTTCATTTTTGATATCTCTTCCATTATCTCTTGTTTTCCTGTCAGGACTTGTAGGACTTCTGGGGTGGTGTCAAATCTACTTGTGTTAACTAGTGCAGAAACAGGACTAACATGAGTTGGTTGTAGCTGTGCTCTCATTCTGCATAGAAAAGTTGCAGGAGGCAATGTGTAATGTTTGGGGATACCTCTTTTGGGAGATGCAATGTATCTACTCTAGCAGCATGGGGGATGAGAGAGCATACATAACAACTGGTGTAGGAGGTGGATGTGCCTATACTATGCATGTGCTGGTACCACATATTACCAAACTAAGCAGTATGGAGAGGGTGATGGTCAATATCATTATCAACAGTTCTACACATGCGTGTAATAATTAATATAGGATCAAAAAAATAAAAATATCCAAGGGCTAAAAACATCAATATCAGTGCATCGAGGAGGAAAAACAGACATAAAATACATAACTGGAAAGAAGAATTGTCAAATATTGGAGCATTAGAGGGAGGCTTTACTCCAGTTGCTTCTCCTGGTCTCCCCCCTCTTTTTCCTGCTCGGTGTCCAAAGGGATGGATGGCATGGTCGGGGCCAGGCAGATGTCCTGGAGGTGGGACCATGGTTTGTGGCATTGGACTTTCACTGCTGTAGTCGTGCTGTCTGTCACTGGGAAGGGTCCATTGAATTTGCAGTCCTTCAACTTTCTGACAAAATTGCGAATATATACTAAAGTTCCCAAAGGTAATAGTCTTTGTTGATTCTTTACAGGAGATGCGTGGGTGCGCTTCTTGGCTGCACGTGTAACCTGTTTAGAGAAGAACTTTGCAACTTTGGTTAGCTCAGACATGTATTCATTCATTTCAGTTTGTACTACTTCAGGTGCACTCTCAGTCTCCAACTTAGGTCTAGTTGATGGCACAAATGTGCTCATTGTTCTACCTGTCATTATTTGATGAGGAGTCAAATGGTGATCTGATCCTGGGGTATTTCTCAAAGCAAAGAGGTCTAATAGGAGGCAGTAAAACTGGAAAAATGACTGCCCCAATAAGGACAACTCCACAGGCCGCCCCATGCCCCCACCGCAACAGGACTACAGACCACGCGGTAGGTCTGGTCCTGCAGACAGATCCCGCCAGCAGGCCCCTTCACTGTCCCACAGTACCCCCGCCTGAATTATTTTGATGCTTCATCCCAGCGTCAATATTTTAATGACAACTATGATGCGTATGAAGGTCAGGGGTCCTTCTTTGACTAGGACAGCCTTCGACAGAGGGGGGTGGGACCAGTTTCTATTCCTGTTAGGCAGAATGGCCCTCACGTTGAGGTACAATTAGACGGTACTCCACATGATTTTTTGGTAGATACTGGGGCCACCAAAAGTTCTGTTAAACAGGAAGAGGTCCAAGGGGTCCATCTGTCTGGCAATAGTAACGTCTCTATGGGTTTTTCTGGTGCTCCGGTGGCTAACCCCGTCTCCCAGCCACTGCATGTTGCTATAGGTCCTTACACCATTAGCTCCCCTCTCATTCTTACTTCGGCCTGTAGTGAGAATTTATTGGGTTTGGACTTATTAAAGAAATTGTACGCCACCATTTATTGCTCTCCGGATGGAGTTCATGTCACTCTAGGTCCAAATATTTCCCGTCACAATTTTTGTCAAAACCACTTCCACCCAAACTTCGAAATTTTCCAGACATTTTATGGGCCACACATAAGGACGATGTTGGATGTCTGGACATACCACCGTATGTCATACGCTTGAAAGCCAATGCCAAATTAGCTCGTCTTCCCCAATACAAATTATCCCAACACATTGAACAACAACTCAAAAATATTGTGACCCAGTTGATTGATTTGGGTGTCATTGAAGAAACGCGTGGTAATGATTGTAACAGTCCTGTCCTTCCTGTTCATAAAAAATTATCTGATGGCACCGCGTCTCCAGGACTCCGATTTGTTATTGATTTACGGGCGGTCAATAAGATTGTAATACCCCAGTTCCCTGTTGTTCCTGACATTACGACATTATTAACAATGATACCTGCCTCCGCTACTTGGTTCTCTGTTATCGATCTTAAGAATGCATTCTTTAGCATTCCCATTCATCCAGATAGTAGACACATCTTTGGGTTTTCACTGGGTGGTCGAAGTTTCCGGTTCTGTCGCGCTCCACAAATCTATACTGAATCGCCTAGCATTTTTAGCCAGGCCCTCAAGGGTCAATTAGATGCCCTTGTTTTTCCTTGCTCCTCGACGCTGGTTCAATATGTGGATGACCTTTTAATAGCATCCACTTCAGAACAAAATTGTAAAACAGATACTGTAGCCTTATTGAAACATCTTGCACACCATCACCATAAGGGCTCCCTCTCCAAATTGCAGTATTGTAGACAGGAGGTTATATACCTAGGACACCTCCTGTCTAAGGAGAGACGTACGTTAACGGCTGAGTGAATACAAGCTATACGAGACATACCGGTTCCAAAGACACAGAGAGACGTTAGGGCCTTTATAGGTATTACCTCCTTCTGTCATCAATGGATTACTAATTATTCTCTTTTGAAAAAAAAATTTGCATCTCACCCACAAAGATTGTCCTGAAAAGATTGAATGGAATGATGATTTTCAGTCTGGTCTTGATGAATTGAAAAATACACTCTGCACAGCACCTGTACTGGGTACGCCTGATTATCGCAAAGATTTTCAGTTATATGTGAGCAAGAGAAATGGATATTCACTATCAGTGTTAACCCAAGAGCATGGCGGCAAACAACGCCCCTGTGCTTATTTTTCAGCCCTACTGGATCCAGTGGCCCGTGCACTCCCGAGCTGTCTACGGGCAGTAGCCGCTGCAGCGGTCGCAGTGCGCCAGTCGGCCGGGATAGTCATGGATACACCCCTCACCCTGTTGGTCCCACACACTGTTGACGCACTATTAAACAAAACAAAAACACAGCATCTTACTAATGCACGATTAACTACTTATGAACTGACACTTTTAGCTAGTCATATAACATTAAAATGGTGCAACACGCTCAATCCTGCCACTTTATTGCCAGTTACTGAAAAAACTGAAGATTCTTATGATGACATACATGACTGAATTCTCCGGACGGAGGATGAAATAAAAGGGAGAGTGGACTTACAGGACACTCCACTGAAAGACCCTGATGGCATATTATACGTAGATGGCTCATGCATCAAGCTTCCCGATGGCACTACCTCTGCAGCCTATGCAGTTTTACACAGCTACCACTGTAGTTGAAACAGCTAGAATACCACATAACTCTGCTCAGGCCGCAGAATTAATAGCTCTAACACGAGCCTGTGAGTTAAGTAAAGGACTTAATGTGAATGTTTACACAGACAGTCAGTATGCATTTGGCATAGCACCCAATTTTGGTCGCTTGTGGGCATAACGAGGATTCTTCACTTCACATGGGACACGTATTCAACATGGGACCCTTATAACTAACTTACTTTCTGACCCGGCGGTGCCCAAAACAATGGCTATCATGAAGTGTAGTGCACACAAAAAGGTGACAGATGAAACTGGACAGGGCAACGCCCTAGCCGATCAGACAGCAAAAGATACAGTGTATGCAAAGACAGGACACATGTATGTGGTAGATAGTACAGAGAAGGTTCGTCCCCATGAAATATTTGGTAACACGGTAGAGAGTGTCAGGAAGATACAGGATGAGGCAACTGAACAGGAGAGAAAGAAATGGGAAGAAGGGAAGGCCAAGTTAGATGAAAATACGCTGTGCTGGACAGATCTGTCACAGAGGGAAAGATGGATGTTACCCGATGCATTTGTTCTGCCAGTAGTGACTATGGCCCATGGTCCTGCATACGTTAGTGCGAAAAGCATTTGTGATTTGCTTGATCCGGTTTGGTCTAATAAAAATATCAGAAGAGTAACTGACCAACTGGTTCAATCCTGCATGATTTGTTTACAACATAACATAGGGAAGGGTGCCTCAGTCCCAGCTGGGCATTTTTCCCCACCAACGTATCCCTTTGAAGTACTACAAATGGATTATATTGAGATGGAAAGGTGTAACAACTTGAAATATGTCCTAGTTGTGGTCTGTATGTTTAGTAAGTGGGTAGAAGCTTACCCTACTAAAGATAATACTGCCCTTACCACCGCAAAGGTACTTCTGAAGGAGTTCTTCCCACGGTTTGGGGTCCCAAGGTGTGTCTGGTCAGATAATGGGAGTCCTTTTGTAGGGCAGGTGATGAAAAGGGTGTGTGAAGGGTTGGGACTCCGCCAGAAGTTTCATGCAGCTAACCACCCCCAGTCAGCAGGACTAGTTGAAAAACATAATGGCACACTTAAATTGAAGATGCCAAAAATATGCGCAGAACGCGGTATACGGTGGCCGGATGCGTGGCCCCTGGCTTTAATGTCAGTCAGGATGACGCCTCACTCTAGATCAGGGTTGTCACCCCATGAGATAGTGAGGGTAGGCCAGCAAATGTCTGGGGGGGTCCCTCGACCTCACAAGTACTCAGAACTAGAACATCCTGTTTTGATGGACTATTTAAATGAACTCACTAATTCTTTGCGTTCTATTCACCAACAGGTGCGTGAAGCACTCCCATCTGTATCCACTGATCCAGGCCACAAGATACTACCTGGAGACTGGGTCCTCACAAAGAATTTCCAGCAGAAAAAGAGTCTCGAACCTCGATGGAAAGGTCCGCGACAAGTCCTCCCTGCTACTCGAACAGCCGTTAAAGTCGAGGGAGCTAAGAATTGGATACATGCATCCCACTGTAAGAAAGTACCCCTACTCGTACCCTCTGATGAAATAAAAAGTGGTGACCACCCGACGACTGAGGACCATTTCAGCAACACTACGCGGAGTGATAAAAAACAGAACGCTGCAGGAGGTTCTCTCAGATTTTGGTCACACTGAACAATTGTTTCCTGACCATACCATACCACAGTCCACAAGATACGATTTCTGCCCACGAAAATAAGAAAATGAACAATTAACTGATTGCTTGTCCACTGTATTAAGTCTGACTATACCTACAGGGCTGTGATTTTGAATGTCGGGGCGGACCAGAGTGTGTCAATAGGACTGCTGGAATCACCCCACAGTGAAGCAACCACCAGTCACGGGCAGCACCTAGGTTGGACTGAACTGCTAGTGGGACAAGCAATAAAGAGAAATGGATGTTATACAAGAAGACAAGAGGAAAAAGAAGAAAATAAGTAATTTAAAAAGACTATTAGGCCCACGTATCGCTTGTCTCACCATAACGATACTATTTTTGATACTTCTTTCCTGCATTGGGTGGGTAATACATGATTCTGACTCAGAGGTCTCACCAACTACGCCACTGTCTCCAGAACACAGCCATGTTTCCTTACCACCCCATGAGGAAGGACGACGTAAGGAATATGAAAACAATACCTTCATATCTATGTTACATCAACATCAGCCGGCTGTAAATAGAACAAATTGTTGGATATGTGGCTTGCTACTGAGTTCCGTGCAAAGAAGGTTGCCATATATTGCATTCCCTTTTTCTTTTGATGGCTCCTGCAGCGCCTGGTATGAACTATCAGCCATTTGGGCTACCTCAATGGATGCTACTAATTCCGGACTATTGGTCACCCACCTACACCGGTTATGCTGGCCCACTGGAACAAGAGTTTATGGAACAAAGGAAGAAAAGTCAGAATATGCTGACCGACGAAATAAGTCTACTGACATATATTTTTTGTCCTTTAATACCACACCCCGGATTGGCCGAAGATTTTTTGTAACACAGGTCAAGGCTCCACTTTGTTTTCAGAAAAGTGGTAATAGAAGTGTAGGTGCCAGTAATTGTAATGCTACAGTAATATTGAATGGAACTATTTGGCCTACTATGATACCATCACAAAACTCGTATTTTGTTTGTGGTAATAATGCCTACACCTCCTTGGTACCCACCTGGACCGGCAAGTGTTACATTGCTTGGTTACTACCACCAACTTACACAGCTGGCCCTCAACACCACAGGAATCGGAGAGGGGTAATATCTGCAGAAGATACCTCAGCACAAGAAGCATTGGACTACTTTAAAGGAGTCCTTCCATTTTGGGGCCCTATGATGAACAGTAGGGATATCAGACATCTCACACGAGTCGTGGAAGCAACAATAAATGAAACAGCAGGAGCTCTGAGTAACATCACTGCAGAGCTCACTGCTGACCGCCTTGTTACTCTTCAAAACAGAATGGTTCTTGACATTATCTTGGCAGACAGTGGTGGAGTGTGTACTTTGATTGGATCAAGCTGCTGCATTTATATACCAGACAATGCCCCTTCAGTGTATAAAGCTATTCAAAGGTTGCATATGATAGCTTCCACAATACACCAAGACGAAGGAACATGGTCCTTGACCAACTGGTTTTGGGGCTTGATTTCCCAATGGGGCTGGAAGATACTAATATTCCTTTTTGTGCTTGCTGCTGTATTCCTCATCAAACGTTGCATATGATAGCTTCCACAATACACCAAGACGAAGGAACATGGTCCTTGACCGACTGGTTTTGGGGCTTGATTTCCCAATGGGGCTGGAAGATACTAATATTCCTTTTTGTGCTTGCTGCTGTATTCCTCACCTGTTGTCTTTGTGTACAGTGCCTACCTGCTTTGTGCGGTTGCTGTATGGCATTCCTTGCCCCCTGGCCTGTTCGCCCTCCTCAACACACGGCTATGCTGTCCCTTGAGCAGGAGATAAAAGACCTAATGTCCATTAACATAGACACTGAATGACGTTCAAACTTGCCTCACAATGGCAAAAGGAGGGATTGAGAAAATGTACATAAAGTTAATCATACACCATAGATGCTAGGCATCTGTTTATCTTTATTATGTTGCCATGTGCTCGACAAACCTCCTGAACTTTGATGATTGACCTTGTGCTCGCAGCCTTGGGCTGCAATCTGCTTATCGCTGCCATATTACTTTTTCCAATTACAGTTCCGAGAATTGTCGTGCTTAATCAGTAACTGCCAGAACAAGTTTGTACAGGTCGTTGCCACCTCCTGCCAGCTACATCTGTACCTTCTCCCACCACACGTGTAGCCCTGAAATATTCTGAAGGCCGCAGAGGACCTTGAATACGATAGGGGTGGAGTTGTCCTCTGACTAAGCAGTTTTGTGTGTATATAAGGTTGGGTGCCCCAGAGTGAAGGGGCAGCCTCCGTAGGATAGTCACTTGACTGTCCTGGGACTCTGTATTAGCTCGGGCTATAAATCCATGTAATAAACTTCTCTTTATTCCTCCAGTTGGTGACTCCGTCTGATTTGTGAACTCTCTGCTAAATTGACCCTGAGGACATAAAGGGTGTCCCTCCACCGCTGGGAAGGAGACCCCGGGTGGGGGTCAAATCTTTCCTGGTTCCTCATAAGACACATCAAGAGAAACAACACGATCAAAGGCAACAAGGCCTTGAACAACCCCGACATCCAGGACGGCACCCATTTGAACCAGCCCTCGAACCACCCATCAGGGGCACCCCCCTCATCGATCATTTTCTTTTGTAAATCATGCAATGTCTGAATGGCCTGAGTTAATATCCCATTGTCCGCATCATTGGCTGGCACATAAGTACAACAGGCCGATCCAATCTTCTTACAGACCCCTCCTTCCATGGCCATCATTAAATCAAGTACATGTATGTGTTGCATTATCATCAGCCTAAGGGCTCGGAGTTCTCCCTTGATAGCATTGAACCCATCTTCGGTTGCATTTATGGTCTTCATCAATTCAAACCGTGTGATCTACAGCCAGCGTGCAGTTGCTTTCGCCTGAATAAATGGTAGGATGCTACCAAAAAAGATTTGGGCATCATTAAAAAGTCTATGTTCCTGTGGAACGTCTTTCCACACTGCAGTACCAAAAAACTCAGCAGCTCGTTTTGTCCGGTAATGGTGAATTAAGGTTGTTGGACGGCTCATGGGATGGTCATGTAACTGAGAGATGTCCACACCTGGTATCACCAGTGAGGGGATGTGCAAAGTCGCTAGGGAGCAGAGGCCATTCCAGTTCGGGGGTAGTTGCATGTGGAGCCGGGCCCCACACATCCAGTAATGATCCATCAGGCTGGAGGTGCAGCCCTGCATATCAGCGTTGTAGGTGGTGATGTTGCAGTTGAGGTTACTCCCCACCTTCACTGTCCCATTCCCTCTGAAACAAAGAGAAAACTGTGTTAATTTCATTGTTATTCTAGGGTGTATGGTAGTTCCTGTCCATGTATATCTCTGTATGTTCACATACCATATTTGCTGACACTGGCCTATTATCTTATTAAAACTTAGTGGACCTTGTGTCTCAGTGCCATTCCATAATGATATTGCACTCCATATGACTTTGGCCTCGGTATGCCATTTATCATGGGCAAATACTGATCCTGTGTTACTAAGAACTGGCCTGCCTGCGCAATCAGGGGGTAGGGGTTTAGCTAAAGAGTTACTACATTCAGATGATGGGTAAGACCTTCCAAAAATACCTTGATGTAATAGCCCTTTTTCCCAATCTGGGTGAGACCTTCTTGCTCTGGTTTCTTCATTTTTGATATCTCTTCCATTATCTCTTGTTTTCCTGTCAGGACTTGTAGGACTTCTGGGGTGGTGTCAAATCTAGTTGTGTTAACTAGTGCAGTAACAGGACTAACATGAGTTGGTTGTAGCTGTGCTCTCATTCTGCATAGAAAAGTTGCAGGAGGCAATGTGTAATGTTTGGGGATACCTCTTTTGGGAGATGCAATGTATCTACTCCAGCAGCATGGGGGATGAGAGAGCATACATAACAACTGGTGTAGGAGGTGGATGTGCCTATACTATGCATGTGCTGGTACCACATATTACCAAACTAAGCAGTATGGAGAGGGTGATGGTCAATATCATTATCAACAGTTCTACACATGCGTGTAATAATTAATATAGGATAAAAAAAAAATATATATCCAAGGGCTAAAAACATCAATATCAGTGCATCGAGGAGGAAAAACAGACATAAAATACATAACTGGAAAGAAGAATTGTCAAATATTGGAGCATTAGAGGGAGGCTTTACTCCAGTTGCTTCTCCTGGTCTCCCCCCTCTTTTTCCTGCTCGGTGTCCAAAGGGATGGATGGCATGGTCGGAGCCAGGCGGATGTCCTGGAGGTGGGACCATGGTTTGTGGCATTGGACTTTCACTGCTGTAGTCGTGCTGTCTGTCACTGGGAAGGGTCCATTGAATTTGCAGTCCTTCAACTTTCTGACAAAATTGCGAATATATACTAAAGTTCCCAAAGGTAATAGTCTTTGTTGATTCTTTACAGGAGATGCATGGGTGCGCTTCTTGGCTGCACATGTAACCTGTTTAGAGAAGAACTTTGCAACTTTGGTTAGCTCAGACATGTATTCATTCATTTCAGTTTGTACTACTTCAGGTGCACTCTCAGTCTCCAACTTAGGTCTAGTTGATGGCACAAATGTGCTCATTGTTCTACCTGTCATTATTTGATGAGGAGTCAAATGGTGATCTGATCCTGGGGTATTTCTCAAAGCAAAGAGGTCTAATAGGAGGCAGTATAGCCATTTCTTTTTCAATGTCACACATAGTTTACTTATTTTGTTCTTGAGGAGGCCATTAAGGCGCTCCACAATTCCACAGCTTTGCGGATGATAACCTGAGGACAATTTGTGTGTTATTCCTAAGAAGGTGGTGAGGTGAGAAAATATATTGTTGACAAAGTGGGTGGCATATGTCGGATCTGATCCCCTCAGGGACACCCCACCGCAGTATTACCTCACGGATCAAAAAATTAGCAACAGACTTGGCATCACAGTGAACACAAGGTCCTGCTTCAATCCACCTTGAGAATGGGTAGACTACAGCTATAAGATAGCGATAATTATTGCATCTGTCAATCATATCAATGTAATCAATGTGCAGTTCCTTAAAGGGACCTTGTGGTCGAGGTATTGTGAAGCTATTACCTTAGAGGTGGGACTTGGTGAATACTGCTGGCACACTGTGCAGGTGTGTATGTACATTGTAATCATCTCATGTAAGTTAGGGACAAACCAATCCTGACGTATTTGGAGGGACATGTTGTCTCTAGCAGTATGTGAAGGAAGATGTAGCTGGTTTAGAGCTATCAGTAGCAATGCTTGGGGCCTGACAGGCTTCCCTGTTGACATTTGTCAGTATATTAAATCTGTTCCTGTCTGTGGGAATCCTCTGGTTTCCCACAACTGTTTCTCATGCTCTGGGGCATTTTCATGTATCTCTCTTATATGTAGATGAGCTGTCTCTGTGTAATGTCTGGATGCATTCAAAGGGTCTGAAGGTGTCAATGTTTCACTAGCTAACAAAACTGTGGGATGTGTGTCACTAAGAAGGTGTGTTGCTGCATCTTTGGCTGCCCAATCAGCCAGAGCATTTCCACGGGACACAAAATCCTGACCATTAGTGTGGGCTGTGCATTTTACTACTGCAATTGCATGTGGCACTGTTAAAGCTTGTATCAAGTCCTCTAAAAGGGGGCAGTGCATGACAGGGCTTCCATCAGACTTGGGAAATCCCCATCTGTTCCACCGCAAAATGCTGGAATTCATAGTGACATAGGCTGAATCAGAGTATACTGTTATTGTTTTTCCTTCCCCTTGTTTGAGGGCTGCCACTAAAGCTACTAATTCAGAAGCCTCGGCTGAATATTGAGATGTCAAAGTTTTCTGTTCGGTTATCTGCAGTGTGTCTGAAGAGTTGTGCTGCATCGCTCTGACCACTGCAGCACCTGTATGTCTTACCCCGTGTGCTGATCTATTGTGGAAGACCCATCCACAAAATATACAACACTACCTGGAAGGGGATCTTCTGTTGCTTGGCTACACTCATCTGGAGTATATGTGGCACAATCATGGGCATCATCGTCAGTGTCTGAAATGAGGTGTGCAAAGAAGGTAGCAGGATTGACTATGTGGCATTTAACCACCTTCAAGGATGGTAATGATAATATTATCTCATAGCCTGATACTCTCTGTGTTGTTAATGTTGTTTTAGCTTTCTGAATTATTTCAAACACAGCATGTTTAGCATATAGTGTCAGAGGTGCACCCATGACAATGGGGGCACTTTTCTCTACTGCAAAGGCTGCTGTGGCTAGTGCTTGTTCACAAGGGTAATGGCTTTTCATGACAGAATCAAGTAGGCCACTAAAATATGCAATTGGTTTGTGGCCAAAAGGATACTTTTGGGTGAGGACAGCCATCATCACCTGGCCATTACAGTGGCAAAAAAGAAAAGGCTCTTTGTTGTAATCTGGTGTTCCTAACACTGGTGGATTTGTTTTCTCTGTTTTTAGCTTACTGAAGGTTTGTTCCATCTCCGTAGTCCTTGTTATCCTGTCTTTCTGTGTTTTCGCCTGTTTGACAGATGTAAGCAGTGGGGATATATATAAACCTAGGAACTTCTGCATTCCTTCCAAAGTCTCAGGCTCTGTCATCTGCTGAATGGATTCTGCTCTCCCAGGCATAATTCTTCCTGGCAGTACTGTAATTTGTCCCTATCCACCTTGTAACCTCTTTGAGCAAGGGTGCCAAACAGGGACACAGTGTCCTTTCTACACTGCTCCTCTGCTGGACTATAGATCAGTAGGTCATCGACATACTGCAACACGGTGCTGTCACATTGAAAATTGGTGAAGTCATTCTTGACTGTCCTGTTAAAGACACTAGGGGACTCACAGTACCCTTGAGGTAATCGGGAATGAAGGTACTGTGAACCGCGGTAGGAAAAGGCAGTCAAATAGTGACTGTCTTGGAGCAGGGGAATGCTGAAAAATGCATTAGTCAAGTCTATGACTGAAAAGTATTTAGCATCTTGGGTATGTTGGTTAGGATGATGGAAGGGTCAGGTACTACAGGGAATTCTGGTATCACTATGTCATTAAGGGGTCGCAGGTCTTGAATCATGCACCACAAATTTCCTTTGGCCTTCCTTATAGGGTAAATTAGGGTGTTGCAGGGGGATACACCTGGGTATATGACTCCCTGCTCCACCAATGCCTGTATTACAGGTGCAATGCCCTCCTCTGCTTATTTGGATAGAGGGTATTGTCTCACTCTTGGTAGTATTGCTCCTTCCTTCAAAATTATTCTGAATGGTACTGCTGTGCGTACGAGGCCTACATCATAAGGGCCTTTTGTCCACAAGTTGGAGGGTACCTGTGCAAGGTCATTATCTTTGATAGGACTGGAGACATTTATTGGTATCACAAGCTTTGTCTCCAGTGTCGTGCGTAGAGGTACACTGTTTTTAAAAACAATCTCTGTCCTTCTAAGGTAATCAGCAAACAAATGGTCATCTGATATGTCGCCCACCTGCATGTTGGGATCATAAAAGATGACACATGCCCACATCGCACCAGTGTGGTCACTTGCCATCAGTGTCCCATAGGTGGGTGACACCTCTATTTCCAGAATGAGGTCTTTGTCTAATATTTCAAAATAGGGGCCCTGTCGTCTAAATAGAAAGCTCTTGGGTAATTCAACTAGCTTCCCTGTCAGTTCCGGTGCTTCTGCTATGATGGTGTACACTGCTTTAGTAAAAGCTAAAATGTCTACAGGTTTGGCTCTAACTTGGCTACCTTCTGGGGGATGTGTAACCATTGTCATGATGCGTGTACTAGATACTCCAGGTGTTGAACAGATCATAGTCCCATCCTCTTCAAAGTGAATAGTCATGTTTAATTTTGCCATGAGATCACGTCCTAGCAGATTAGCTGGTGCATTTGGGGAGAATAAGAAACATCCATCAACATACCTTCCCCATTTCCATCTCCACAGGTTTAGTGAATGGAACCCTCATTACAGCCCCGGAGAACCCCTGTGTGTCCATTGATAAATTTGGCAATGGCAGTCCCCTCTCACAATACAGGACCTAGTGACCCCAGTGTCAATGAGAAAGGTGTACTCTTTGTCATTTATGGCTACCATCACAGTGGGTTCCTCGTCTGGCCTCTGGGTTACCGATAAGACTGGACACATGAGACTTCCCCTTGGGCACCTTCATTGGGCATATCCTCCCATGTAGTTTTGCTGGAATGTGTTTCATCCCCTGACAGTTATCCCTCCTTGTAAGTTCTGGTGCTGCAAGGTGGGCTGCACTGTCTGCTGTGGCCAATACTGTATTTGGGGCACTGTAGGAAAGTACCATCTTGCCTGGCATGTTACCCCCATTTTTCACTGTATATATGTTGTTTTAGTTGCATGTGTCACTGGGACCCTGCCAGCCAGGGCCCCAGTGCTCATAAGTGTGCCTGAATGTGTTACCTGTGTTATGACTAACTGTCTCACTGAGGCTCTGCTAATCAGAACCTCAGTGGTTATGCTCTCTCATTTCTTTCAAATTGTCACTAACAGGCTAGTGACCAATTTTACCAATTTACATTGGCTTACTGGAACACCCTTATAATTCCCTAGTATATGGTACTGAGGTACCCAGGGTATTGGGGTTCCAGGAGATCCCTATGGGCTGCAGCATTTCTTTTGCCACCCATAGGGAGCTCTGACAATTCTTACACAGGCCTGCCACTGCAGCCTGAGTGAAATAACGTCCACGTTATTTCACAGCCATTTTACACTGCACTTAAGTAACTTATAAGTCACCTATATGTCTAACCTTTACCTGGTAAAGGTTGGGTGCTAAGTTAATTAGTGTGTGGGCACCCTGGCACTAGCCAAGGTGCCCCCACATTGTTCAGGGCCAATTCCCCGGACTTTGTGAGTGCGGGGACACCATTACACGCGTGCACTACATATAGGTCACTACCTATATGTAGCTTCACAATGGTAACTCCGAATATGGCCATGTAACATGTGTATGATCATGGAATTGCCCCCTCTATACCATCCTGGCATAGTTGGCACAATCCCATGATCCCAGTGGTCTGTAGCACAGACCCTGGTACTGCCAAACTGCCTTTCCCGGGTTTCACTGCAGCTTCTACTGCTGCCAACCCCTCAGACAGGCTTATGCCCTCCTGGGGTCCAGCCAGGCCTGGCCCAGGATGGCAGAACAAAGGACTTCCTCTGAGAGAGGGTGTTACACCCTCTCCCTTTGGAAAATGGTGTGAAGGCAGGGGAGGAGTAGCCTCCCCCAGTCTCTGGAAATGCTTTCATGGGCACACATGGTGCCCATTTCTGCATAAGCCAGTCTACACCGGTTCAGGGACCCCTTAGCCCTGCTCTGGCGCGGAACTGGACAAAGGGAAGGGGAGTGACCACTCCCCTGACCTGTACCTCCCCTGGGAGGTGCCCAGAGCTCCTCCAGTGTGCTCCAGACCTCTGCCATCTTGGAAACAGAGGTGCTGCTGGCACACTGGACTGCTCTGAGTGGCCAGTGCCATCAGGTGACGTCAGAGACTCCTTCTGATAGGCTCCTTCAGGTGTTGCTAGCCTATCCTCTCTCCTAGGTAGCCAAACCCTCTTTTCTGGCTATTTAGGGTCTCTGTCTCTTGGGATTCCTTAGATAACGAATGCAAGAGCTCATCCGAGTTCCTCTGCATCTCTCTCTTCACCTTCTGCCGAGGAATCGACTGCTGACCGCGCTGGAAGCCTGCAAAACTGCAACAAAGTAGCGAAGACGACTACTGCAACTCTGTAACGCTGATCCTGCCGCCTTCTCGACTGTTTTCCTGGTGGTGCATGCTGTGGGGGTAGTCTGCCTCCTCTCTGCACCAGAAGCTCTGAAGAAATCTCCCGTGGGTCGACGGAATCGTCCCCCTGCAACCGCAGGCACCAAAGAACTGCATCACCGGTACCTTGGGTCTCCTCTCAGCACGACGAGCGAGGTCCCTTGAATCCAGCAACTCTGTCCAAGTGACTCCCACAGTCCAGTGACTCTTCAGTCCAAGTTTGGTGGAGGTAAGTCCTTGCCTCCCCACGCCAGACTGCATTGCTGGGAACTGCGACTTTTGCAGCTACTCCGGCCTCCGTGCACTTCCGGTGGAAATCCTTTGTGCACAGTCCAGCCTGGGTCCACGGCACTCTAACCTGCATTGCGCGACCTCCTAAGTTGTCCTCCGGCGACGTGGGACTCCTGGTCCCTCCTGGGCCACAGCAGCACCCAAAAACCCTAACCGCACGATTTTCAGCTAGCAAGGCTTGTTGGCAGACTTTCTTCAGGAAAACACTTCTGCACGACTCTCCACGGCGTGGGGGACCCGTCCTCCAAAGGGGAAGTTCCTAGCCCTTGTTGTTCCTGCAGAATCTCCAGCTTCTTCTGTCCAGTAGCAGCTTCTTTGCACCCACAGCTGGCATTTCCTGGGCATCTGCCCATCTCCGACTTGCTTGTGACTTTTGGACTTGGTCCCCTTGTTCCACAGGTACCCTCGACTGGAAATCCATTGTTGTTGCATTGCTGATTTGTGTCTTTCCTGCAGAATTCCCCTATCACGACTTCTATGTCCTTTGGGGAACTTTAGTGCACTTTGCACTCACTTTTCAGGGTCTTGGGGTGGGCTATTTTTCTAACCCTTACTATTTTCTAATAGTCCCAGCGACCCTCTACAAGGTCACATAGGTTTGGGGTCCATTTGTGGTTCGCATTCCACTTTTGGAGTATATGGTTTGTGTTGCCCCTATCCCTATGTGTCTCCATTGCATCCTATTGTAACTATACATTGTTTGCACTGTTTTCTAATACTATTACTGCATATTTTGGTATGGTGTACATATATCTTGTGTATATTTGCTATCCTCATACTGAGGGTACTCACTGAGATACTTTTGGCATATTGTCATAAAAATAAAGTACCTTTATTTTTAGTATATCTGTGTATTGTGTTTTCTTATGATATTGTGCATATGACACTAGTGGTACTGTAGGAGCTTCACTCGTCTCATAGTTCAGCCTAAGCTGCTCTGCTAAGCTACCATTATCTATCAGCCTATGCTGCTAGACACCCTATACACTAATAAGGGATAACTGGGCCTGGTACAAGGTGTAAGTACCCCTAGGTACTCACTACAACCAGTCCAGCCTCCTACATTGGTTGTGCAGCGGTGGGATAAGTGCTTTGAGACTACTTACCACTTTTGTCATTGTACTTTTCATAAGAGAAAAATATACAAAACAAGTTCAGTGTATGTACACCTAACCAAAAAGTTTTGCATTTCTTTTCTCACCTCTTTTCTAAAGTGCTGAAAAGTACCTCTAAACTTTCTAAAAAGTTCTTAAAAGTTTAAAAAGTTTTTTTCTGTCTTTCTAAAAGTTCTCAAAAGTTTTTTCTCTTTTTCTATCACTTAAACTCCCTTTCTAAAAATGTCTGGCACAGGCCAAAATGTTGATCTGTCCAAACTTGCATATGACCACCTTAGCTGGAAAGGAGCAAGGAGTCTCTGTGTAGAAAGAGGTTTGAGTGTAGGGAAGAATCCTTCTTTGGAATTATTGCTTAACATGCTTAGAGAACAAGATAAGGCCAAAAGGGCCCCATCTGTTGAAGAAGTAGCTAATGGTTCCCAATCTGATCCAGGGACTCCCCTAGGAAAAGATTCAGGAAAGAAACTTCCTAGCCTGCCCAATACTAGACAGCCTAGCATAGTTGGTACTGAGGTTGAGTCACACCATACAGATAGTGTTGTCTCACATCATAGCAAGAGCATTCATTCTCACCACAGTAGAAGTGATGTTTCTGTTAACCAAGCTGTTAGGGTGCCTTCTGTAAGGGACAGGTCTCCTTCTGTCAATTCTCATCATACCTCTGTTTCAAGATATGTCCCTCCCACCAACCCTGATGACAGAATGTTAGAAAGAGAACTCAATAAGTTGAGAGTGGAACAAACCAGACTGAAGCTTAAGAAGCAACAGCTGGATTTGGATAGACAGTCCTTAGAACTAGAGAAGGAAAGACAGAAGTTGGGTTTTGAAACCCATGGTGGCAGCAGCAGTATTCCCCATAGTCATCCTGCAAAAGAGCATGATTCCAGGAATCTGCACTAGATAGTTCCCCCTTATAAGGAGGGGGATGACATTAACAAGTGGTTTGCTGCACTTGAGAGGGCCTGTGTTGTACAGGATGTCCCTCAAAGGCAGTGGGCTGCTATCCTATGGCTATCATTTAGTGGAAAGGGTAGGGATAGGCTCCTTACTGTGAAAGAAAGTGATGCCAATAATTTTACAGTTCTTAAGAATGCACTCCTGGATGGTTATGGCTTAACCACTGAACAATACAGGATAAAGTTCAGAGAGACCAAAAAGGAGTCTCCACAAGACTGGGTTGATTCCATTGACCATTCAGTGAAGGCCTTGGAGGGGTGGTTACATGGCAGTAAAGTTACTGATTATGACAGCCTGTATAACTTGATCCTGAGAGAGCATATTCTTAATAATTGTGTGTCTGATTTGTTGCACCAGTACCTGGTGGACTCTGATCTGACCTCTCCCCAAGAATTGGGAAAGAAGGCAGACAAATGGGCCAGAACAAGGGTGAACAGAAAAGTTCATACAGGGGGTGACAAAGATGGCAACAAGAAGAAGGATGGTAAGTCTTCTGACAAGGGTGGGGACAAATCTAAAAATGAGTCTTCATCAGGCCCACAAAAACACTCTAGTCGGGGTGGTGGGCCCAAATCCTCTTCTAATCAAAACAAAGAAAAGAAACCATGGTGCTATTTATATAAAATAAAAGGCCATTGGACAACAGATCCCAGTTGTCCAAAGAAAAGCACCAAGCCTCCTACCACTACAACCCCTACTGCTACACCTAGTGTCCCTACTAATAGCAGTGGTGGTTGGAGCAAACCTACTAATAGCCAATCCAAGGGAGTAGCTGGGCTCACTTTTGGTAACTTAGTTGGGGTTGGTCTTGTTAGGGAGACCACAGAGGCTGTGTTAGTCTCTGAGGGGGCTATTGATTTAGCCACCTTAGTTGCTTGTCCCCTTAACATGGATAAGTACAAGCAGCTACCCCTAATAAATGGTGTTGAGGTTCAGGCCTACAGGGACACAGGTGCCAGTGTCACAATGGTGATAGAGAAACTGGTCCACCCTGAACAACACCTACTTGGTCACCAGTACCAAGTAACCGATGCTCACAACAACACACTTAGCCACCCCATGGCTGTTGTAAATCTCAACTGGGGGGGGGGGTTACTGGTCCAAAGAAAGTTGTGGTAGCCACAGATTTACCTGTAGACTGTCTACTAGGAAATTATTTGGAGACATCAGCTTGGTCAGATGTGGAGTTGGAGGCCCATGCAGCAATGCTGGGCATCCCAGGGCATATTTTTGCTTTAACCAGGGCTCAGGCCAAAAAGCAAAAAGGACAGGGTGACTTGGATCCTGGAACAATGGACCAAGTGCTCCCTAAAGCTAGGGCTAGTAGAAGTAAAGCACTTCCTACTATCCCTCCCTCTACAGTGGATTCTACTTCTGAGGAAGAAGAATTTCCACCCTGTGCAGAACCTACGCCAGAGGAGCTGGAAGCAGACACTGCTGAGCTTTTGGGTGAAGGGGGCCTGCCAGGGAGGAGCTGAGTGTGGCACAGCAAACCTGTCCCACACTAGAGGGTCTAAGACAGCAAGCTGTCAAACAAGCTAATGGGGATGTCAGTGACTCTCAAAGAGTTTACTGGGAGGACAACCTCTTGTACACTGAAGCAAGGGATCCTAAACCTGGAACTGCCAGGAGGTTAGTGATTCCTCAGGAGTACAGAAAGTTCCTCCTAACTCTAGCCCACGACATTCCCCTAGCTGGACATTTGGGACAAATGAAAACTTGGGACAGACTTGTTCTCTTGTTTCATTGGCCTAGAATGTCAGAGGACACAAAGGAATTTTGTAAGTCCTGTGAAACCTGTCAAGCCAGTGGCAAAACAGGTGGCACCCCAAAGGCACCCCTTATTCCACTGCCTGTAGTTGGGGTTCCCTTTGAAAGGGTAGGGGTTAACATAGTTGGCCCCGTTGACCCTCCTACTGCTTCAGGCAATAGGTTTATCTTGGTGGTAGTGGACCATGCCACAAGATACCCTGAAGCAATCCCTCTAAGGACCAATACAGCACCTGCAGTGGCAAAGGCCCTCCTGGGAATATTTTCCAGGGTGGGCTTCCCAAAAGAGGTAGTTTCAGACAGAGGAAGCAATTTCATGTCTGCTTACTTGAAGGCCATGTGGAAGGAGTGTGGTGTGACTTACAAGTTCACCACACCCTATCATCCACAAACAAATGGACTGGTGGAGAGATTTAACAAAACTCTCAAAGGCATGATTATGGGTCTCCCTGAAAAACTCCGCAGGAGATGGGATATCCTGTTACCATGCCTCCTTTTTGCCTACAGGGAGGTACCCCAGAAAGGAGTGGGCTTCAGCCCCTTTGAACTCTTCTTTGGACACCCTGTTAGGGGTCCACTAACACTTGTCAAGGAGGGTTGGGAACAACCTTTAAAAGCTCCAAAGCAAGATATTGTGGATTATGTACTTGGCCTCAGATCAAGGATGGCTGAGTACATGAAAAAGGCAGGTAAAAACCTTCAGGCCAGCCAAGAGCTCCAAAAGCAATGGCATGTCCAGAAGGCTGTTTTGGTTCAGTACAAACCAGGGCAAAAAGTGTGGGTCTTGGAGCCTGTGGCCCCAAGAGCACTCCAAGATAAATGGAGTGGACCCCACACAATTGTTGAGAAAAAGGGTGAAGTCGCCTACTTAGTTGACTTAGGCACTGCCAGGAGTCCCCTTAGGGTGCTCCATGTCAATCGCCTTAAACCCTACTATGACAGGGCTGATCTCACCCTGCTCATGGCAACTGATGAGGGACAGGAAGAAGACAGTGATCCTCTACCTGATCTCTTCTCTTCCACAGAACAAGATGCTCTTGTGGAAGGTGTAGTTTTGGCTGATTGTCTTACTGCTGAGCAGAAAGACCATTGCATAAATCTCCTGGGTCAGTTTTCTGAACTCTTCTCTACTGTGCCAGGTACCACTTCTTGGTGTGAGCACACTATAGATACTGGAGACAGCTTGCCTGTCAAAAGTAAAATCTATAGGCAGCCTGACCATGTCAGGGACTGCATAAAGCAAGAGGTACAGAAAATATTAGAACTGGGAGTGGTTGAGCACTCTGAAAGTCCATGGGCTTCTCCTGTGGTACTTGTACCAAAACCTCATTCAAAGGATGGAAAGAAAGAAATGTGGTTTTGTGTAGACTACAGAGGTCTCAACCAGGTAACCAAAACTGATGCTCACCCTATACCCAGGGCAGATGAGCCCATAGATGCACTGGCATCTGCCAAGTATCTAAGCACTTTTGATTTGACTGCAGGGTATTGGCAGATCAAATTATCAGAAGATGCTAAACCTAAAACTGCATTTTCAACCATTGGAGGCCATTATCAATTCACAGTAATGCCTTTTGGATTGAAAAATGCACCTGCCACTTTTCAGAGGTTGGTGAACACAGTCCTGCAAGGGCTGGAAGCTTTTAGTGCAGCATATCTGGACGATATAGCTGTCTTTAGCTCCAGTTGGGATGATCACCTGGTCCACCTATGGAAAGTTTTAGAGGCCCTGCAAAAGGCAGGCCTCACTATCAAGGCTTCAAAGTGCCAGATAGGGCAGATTGCTGTAACTGGTGGGGCTGTATCTGTGGTTGAGGCTGTAATTGTATTTGGGGCTGTGGGAGATATATCACGTGGGGACTTGTGGCAAGTTGTGCTACAATGCCACCAAGCGGTGCTATTTGTTGGCCATAATTTGCCCTTGTCTGGTTGCTTAGTTCATCTTCCTTTTTAAACCTACAGTCTCTAATGCAATGTCCTGTCATCTTGCAATAGTGGCATGTCTGTCCACTCTGGAATGTTTTTACTCTATTTCCCCCAAACCTTCCTCATCCTCCTCTTCCATTATTCCTGTTATTGCTTCTCTGGGCATTGTGGTAGGGTTGCATTGGGGTGCCTGAAGGGGGCATCCCATGGACACTGCAGCTAACAGGATGGTGGCAGTGGCAATTCCTTCCTCTGTTTTCTTAGCCAGTTTCTTCTGGACCAATATTCTGCTGCTTTCTCTATTTTATCTTTCTCGTTCTTTTCCTTTTCTTGTCTCTTCTTACAAAATGTAATATGCGTGCTTGTATCTCTATGCATGGTTTGGCCTCTAAGGCCACTATATTATCTAACTAATCCTGTACTTCAGCTGGCAGACCCTTTTTAATTATATTGTAAAATAGTATTGCATTCTGTCCAGTTACATCCCAACTCTCCCCTACTGCCTGTGTCCATTTTTCCTTCATTCTGCTAAGGAATTGGGTTGGGTCCTCATTTGGGTGCATTGTTTGTGCCATAAGGGACCCAATGTCTGGCCTGTCTGAATACATTTTTTCTCAGTTGTTTCCAAACAATGCCCCTTACTCTATTAAATGGTGCCCCATCACATTTTGGGTTGGTCAATGTCACATCCTTTACTCCTGCCTTTGTGAACAGTAGGTCTGTCATCTCCTATAAGGGGACTTAGTAAACTCTTAATGTCCCCTATTGCAAGAGTAATCCCTGCAGTATGTTTTTCCAGAGCTGCTATCCATATTCCAGCATCCTCAGCAAGTTGTGGCAACTGTTTTTTAAGATTTTCTTTGTCCGTCTGGGGCCATGGTATATACTGAGGCGCCCATGGGTCCTTGAATATAAAGGGCAGTTCTGACACGACTGTAGTCCTATTGCCAGTAGGGTGACAAGAGTCATACTTACGAGTATATTTCTGCCACACTCTTAGACTTTTCTGCATATAGGGATAATCCCAGTAAGGATCCTCTGTGCCCTGAAAAATGCACATTTCTGCATTAGCCATGTCTCCGGGTTCAAAGGAACCCTCTCACGGCCATGGTGTCATCTGTGATATCAATCCTTCTGTCCAGCCTGCTAGGTTGTCAGTAAAAGGGACAACATTATACCAACTATTTTCATACTGAGCTACTATTTCATTGGGTGTCAAATTATTGCCAGGGCATTCAGGGAATGCATATGCCATGTCTTTCCTCAGTGTCATTTTTCCTGCCATATCAAATGCTCCCTTTCTTTCATATGGGTGTCCATGCGCCCCATCAAATACTAATCTCTGTAATTCTCTTGGCTTCTTTTGTAAAGTCTGTCCTGTCTTATTGTTTTCTTCTCCCTCACAGGCATATTGTGACTGTTCCCTGTTAGGGTCCTCAAGAAGGGACATTATTTTAACAGGTTTAGTGATGTCATCTAATGCTCCCTCTGATCCTTTGTAGGATTTTTCTAAATCCAGATCTTCTTCACCTAAACTGCTATGTGTGGAGACTGTGTCCTCTAGTCCTTCTTGTTCAATCATTTGTGGCCCAGTGAGGGCCCTTGACAGCTTCAAGGGCCCTTCCTCCTTTTCCCAAGTCGCTCTTTGGTCTACCCGTCCATCTTCCTGCTCTGTGATCCACTTGCCTACACTATTCTCCTCTGCTCCTGGGTGCATGAACCTCCAGCACTCTGTGGGAGGACTTTCTGGTGTGTAAGCTAACCTTCTTGTCTAATGTTGGTACTTCATTTTTGCAAAACACCTTCTTTTTTTTTAGCCCCATCCATTCTCTATACCTTCATTTTTCCTAGTGGGGGGCATGTTGTCCTCTAAATGAAGTGTAAATGTGGCATCTACTGTCCCTATTTATTTAGTACTGTCCCCACCTAACATTTCCCGTGGTGTATTGGCCATTTGAGGACATGAAGATGGGTGGACATATTCTCTATGTTCAAAAAAAGATTCTAATGGTGGGCTATACTCGGGGTCTGTATATCCCACAGCAGGGGGATGTGAAGAGGTGTGTAGTGAGTGTGGGGTACCAGGTTGCATCGTATACATGCCCTGTACCTCTGCACTGCCTAACCTTAATTGCACGTCTTGATAGGGGGGTGGAGGAGCCGAACCCCCATAGGTCTATTGTGATCTTCCTTTTATCTAGTTTATTTCCCTTGAATTTACTCTGTAGGAAGGTGGCCATGTGTTCTATTGTTCTATTTTCAAATGTGGCCTCTTTGGGCCACGCATGTACAAGTTTTAATACTGCTTTGAGCCATTCCTTACAGTATTTTCCTATCCTGTCCTTGTCTCCTGAGAACACTTTAACCATGTGTTCTAAAGGAGACCCCATGTCTGTTTAGTGAACTTAATCCTTTATACTATATGGTTTGTACTCTAAATGGAATTCTATTTACTTCCAGACTTCACATAAACTGTTACTAGGCTGTGAAGGTGGACATCAGATATATATATCCCTAATCTCTGAAAGACTTTGTTCATTTATATATATATTAGGTAGGTGCATTTATGTGTGGCCTAAGTGGTTTGTTTGCCTGACACAACAAACAATAATGTTATTGTGATATATATGTATACATGTTTATAAGTTACTCATATCCTAAATTCCACACTGGGAGGTCCCTAATAAACGCATACAGTAGGAGGTCTAATGCTAAACATGAGTCTGTTATTATTGCAGGGAACTCACGTGAACGTTGCCCATGGTTCCACTGAAAAATTGCAGTGACTTCAATATATTCACTTTCTGGCCACAAGGTGGCACCAGTATCACACATGAAAATTAAACTGAATATTTTAGAGGCCTTCAAAGGGGTGCCTCACTCTTGGAAAGACAACTGCAACAGGTTTTGTAGATTTCAAAACAAACTCATTTATTCTAATTTTGCGAAGGTCCTGTTCACATCTATCTGAAAGGTAGTTAAGTATATTTGTATGTATAGTAGCTGATAATTCTTCTTCTATTTGTATACCCTCAAGATATGTATGTATGTCCCAGTCTATACTGTTTGATAATTCATCTTGCCTCCACATCTTGAGGCTCTATAGTTTCATGATGGGGATAATAGTTAGCAGTGTCAGTATTTGTTATGGGGTTCATGAGGCTACTACACTACATTTAACTTGGAGGACAATGTCCTTATATTAGTTCTTTCAATAATTATTTATAATTGTTTAACGGGCATTTCTCTTATGTCAATGTAGGTTGTTTTAAGGCCCAGATATACTATAAATACCTAGACATTCATTAACTTTTGACTTAAAAATAAATGATTCTACGGTATTGATATTACTGGTTTACTAAGGTCACTTCTGTTGCAGAGGGCGACAGTCTGACCGTTATAAAAATGAATAATGAATTCAGGGATGTGGAATTAATTAGTTGAATTTTTTGGGACATTTGCTCAATCCAGTCAATTACTTTACTTTTGAGTACACTTATAACTTAACCTTCATAAGAATAGGAGGTCTGATACTTATTCCTAAATTATAAACTAAATAACAAACGTATATATTGACAGTATTATGTGGCCACATTTCTATCTATACATGCATATACATACACAGTAATTCTTAATTTCATACTAGGGCAAACAAAATACTACTGGTCACTTCCCTCCGGATTCATAGAGGGGACAACTTTTTCACTATTTGCAACAACAAATTCTGACTTCTAGACTTGAGGTCTGGGTTAGGTTGACTTGATTGTTCTTTAGAACATACACTGATTGCTCAGCCCCAAGTCCAACCCTTCTCTTGACCACTTTTGACTTACTTAGTCAAGTTCCCTGTATCTTCCACACTTACCACCGGGATCCCTTAATATTGTATCAATTCATACACAATCTTGCATGCAAGCACTAAAATGATATACATTACAGTGTCAAAATTGTAAATGTCTTTATAAAATAAAAGGAACAGACCTCGTTCTTTGTCTACCTCAATGCCAACACCTGAGTCCCATCTGTCCCCACGAAATCAGAGATTTTTACTTAAATGTTGGCATCTCCTTTACCTCTTTAAAAAGTGCGCATATTACCTTGTGGAGACAGGCAGGGCCCCCAGTCCAGCAGTTGGTGAGATCAAAGAAGAGCTCCTGGCTGGCTCACCAATATGTTAGAAGGAAATCTGTTAATAAAATAAGACAGATCAATTTGACACACTAATATAGGTTTAATCGATTTTCAGCTGGGACCAACAGTCAGTCTCAACATAGAGGCCATGACTGAAGTTCAAAGTTCTAGTTCACAAGCTGTGGTATTTATACTGTAAAAACCACAAAAAACTATGCTGACAAGTTCAGCATTGACGTCGGCAAGAACAAGCAGTACAGATAAGATAATAAGGGAGAGGTACCTCTTGACAAGGGCACATGCATGATTATTGGTCACCTCATGGGTGGGTAAGTAACAATTACGTCATTCTGCATCTCTATCTTTTCTGCACAACAAGTGATTATATGTTACATGATGCTCACGGTAGCCCTTCCTTGTGCAAATGCTTATCTAACCCTTACACAGTTTCCCTCACCAAGGTATGAATGACTTGTGGTTTTTAGGACCCTTGTGCTAAGGCAGGATACACCCTTTTGTTCCACCCCGTTCGTGCTAAGTGAAGATTTTGAAAGCGACAGTTGGTGCAGCTTTATTTAAGAAAAACTCTCATTCTAATGTGGCTTGGGCCTCTTGTGTGTTTCAGCACAGCTAACTTAACAATGCAGCATGTGTATAAGTTTCCTAAGTAATAAGTGTTTGTTTGTCCTAAATATGACCTGCCTTTTCTATTGAACCCACAGTCTGTCTTTTTTAAGCATGTCATGTATTAAGTCTTTCACTACTTACATTAGTTTACAGCTATCCCTAGCCTAAAATGTTTGTATTGGGATTTGGGAACTTATGTTTGTATGTATGTGATGTATATGATGTGTTCCTATTCTTCCTACATCACACACAAAAGAGAAGGCCCTCTGTTAGCCATTCTACCTCCACCCAACCCTCTTGGGTCAACAGCAATTTATCACTCACATCTGCACAATCCCCCAATACCCCTATATTTTGGCTGCCAGAAAGACTCCCACCACTTGCAAAATGTGCAAGTGGTGGGAGCCCAAAAAAATGAAAAGAACCAAGGGCTGGAGAACCCTGATTGGCACGGACAAGTGATCCTACAAATGCCTTCGATGTTAACCTATCAACACTAGCAACAAAAGGAAACATCCTGGCACTCTTGGCAGAATCCTGCAATATCTTGGCATGGTGCCAATACATTAACAAAGCTATCTCAGATTTATACCACTCATCCAGTGTACATAGATCTGAAGTGATCAAGTAGAAAATTTAATATCAAATACCTCACATGACCAAGATGACTCTCTCAAAGCCAAACTACACTAGAAATGCATCACAAGGAACTCCACGGCAAAATAGATGATTTTGAAAACTGCTCCAGAAGAAATAATTGATCTCCTTAACACAGATGTGAAAATCTTTGCTTCCATACAAGTATTCCAACTCCATATGCTTTGGTGAGATCTTATATCAATACAACTAGCAGGTATTTTAAAGAATAATTACACAAGTGAAAATACCAGACTTTCCCTCACATTAATGGAAGGTGCTGAAAAAGCTAAGAAACAGATGGTCCTTCTCTGGCCAGATGAGGAGAAGGTGCTCGAGAAGGTAATTTGGCTCTATATTACTTTAATCCTAGACAAAATCCTGCCCGCATTATTCTGCAAACTTCCATAAACCAAACCGATAATTAAAATAAAAAAAAATATGAATACTTTTCACATGTGCCTATCACGCGGGGTGTCTGGCAAGGATGCACCTTATCCCTGCTTATTTTCTCCTTCACAATGGAAGCCTTTACCCAAGGGTGCAGAATAATCCAGCCATCAAGGGGGTCACGGTAAGCACACAAGAATTTAAGTTAGCACTATATGTGGATGATGTTCTCTGCTTCTTAACTGAGCCAGAGACCTCCATCCCAGTATTAAAAGAAAAAACAGTGAGCTTTACAGAATTCTCTGGCTTCCTTATTAATTATAAAAAATCCAGTGGAATGGGAATGTTAGCTGACAGAGAAAACACGTAAGCAACCCTTGTACGAAATTGCTTCACTTGAGCACAGGAATTTATTTGATACCTGAGCATCAATGTATCAAATGCACTAGAAATCTATATGAATGCAACATTCCCTCTCTCCTGTGAACGCTATACAAGGATATTTATGACTGTGGCAAGGTGATGTGGCAAGCTGAAGATCTCCAGACTAGGCCGGATGACCTCAATGAAAATTAACTTCTTGCCAAAGGTGCGAACTAGCCCCTTAACCATGTCTCAGGCCTGCCATTGCAACGCCTGTGTGTGCAGTTTCGCTGTCACTTCGACTTGGCATTTAGAACTATTTGCCAAGCCCTAAACTCCGCTTTTATTACCTATAAGTCACCCCTAAGGTAGGCCCTAGGTAGCACATAGGGGCTAAGTAAGTAAAAGGAAGGCCTTTGTCCTGGTAGTGAAAAACTCCCAAAGTCATTTTTCACTGCTGTGAAGCCTGCTCCTCTCATAGGCCAGCATTGAAAATTCCCATAATTACTTTTAAGTGGATAGTTCTAATCTGAAAGAAGTGGCATTGTCATATTTGGTATGGTTAGAATGGTAGTGAGAAATCCTGCTTACTGGTGAAGTTGGATTTAACATTACTATTTTAGAAATGCCACTTTTAGACAGTAGGCATTTCTCTGCAGTTACTGCTATCTGTGCCTTTCAGCCTGTCTCCAATCCACGTCCGGTCTGTGCTGGCTGACAGCTCCCCTTGTGCATTCCACCCAGACAGATAGAAACACAGGACACTCAGCTTCATCTGAATTCATCTGCATACTGATGGATCTTCCTGTGAAGGAAGAGTGGAGGGGCTCTCAATTACACTTCAAACGATAGTGGCTTGACCCCACACTGATCTCCTTGCAGACAGGACTGGGTTGAAAGGGGAACTGGTGCACTTCAAACCACTCTTTAAAGTCTCCTCCACATCAAAGACACATTTGGGTATATAAACTGGGACTGTGATCCCCTAAAATCAGACACTTCTCGAGCTACACCTGGAATCCATCAGAAGGACTCCAGTGCTGCCCAAAGGACTCAACAGGACTGCTTTTCTGGAAGAACTTCTCTTCTGCTTGATGCCCTGCTGCCTGCTGCTTCCTGGCTCTGCTGGAAGGACTTTGCCTTCCGACCACAGGTGATCTCCAAGGGGTTGTCAGCTTGCCTCCTGTTCAGAAGTCTCAGGGTTATCAAAGACTTCACCTTTGAGAGAAAATCCATGCCTCAAGGCGCTGTACTAGAAAAATAGGCGCAATGCCTGTCTTGCAGATGAGAAAATTGACGCAACACCTACAGAATCGACACAGTGCCTGTCTCGCGGCTGAAAAGTAGACACAGTGCCTGCAGAATCAACACAGCTCCTGTTTCACTACGGTCCCATCATGACAGCACATCTGGATTTTCCGTGCATTGTCCCTGGCTGTCAATTTGTAATGAACTCGTATCGCAGTAAGGAACCGAGGATGCGTGTCCAGAAATTCATGCATCGCCTTTCCTGAGATGAAAGAATTGACGCATCGTCTTTCCTGCGAGGACAAAATTGATGCATCACCTCACCTACAGCCTGCATCATCTTTGCTTTGACACATCCCAGGTACTTTGTGATAAAGAGATACATCCATTTGTTCCTATGGATTAAGACTTATTTAAACCTCTAAAAAGTGACATCCTGACCTGTGTATATTGGACCTTTGTCGTTTTGGTCGTGTTATAGTTATAGTTAAATAAATATTATCTATTTTGCTAAACTGGTGTGTAGTACTTTTTGTGTTGTTTTCACTGTGTTCTCACTGTAATACTGTATAAGTTATTGCACAAATACTTCACACATTGCCGTCTAAGTTAAGCCTGCTTGCTCTGTGCCAAGCTACCGGAGGGTGAGCACAGGATAATTTAGGTTGTGTTGTGACTTATTCTGTGACTTACCCTGGCTAGGATTGTGGTCTCTACTTGGACGGGGTGCATACCTCTGCCAACTAGAATCCCAATTTCTAACAACCCCCTAATGATACTGTTGAGCAACCCTAGAAAAAAGAGCACATACCTGCTAACCATTCAAAGAGGCAAACTGATTAAAGTGCATATCTGCTTGTAAATGCGCAACTGGCACTGGCTCAATTTTGGAAAAAAACAATTACTCCACCCACACTTGTATGGTGGGGAAAGGTAGGCACTATAGGCCACATGAACACAGCTTTATATTTGCAATTTTGTATTTGCAATTGTTTGTGATTTGCTATTAGGAAAACACAAACAGCTATGTACAACAGAATGGGTTGCATTTGACCTACCTCATTAATATCCATGCGGTAGGTTGCAATTTGCGACCCATGGGAATTGCTAAAAACTTAGGGATGGTGGCCTGCTGGGAACAGCAGACCACCAAGTCTGTGTTTGCTTTTTAAATAAAGCAAGTGTTTTTTTTTTTTAATGCAGCCCATTTTCCTTGAAGGAAAATCCCCTTTTCCTTAAAGAAAAACGGGATGCATTTCAAAAACAAAAATGAAATGTTTTCTTTTCTTTTTTTAATAGAAGGCAATGGTCCCTGAGACAACTGCCTGCTCTTAAAAAATATTTTCCCCGACATTCACAAAAGGGGAAGGGGTTGCATGGGGACCAATTCCCTTTTGTGAATGGGTTACCACCAATTTGAAACTGGTGCTAACCTGCAAATGTTTCACGATCGCATTACAGTCGCAAAACATTCTTACACCCCCCCTGCGACTCACTATTAGAAAGGAATGTCTTTAACATGCCCCTTCTTAATACTGACCCTCAAACCCTATATTGCAATTTGATGATAGGTTACCGACTCACAAAATAGGGTTAGTACATGACAGAAGGCTATTTAGAAGTGGGGTAACAACGGTGAGGCAGCTCCAGTGGGCTCCCTCAGCATAGTACACTGTGCACGGGCAGCAGGCCACTGACTGGGTCCAGAGAGGAGTGGGGCCCTCCAGGGACTTTGCAAGGGGCCCACCTCAAGTTTCGCTACGCCACTGCTATTTAGCGTTCGCAAACATCCCCCTTCTCCATATGAGACTGCTAAAACCGCTTGTACATGTGGCCCTATTTTCGTTCTTGAAAGACTGGTGTTAGATTGGACACATTTGCAGCCACCTGGCTTCTTTCCAATACCTTACGAAAAAGGAGCAGAGGAATGGAAACCAGCCCAATGCATGTACCTTCATTGATCCAAAAGGCGGGACTCAACAAAATGCTATCCGCATAAGGCAGCTCTTCAGATACGGATTCCACTTCTTAAATAAATGGAAGCGTTTGGCTTGTGGCAGTGGCTTCCCTCGTGTGTGCTGTAGTCTAAGTGTTGCGTGTGTTAATTCACAACAGGAAATAATGTTGAAGATGCATTATTGAAACAATGTAACGGTGGTAAAAGTTTCTAAATAAAGTAGCTAAAAAGGAAATGTATGTGTGGGTGTTCTGATTTCATCTACATCTACCACTGTGTTCCCTAAAATAGTAGGACCCACAGAGGTACGGCCCCTTTAAAAGGCCATCTAGTTTGAACTTTCACAGTTATTGAATGTGAAGGAGACTGCATTTTCTTGATAACAATGCGTCCGTTTGTCTTACCAGCAGTGTTTGTGTCTGTGTCTGTGTGGAGCATGTAAGGGAAATGCAAAGCACTTGTGTAGTACTAAATCCCATTAATACAAGAATGTATACACATGACTAAATGGGGACCAAAATATGTAAAAGGACTTATAATTTACAAAAGTGGTGTGCACAGTGCTTAATTTGTGCTTGAAGTTTCCGGTGCTCCGCACCGGCACTTATTTTTCTGCCTCAAGCATTTACTGCAAGCTAAAGCCACATATGGGAAAGAGGGAGGAAGAGAAAAAACGAAAAAGCGTCACAAAGGGAGAAAGCAGAAAGCTGCAGGAGTGAGCTGAAGGGGCAGGAAGTGTCTGTAAATGGTTTAAAGAGGCCTGAGGTGGCTTCAGGATTACGCTGCCTCAGTATTTAATTGCAGCAGCTGCGTGTTACAGAGGAGAGCTTTGAGCACCGTCACGTTTTTATTTACAAATTAAGCTCTGTATATGCCCCAGCAAGTATTTTCGCGCATTTGTTTCTCTCTTCTGCTAACTTGTTCTCTCTCCCCATCTTCTTTTTCCCTCTCCCTTTAGTATTTGTCAAACATTGCCTCCGTTCCGTGTCCCAGAGACAGGACAGCAGCCACGGTTCGATAGGATGCTTGGAAAATACAAATCTTTGCCTTTTATTCTCTAAAGACGCGCAGAGCCTGAGATTAAAGAATTACACTACTTTTTGGGCTACTGCTGACTCTGGGTTTAGAAGCGATAGAAAGCATTAAAAAAAAACAGCATTATATAATCTAAGCGCACATCCCCTGCCCTGTCTGTACAAGCGAAACTTTTGGCTCTTAAAGGAACTTAAGGCTGCAAAAAAAGTAGAATCTTTTTGGTTTTATGCACTATTTTCAAAACGTGGATACTCGTAAAAAGAGAGAGAAAAATAATGGTTTCTGTATCGCACAGGAAGTACACAGTTCAAACTTTAGAGTGGAGGATTCCAAGTTTAACTCTCAATTATCAGATGGGCTGCCGCTACTTGTAATACTTTGACCAACTCACGTGTCCAAAATGTGCAAGCACAGGCAAATGACAAATCAGTGGAATTAGGTTTCCACTGAATTCTCAAAATTTTCTACGCCAGGTTTAAATGAGGGTTTAGTGGTTGAAACAAAATTCCGGAAACTCTATGTGTTTTATGGCACACATCCCAGAAATAAACATTTACTGACTGAGTTCACCTTTTTATTCTCACAGCATGACATAAGCATGAAGCGAGTTGATGACAGTTCAGGTGTCTGAGACCCACATAGGAATTGCTGTGTTTTAGTCATGGGCTCGCCCATGACGCTCTGTGCTTTAACCCCTTCGCTGCCAGTCCTTTTCCCCCTCCTGTGCCAGGCCTTTTTTTGGCTATTTGGGGCAGTTCGCGCTTAGGCCCTCATAACTTTTTGTCCACATAAGCTAGCCAAGCCAAATTTGCGTCCTTTTTTTCCAACATCCTAGGTATTCTAGAGGTACCCAGACTTTATGGGTTCCCCTGAAGGAGGCCAAGAAATTAGCCAAAATACAGTGAAAATTTAGTTTTTTTCAAAAAAATGGGAAAAGGTGGCTGCAGAAGAAGGCTTGTGTTTTTTCCCCTGGAAATGGCATCAACAAAGGGTTTGCGGTGCTACAATCACCAGCTTCCCAGCTTTCAGGAACAGGCAGACTTAAATCAGAAAACCCAATTTTTCAACACAAATTTGGCATTTTACTGGGACATACCCCATTTTTACAATTGTTTGTGCTTTCAGCCTCCTTCCAGTGAGTGACAAAAATTGGCATGAAACCAATGCTGGATCCCAGAAACATTTCTGAAAAGTAGACAAAATTCTGAATTCAGCAAGGGGTCATTTGTGTAGATCCTACAAGGGTTTCCTACAGAAAATAACAACTGAAAAAGAAAAATATTTAAATTGAGGTGAAAAAAACATCAATTTGTCTCTACGTTTTACTCTGTAACTTTTTCCTGCAATGTCAGATTTTCGAAAGCAATATACCGTTACGTCTGCTGGACTCCTCTGGTTGTGGGGATATATAGGGCTTGTAGGTTCATCAAGAACCCTAGGTACCCAGAGCCAATAAATGAGCTGCACCCTGCAGTGCGTTTTCATTCTATACCGGGTATACAGCAATTCATTTGCTGAAATATAAAGAGTGAAAAATAGCTATCAAGAAAACCTTTGTATTTCCAAAAAGGGCACAAGATAAGGTGTTGAGGAGCAGTGGTTATTTGCACATCTCTGAATTCCGGGGTGACCATACTAGCATGTGAATTACAGGGCATTTCTCAAATAGATGTCTTTTTTACACACTCTCTTATATTTGGAAGGAAAAAATGTAGAGAAAGACAAGGGGCAATAACACTTATTTTGCTAATCTATGTTCCTCCAAGTCTCCCGATAAAAATGATACCTCACTTGTGTGGGTAGGCCGAGCGCCCGCGACAGGAAATGCCCCAAAACGCAACGTGGACACATCACATTTTTTTAAAGAAAACAGAGGTGTTTTTTGCAAAGTGCCTACCTGTAGATTTTGGCCTCTAGCTCAGCCGGCACCTATGGAAACCTACCAAACCTGTGCATTTTTGAAAACTAGAGACCTAGGGGAATCCAAGATGGGGTGACTTGTGGGGCTCTGACCAGGTTCTGTTACCCAGCATCCTTTGCAAACCTCAACATTTGGCTAAAAAACACGTTTTCCTCAAATTTTGGTGACAGAAAGTTCTGGAATCTGAGAGAAGCCCCAAATTTCCTTCCACCCAGCATTCCCCCAAGTCTCCTGATAAAAATTATACCTCACTTGTGTGGGTAGGCCTAGCGCCCGTGACAGGAAATGCCCCAAAACACAACGTGGACACATCACATTTTTTCATAGAAAACGGTGCCTACCTGTGGATTTTGTCCTCTTGCTCAGCCGGCACCTGGGGAAACCTAGCAAACCAGCGTATTTTTGAAAACTAGAAACCCAGGGGAATCCAGGATGGAGTGACTTGTGGGGCTCTGACCAGGTTCTGTTACCCAGAATCCTTTGCAAACCTCAAAATTTGGCTAAAAAAACACATTTTCCTCACATTTCGGTGACAGAAAGTTCTGGAATCTGAGAGGAGCCACAAATTTCCTTCCACCCAGCATTCCCCCAAGTCTCGCGATAAAAATGATACCTCACTTGTGTGGGTAGGCCTAGCGCCCGCGACAGGAAATGGCCCACAACACAACGTGGACACATCACATTTTTTCATAGAAAACAGTGCCTACCTGTGGATTTTGGCCTCTAGCTCAGCCGGCCCCAGGGGTGGCAGAAATGGCCTAAAATAAATTTGCCACCCCCACCCCCTCAACCCCCCCCCCCCGGGAGCGACCCTTGCCTACGGGGTCACTTCCCCTGCATGACATTGGCGCCAAAACAAAATCCCCGGTGCCTAGTGGTTTCTGCCCCCTTGGGGGCAGATTGACCTAAAATTGGCCAATCTGCCCCCAAGGGAGGCAGAAATGGTCTAAATACAATTTGCCCCCCAGGGGAGCGACCCTTGCCTAATCGGTCGCTCCCAATCTCTAAAAAAACAAACAAACAAAACACCAAAAACAAATTTGCCCTGGCACCTAGAGGTTTCTGCCACCAAATTGCCTAAAATAAATTTACCCCCCCCAACCCTCCCCCCGGGAGCGAGCCTTGCCTACGGGGTCGCTCCCCCTGCGTGACATTGGCGCCAAAAAAAAATCCCCGGTGCCTAGTGGTTTCTTGCCCCCTTGGGGGCATATTGGTGTAGCAAAAATCGGCCGATCGGCCCCCAAAGGGGGCAGAAATGGCCTAACTACAATTTTCCCCTCCAGGGGAGCGACCCTTGTCCAAGGGGTCGCTCCCCGTCTGTAAAACAAAAAAAACAAAAAATCCCTGGTGTCTAGTGGTTTCTGCCCCCCTTGGGGGCAGATTGGCCTCATCAAAATAGGCCAATCTGCCCCAAGGGGGGCAGAAATGGCCTAAATATAATTTGCCCCCTAGGGGAGCGACCCTTGCCTAAGGGGTCGCTCCCCACCTAAAACAAACCAAAAAAAAAAAAAATTATCCCTGGTGCCTAGAGGTTTCTGCCCCCCATGGGGGCAGATCGGCCTAATAATAGGCCGATCTGCCCCCAGAATTGGGAGCGATCCTTGCCCAAGGGGTCGCTCCCTTATGCCAGTTTAAAAAAAAATAAAAAATCCCTGGTGTCTAGTGGGCGTTTCAAAAGCCGGATTGCAAGCAATCCGGCTTTTGAAACGCTGGGAGAGACTTCAAAGGGAAGGAAATACATTTCCTTCCCTTTGAAGCCTCTCCGGGCCTCCCCCACGTGATCGAAAGAGAAATGCTGAGCATTTCTCTTTCAATCGCGCTGTAAGCTCAGCTTCCAGCGCGATGGGGAAGCCCTGTGACAAATCAGCACGCACTCACGCGCTGACGTTTAAGGGGGTGTGGGGGGGTCGGAGGTGGAAGGGAAAGGGCTTCCCCTTCCATCTCTGCCTTGGGGGGGTGGGTGGGGAGCACAGGGGGGGAGCGCAAGCGCCCCCCGCCCCCCCCCCAGTTCCTGTGCCTTGGACAAGGTGACCTCGTCCAAGGCACAGTACCAGTTAAGGAAGATGAAACTAATCTCCCCTGCAGCGTGAAAGTGAAGTGGTATGGCCAGTGACGTAAACCGGCCTAATAAAAGAGCTGAGGGACGTATCCCGCAAGGCTAGTAATACTTGACAAGTGTCCACGAGTGGGTATTTCCATATTGTAATGAACGCATGAGTTAATCAGTTGCACCTAGCTACTCAACAAATTGGCGACGAGAGGGGGATAGCGTTCCCGGTGCCCTTCGCGCCCTCACCTGCTGGTTAGTGCCACCTGCTGCCGACGGCTGGGTTACCGTGGCCTTCCTCTGCTGCACGGCCGCATGCATGACCGACGCTCCATCTGCTGGTGAGCGTGACGAGTGCGGGAGGCGGTGTCGGCCGTGTCTTGGGTGCCTGCGCATCGAGTGCGTCATCGGCGGTTGCTGGGGCAACCCTACTGCCTCGTTGTATCGGAGTCGGAAGGGACTCTGTGTGCGGTGAACGGCGCTGGGCATGGGCAGTCCCTTCTCTGCTGTGTGTACGTGCATGATTTCTCCGGTTGTGGAAAGTCTCTACAGGAGCAGTGTACCGCTAGTCTGCCAAGTAAGCAGAAGCACACTAAAGTCCATCAGGTATTACACACCTTATATATTACACAAAAATAAAGAAATAAAAAAAAAACAATAATACTCAACTGTGGAACACTAAAGCACTTCGAAAGGACACAGGATTTGTACTGACACCCACAGGAGTTTGTTTTTATCGGTGTCTCCATGCTTCATGAGCACCATATACCTATCCTGAAGTGGTGTGGACCCTCTCACATGTGCATATCTACACTGGAGCTCGCTGCACGTTGTTGTGGGTGTGACAGAAATTCTCTTAAATTGCGGAGATCTGGCGATCCAGTAACACACACAACACAGGTGTAAGCGAGTTTCAAATCAGAGGCCTGTAGTTAGTGACGCAACAGTCATGTAGTCAGTTCCTGCATTGGAACCTTTTGTCGTGGAGGGTCCCCCTTCTGCTCAAGCAGCTCGTGGAAGGAGTGGGTAGATAGGTTGGAAACCTACTTTGCGGCAACAGCACTGGACAATGAGAGGCGCCGCCCCACACTCCTACACTTGGGAGGTGCAGCTATTCATAAACTTGGAAGGTCGGTGGCAGAAGAGGGCCCACCTTTTACCTACCAGTCATTAAAACAGGCTGTGACGGCCCACTTCGAACTCCTAGCTAATCCAGACTATGAACGTTTCTTGTTAAGGCAAGTCAGACAGCTCCCAAATGAATCAGTTGATACATTCTATGCCAGGTTGAAGAAACTAGCGGGTACCTGTGCGTTGCTGGATGCCGAAGATTAAATTTGTGCGCAGTTCATAAAGGGGTGTGCATCTGTAAAACTGAGGCAGAGTATACTACAGGTACCCGGTAAATCCATGGCAAATATTCTCACGATGGGCCGATCCAAAGAACTGTCAAAAGTACATGCAGCCCATATGGAAGTGGTGTTACAAACCCAGGTCAAGGTTGAGCCAGTGAATGCCATCACTACGGCAGTTGCAGAAAAAAAGAAAAACCGTCAAAAGGTTGCAGCAAACTCACGGACCTGTTTTTCGTGTGGTGGCCCATTCCCTCATCAACGCACGTGTCCTGCTCAGGCAAGAAATGTTTGAGCTGCAATAAATTAAATCATTTTGCCAAGGTATGCCGGTCATCCATCCACCCAAAGTCACAAAAGTCTAAAGCCATTAATCTAGTCAGCCACCCGTCGTAACAGGAGAAGACGATGATCTGGATGACGATGAAGAAGAAGAAGCAACTGTCCATTTGATACATGCTTTGCAACCTGGAGGGCATCCTTGAAAACGAGTACCATGATGTCCTGTTCTTCTTACAGGTCAAAAGATTCATGCTTTGATTGACACTGGTGCCTCCATTAACGTACTGGTGCAATCACTTTTGAAAAGCCTTCCCATCCAACCCACACTGTGACCTGAAATGACTCAAGTGTATGCGTTTGGGTCCTCGCAGCAACTGCCTTTAGCGGGTGTTTTCACCACCACCTTATCTCATGAGGAAAATACAGTGCAAACCAGTTTTTGTAACAAAAACTGGATCTGACATGCTACTGAGCTGCAGGACGGCTGAACAACTTAACCTCATTTCCTTTGCTTTCAGTATCCACCTCGGAACCGTGGAAAGTCTGTTAACTGAGTTTGGGCAGCTGTTTGAAGGGATTGGTTGCCTTAAAGACCGCATGTTGCGCCTGCACATTGATAAGTCCATACAGCCTGTGGCATTAAAACATCACCGAGTGGCTTTCCATCTGCGACCCAAGGTGGAGGAAGAGGTCAGAAAGCTTGAGCAGGCTGACATAATTGAGAAGATTGACGGTCCTACACCATGTGGGTATCACCGATTGTGATTGCAAGGAAACCCAAACAACCGGGAGAGGTGAGGATCTGTGTCGACAAGCGCCTGCCAAACATCGCCATTAAGCAAGAACCTCATCTGACACCTACAGTAGATGATATTGTTGCGGAGGTCGCAGGATCAAGATGGTTCTCGAAGATGGACTTGCGTGCTAGATATCATCAGCTCATGCTACATCCTGACTCTAGAGGCATAACAACTTTCTCCACTCATGTGGGTCTCAGGAGGTATAAGCGTGTGAGTTTTGGGATTTCCAGTGCTGCGGAGGTGTTTCAGGACATTATTCGTGGGGTGCTTGCCGGTCTCCCCGGAGTCATCAACCAGCGATGACATCCTAGTGCATGCCCCCACCGTAGAATCACATCTTCATCATCTCAGAGCGACCTTCTACAGACTTCAGGAAAATGGCCTAACCCTTCACAGAGACGAATGTGCTTTTCTGCAGATAGAGGTTGGTTATCGTTTCCCTGGGGAAGGAGTCATGCCGGATCCTGCCAAAGTGACAGACATTCAGTCAGCCATGGCTCCCACCAATGTATCTGGTGTTCGCAGCTACTTAGGCATGATAAATTACTGTGGGTGTTTTATCAAAAACTTGACAGCCCTTAAGGCCCATCTTAGAGACCTAATCAAGGCCAATGCGGTCTGGGAGTGGGGTCCTGAACAAGATGCTTCATTCAAAGCTACTAAGTCCGCCTTGTCAGAACACACCACACTGGTCTATTTTGATCCACAGAAAGAGTCTGAGCTATTTGTGGATGCCAGCCACACTGGTTTGAGGGCAGTGTTAGCACAGAAACAAGTGGATGTGGAATGGGCTCCGGTGGCCTATGCCAGCCGTGCTCTAACAGAGACTGAGCAACGTTATTTTCAGATTAAGAAGGAGGCCATTGCGGTGCACTGGGGCTGCAGGCACTTCCACCTTTATCTGCATGGCCAGCCGTTTATAGTACACACTGATCATAAGCCCCTAATACCTTTGTTTAACGGATCCTCTTCCAAACCCCTGCCACAAATAGAAAAGTAGATTTTACAGTTGCAAGATTATCGTTTTCAAGTGGTATACCGACCTGGATCCGTAAATCCTGCTGACTACTTGTCGCAACATGCCCGGCCTGCTACTCCTTGAGAGGTCGCGGATGCAAATGAGGTAGAGGAATATGTGAGGTTGATTGTGGAAAGATCTCGACCGTTGCCCATTTCCCTTGACGAAATCAAGGCAGCCACGGATGGTGATGAATGTCTGCAATTGGTGATGTCGGCAGTGGCTTCAGGCAAATGGCACAATGTTCTTCAAAATGTGACCCTCAGGACGGCAGAGGCTGGGATGATGTTATCCTCATTGCATAAGGTCAGACATGAGTTGGCTGTGTCTCCAGAAGGATGCCTACTAAGAGGCCACAGGTTGGTGATTCCGATCTCGTTGCAAAATCCAGTAGTGGAACTGGCACACTCCTCACACCAAGGAATGGTCAAGACAAAATCAAGATTGAGAAGTAAGAAGTGGTTACCCGGGCTTGATGACCACGTTGAAAGAATAGTGCGTCAGTGTATGATGTGTCAGGCGGCTGGCCCGGCTGAAAATCCCTCACAGGTTCTTACTGAGGCTATTTGTCCTGTCCCGTGTTTTCAAGCCAGTGCAAATTTTGGGAGTTTGCCAGATGGTCATCACACGTTTGTAGTGACAGATGATTTCTCAAAATATCCCAAAGTCGAAATTGTGGAGTCCACTACGGCTTCTCAGATCATTCCTCGCCTCGAGAAGATCATGGTCATACATGGGTTATCACAGGAGCTAAGAACAGATAACGGACTGCCATTTTCCAGTCAAGAATTTGCTGAGTACCTGCGATCTCGAGAAATTGTCCACAAGAAGATCACTCCTCATTGGCCTCAGGCCAATGGAGCAGTGGAACGTTTTATGAGAACTCTTAACAAAGTGCTACGAATTGCAGTAGCTGGTGGTCACAATGTGGACTGTACTATATATGTTTTCTTGCGGGAGTATCGACTCAATCATCATGCTACCACTGGTGAGCCGCCCAGTTCTTTGTGCATAAATCGAAGGGTACGAGATACTATTCCTCATGTACTGGAATCCTCTGAACTCCATGATCGTATAGGGAAGAAGCTGTCAAAAAGGAAGGACAGAAATGACAAGATGTCCAGGAAACAAAGAGCAAAGAAGCGAGTCATCCACATAGGATAAGGAACAGAAGTGAAAGCAAGTTTATGCTGTCGTTCGAGAAGGACCCGTGGGTGGTGAGTGGCATAGAAGGAACCATGATAACCGCCAAGAGGAAACAGGAGACTCTCACAAAGAGGGTTTTGTTCTTTGAAGTGGTTCGCATGACAGACAGTGATGTGGTAATGTAGAAGAACATGTCACCAGCCCATTCAGGTGAGGTTGAAGATGGAGGGATGGTGGATCATTGTGACAATAGATCTACATATCAGAACCAAGAGTTAGCTGCTGATGATCCTCAGTTTTTTGGTCCCAGGAGCACACATGTACAGAATTCTGAGCGTCCTCAAGCTTCAGAGCCTGAGGTGCCTGAAATGGTGCCAGTTAGCTCATCAACATCAAGACAAGGGTTGGAGTGTTATTGTAGAAAATGGCTCCCTGTTGCAGATACTCCCCACTTTTTGCCTGATATTGATGCTCACTTGACTGAGAAGTGTGCTGGGACCCTCGTAGCCAGGCCCCAGCACCAGTGTTCTTTCACTAAAAATGTACCATTGTTTCCACAATTGGCACACCCCTGGCGCACAGTTAAGTCCCTTGTAAAAGGTACCAGTGGTACTAAGGGCCCTGCGACCAGGGAAGGTCCCTAAAGGCTGCAGCATGTGTTGTGCCACCCTAAGGGACCCCTCATCTAACACAGGCACACTGCCATTACAGATTGTGTGTGTTGGTGGGGAGAAAAGGGCAAAGTCGACATGGCATCCCCCTCAGGATGCCATGCCAACAAAATACTGCCTGTGGCATAGGTAAGTCTCCCCTCTAGGAGGCCTTACAGCCCAAAGGCAAGGTGCACTATACCACAGGTGAGGGCATAGCTGCATGAGCAATATGCCCCCATAGTGCCTAAGTCTATTCTTAGACATTGTAAGTACAGGGTGGCCATATCAAGTAGATGGTCTGGGAGTTTGTCAAAACATACTCCACAGCTCCATAATGGCTACACTGAATACTAGGAAGTTTGGTATCAAACTTCTCAGAATAATAAACCCACACTGATGCCAGTGTTGGATTTCATACAAAATGCACACAGAGGGCATCTTAGAAGATGCCCCCTGTAATTTACACAATCCTTCAGTGCAGGACTGACTGGTCAGTGCCAGCCTGCCACTGAGACGGGTTTCTGTCCCCCTGGGTTAAGAGACTTTGTGCTCTCTGAGGACAGAAACAAAGCCTGCACTGGGTGGAGGTGCTTCTCACCTCCCCCTGCAGGAACTGTAACACCTGGCAGTGAGCCTCAAAGGCTAATGCCTTTTGTTACAGCACCCCAGGGCATCCCAGCTAGTGGAGATGCCTGCCCCTCTGGACACAGCCCCCACTTTTGGCAGCAAGGCTAGACGAGATAATGAGAAAAACAAGGAGGAGTCACCCACCAGTCAGGACAGCCCCTAAGGTCTCCTGAGCTGAGGTGACCCCCCCTGCCTTTAAAAATCCTCCATCTTGAGATTGGAGGATTCCCCCAATAGGATTAGGGATGTGCCCCCCTCCCCTCAGGGAGGAGGCACAAAGAGGGTGTAGCCACTCTCAAGGACAGTAGCCATTGGCTACTGCCCCCCAGACCTAAACACACCCCTCAATTTAGTATTTAGGGGCACCCCAGAACCCAGGAAATCAGATTCCTGCAACCTGAAACAAGAAGGACTGCTGATCTGAAAGCCCTGCAGAGACGACGGAGACGACAACTGCTTTGGCCCCAGCCCTACTGGTCTGTTTCCTGACTCAAAGAAAACTGCACAGTGACGCATCCGACAGGGACCAGCGACCTCTGAAGCCTCAGAGGACCACCCTGAAACCCGAAGGACCAAGAAACTCCCGAGAACAGCGGCACTGTTCATCCACAGCAACACCTTTGCAACAAAGAAGCAACTTTTAAAGAACTGACTCTTCCCGCCGGAAGCGTGAGACTTCACCCTCTGCACCCGATGCCCCCGGCTCAAGCTCCAAAGAACCAACACTACAGGGAGGACTCCCAGGTGACTGCAACCTCGTGAGTAACCTGAGACGACCCCCCCGGACCCCCACAGCGACGCATGCAGAGAGAATCCAGAGGCTCCCCCTGACCGCGACTGCCTATAACAAGGAACCCGACGCTTGGACCAAGCACTGCACCCGCAGGACCGAAAGGAACCGAACCTCAGTGCAGGAGTGACCACCAGGCAACCCTCTGCCTAGCCCAGTTGGTGTATGGCCCGAGAAGCCCCCCTGTCCCCTGTCTGCATCGCTAGAGTGACCCCCGGGTGCCTCCATTGATACTAATACAAAACCCGATGCCTGCTTTGCACACTGCACCCGGCCGCCTTTGTGCCGCTGAGGGTGTGTTTTGTGTGCCCACCTATGTCCCCCCTAGTGCTCTACAAAACCCCCCTGGTCTGCCCTTCGAGGACACAGGAGCTTACCCGCTGGCAGACTGGAACCGGACCACCCATGTTCTTCATAGGCGCCTATGTGTTTTGGGCACCTCTTTGCCATCTGCACCTGACCGGCCCTGTGCTGCTGGTGTGGTAACTTTGGGGTTGCCTTGAACCCCCAAAGGTGGGCTGCCTATGCCCAGGAACTTAGACTTGTAAGTGTCTTACTTACCTGACATACTAACCATTACTTACCTCCCCCAGGAACTGTTGATTTTTGCACTGTGTCCACTTTTAAAATAGCTTATTGCCATTTTTACTAAAACTGTGTATGCTATTACTCTAATTCAAAGTTCCTAACTTACCTGTGTGGAGTACCTTGCATTTTATGTATTTACTTCAAATCTTGAACTTGTGGTTCTAAAAATAAATTAAGAAAATATATTTTTCTATATAAAAACTATTGGCCTGGAGTTAAGTCTTTGAGTGTGTATTCCTCATTTATTACCTGTGTGTGTACAACAAATGCTTAACACTACCCTATGATAAGCCTACTGCTCGACCACATTACCACAAAATAGAGCATTAGAATAATTTAATTTTGCCACTATCTTACCCCTAAGGGGAACCCTTGGACTCTGTGCACATTATCTCTTACTTTGAGAGAGTATATACTGAGCCAACTTCCTACAGTTATAGTCTACGTCCACACCCATCCCGTTCAACCAGGCTGCAAGGATTTGTGGTAGAGTGAGCAGATGTGGCATGTGCTACATGTACCCTGTTTTGTGTGAACACCATGCTACCATCATAGTTTTCTGTGAAATGTGTTTTATGTTTTCTATGTTTTGGGTAAAGGAGGAATGTTGTGTTTTGGTCATGGGCTCGCCCATGTCGCTCGCAGATTTGAGGGAGATGAAGCTAATCTCCCCTGCAGCATGAAAGGGAAGTGGTATGGCCGGTGACGTAAACCGACCTAATAAAAAAGCTGAGGGACGTATCCCGCGAGGCTAGTAATAATTGACGAGTGTCCACGAATGGTTATTTCTACATTGTAATGAAGGCATGAGTTGAGCTGCTAAGCGGTTGAACCTTACTACTCAACAGGAATCATGTCCTGGGCTGGTGCCAGCACTGAAGGGACTGCCCTGGATGTTAGGAACTGAGTGGAAGTATCATCCAGCACAGGTGTCAGTTGGTACAGAGGGAAGGCCCACCAGAGAAAGTACGACTGGAGTCCCCACAGCTCTGTATGTCCTGAAAGCACCAGAGGGCGCTGTAAGCATCAAAAAGCTTCACCAAAGCCTTGTTGAAGGGTATTTTCTGCAAGGTCAACAACGAACCAGAGAATTCAAGGCACACTGAGGCCAAATAACACTTTCACTGACACCCTCCCAACTTGTCACCCAATACAGAGTTGCTTGATGGGCTTGAGTCCAGCTTAACTTTATGGTTACAGCTCGTCTTTTACTTACGGGAAGAAAAGACGCTGGAATTCAAATGGGACCAACACCTTTAACAGTATCTGTTTGCAACTGTGACCTCTTCCTATGTTTGGCAACAGACTTTCACCTCCTACTCCCGGATATCCTTCGGATGCATAATAGCACATTATTCTGATGACTTAAGAGTTGTGATTAGAACCCAAGTACCAAATCCACACATTATGTGGGTCTGTGACTTCCATCTGCCTCCTGCAGTCACATCATGGCTTGAGTCCTGTCATTTTCAGGTGAGACATTGTTCCAGGCACTCTGTAAGTTGCAAAGGAGTCAGAAAGCTGAATAAACGTAGGAGAAGAGTTCATAATCCATGTCAAAGGAAAAGGAATGAATGGATATTGCGGATATTGCACAGGGGTGGTGTTGGTGCTGCTGCTCCAGTGCTCTTTCCTCGAAGTCATTAGCATGTCTTCCCAAGAGGACAGAAAGCTGTTTGCAGGACAGACACTGTGTCCAAGTTGTGCCCCCATTTTGACTACAAGGTACTCGTGTGATGGCTCTGAAATGCCCTGAGCCCTTCTAAACAGGACTCAGTGAGTGTGCATTGACCCATAAAATGGTGTATGTTTAATTGGCTTGTCCCCAATTAGCATAACCCAACTTACTTGTAAGCCCCTAGTGTATGGTACCAGCAGTACCTAGGCCTGTAGGTTGAGGTGCCTCATGGACCGCAGCACTATTTGTACCTCCCAAGAGTATGACAAGGTGAAACATGGCTCCCCATCTGCCACTGCACAAGGAAGAGTATTTTAAAATTGCTAACTCAACTCTGCTATTTAAAGCAATGTCAAAGCCCAAACCTCACTTTTTGCTGTACGTAAGTAACCCCTGTGGCAGGCCAAATGAGCCCTAAAGGCAGGGTCCTGTATGTTAAAAAGTAGAATATGTACCTTTACATGTTCCAGCAGTAACAAAACCTAAAGAACAAGTTACTTACCACTGGTAACAAATTATCTGGTAGAGAGATATTCTAGTTGCAAATTCTTTACCTTAGAATTTCCTCAGGTGTTAGACTTGATCCAGGGATTTTTCTTTGAGCAGTACCCTTGCACACCATCAGTTTGCGTAGGTCGACTCCGTATCCGTCATCGTCATCATGGTCGCCGTGATGTCATGCTCCTATATAGGTGCCCCCCTGGTGTGCTGATGTAAGTTTCTTTTCACGACTTTCCACTCCCGATGCACAGAGCCATGAAGAACACTGAGACTGGTGCACCAGAACTAGGGCCCTGAAAGGGAATTCCCGTCCCTATAAATCAGTTCACAGACCAGGGAGGATGGCGGGTGGGTGAGGAATCTGCAACTAGAATATGTCTCTACCAGATAATTTGCTACCAAAGGTAAGTAACTTGTTTATCTGATAGAGACTTCTAGTTGCAGATTCCTTATCCTAGAATAGATACCCAAGCAATATCCTGGAGGATGGTCTGCAAACCAAGATCATACTAAGAAGTCCTGCAGGAACGAATGGCCAAAGTAGCCATCCCTGCAGACCTGACTGTCCAGGCAGTAGTGTTTGGTGAATGTGTGAAGGGTCACCCACGTTGCTGCCTGGCAGATGTTCAGGACTGGAACTCCACATGCTAACGCAGTGTTTGCAGCAGTTGCTCTGGTAGAGTGAGCACACAATCACTCAGGGGGTTGTTTCTTAACCAATGTGTAGCCCATTTTGATGCAGAAAACAACCCATCTAGAAATAGTCCTTTTCTGCACCACCCGACCTTTCTTTGCACCCACATAACCAACAAAGAGCTGATCATCCACCCGGAAGTCTTTGGTAAGATTGAGGTAGAACACCAACCCTCTTTTTGGATTCAGATGGTGGAGTCTCTCCTCCTCACAAGAAGGATGCGGGGGGGGGATAAAAGGTAGGCAAGGTATTGGGTTGGTCTACATGAATGGGCTTGACCACTTTAGGGAGGAACGAGGCATCGGTATGAAGCACCACTTTGTCAGGATGGAAGGAGATAAAGGGTGGCTGGAACGAAAGAGCTTGCAACTCACTCTAAGAGAAGAGGTAATGGCTACAAGAAAGGCTGTCTTTAAAGTGAAAAGCCAAAGAGGACAATTATGAATGGGCTAAAAGGGAGCACGCATGAGGTAAGTGAGTCCAAGTTCAAATCCCACTGGGGCATTATGAACGGGGTCGACGGAAACATGTGGGTAAGACCCTTGAGGAATCTCCCAACAATAGAAGATTTAAACAAAGAGGTTTGATCTGGTGGTCTGAGGAAAGCAGAGATGACAGACAGATAACCTTTAACGGTGCCCAAATCAGAGCCTTGCTGGGCAAGAGAGAGTGTAAACAAAAGAACCTCAGACAGAGGTGCAGTAAAATTTGTTGTTACACCATGTCACAAATTTGTTCCTACGACAGGCATAAACCGTTTTGGTGGAGGGACACCTGGTTGCCAAAATAACGTTACAGACTTCGGGCAGAAGGTCGAAAGCTGTCAACTACCCCCCTCAATTTCCACACAAGAAGGCAGAGACTGGACATGTTCGGGTGGAAACTGTCCCCTACTGCTGTGACAGAAGATCCTCCCGAAGAGACAGTCTGAGTAGAGAATCGATGGCCATGCTTAGAGGCTCGGGATACCATACTGTTCATGCCCAGTCTGGAGCCACAAGGCTTACTTGGGCCTGGTTGTTCTTGATCTTCTTGAGAACTCTGAGCAAAAGTGGTATTGGCAGAAAGGTGTATCGATGGTCATACTTAGAAGCTCAGGATACCATACTCTTCGTACCTAGTCTGGAGCCACAAGGCTTACTTTGGCCCTGTCGTTCCTGATCTTCTTGAGCACTCTAGGCAAAAGTGGTATTGGCAGAAAGGCGTATAGGAGCCCTAGTTCAACTCGAGATGAAAAGCGTCGCCAAACGAGTGCCACCTTGGAACTCCAGTGCACAAAACAGCTGACATTGCGTGTTCTCTGTGGAGGTGAACATATCTAACCCAGGCTCTCCCATTGCTGAAAGAGCCCTTGCACCATCTCCAGATGGAGACACCATTCATGATCGACCAAGCGTTGCCGTTTAGAGAGCCCACCAGATGTTGAACCACCCGGGATATGTCCTGATGTTCCAGCTATGTCCAGAGGTGTAGAGCCTCCTGACAAAGGGTCCACAACCCCACTCCTACCTGCTTGTTGCAGTATCACATGGCGGTGTGTTGTCTGTGAACACCTGCACCACTTTCCCTTTGAGAGAGGGAAGGAATGCTTTCAATGCAAGCCTGATCGCCCTGAGCTCCAGAAGATAGATCTGGAGCCCGGACCCGCCAGAGACCAGATGCCTCTGATCTCTGCTTCGTCCATGTGGCCGCACAATCCTAGGAGTGACACATCTGTCACTACTGTGTGCTCTGGTTTGGGGAAGGGAGAGGGATCTGCATTTGAGCAATGTCTGAAAGCCACCACTGCAGATCTTGCGCAGTTCCCTCTGAGATCTGGACCCTGTCAGAGAGATTGCACCAAGGCTGTGCCCACTGCAACTTCAGGTCCCACTGCAGAGGTCACATATGCCATCAGGCATATGTGACCAGCAGGATGCAGGAGGCCATGAGGCCCGGTAGCCTCAGAGTCATTCTCACTGCAATCCAGGACAGAGCCTGAAACATCAGTATCAGAGCCTGAAAATCCTGGACGCACCAATCGGGAGGAAAGGCCAGTAACTGCACCTTATTCAGAACAACTCTGATTAAAAGGAACAGCATGCGTGGCTCAGTGGCTGGACGGAAATGGACATGGTTGGGTGCCCCTTCTGTGGCCAAGAAAGGGGCAAAAAGTGGACTGAAGGGGTCGAGGAGCAGCTGCTAGGCCAAGAGACCAAGCCATAGGTCAGGACTCCTGAAAGCACGTGAGTGCTGAGTCCACTTTGTCTCTGAAGAGACGGCTGCCATTGAAACATTTCCGTAAGCCATTGCTGGACATCCCCTGAAAAATCAGACATCCTTAACTGAGCTTGGTGCCTTAAGGCCACCCTCAACGCAACTGACCTGCCTAGTGAGTCAGTCATGTCCACCCCCACAACGAATCGTGCACTTGGATGCATCCCTCCTATCAGCAACAGCTTGGGAGAGAATGGCCTCCTCTGTGACGAGTGGCAGCACCTATGCAACTGTACCCCATAAAGTATAGAAATTGTACCTCAAAAGGCATGCAGTGTTCAAAGACCTCAATGCCAGACTGGACTTAGAGAATAACTTCTTCCCATATTGGTCCAGTCGTTTTGATTTCCGATCCACAGGCGCAGATAGGAATGCGCCAGAGAGAAAAAAGCCTGGATGACCAAACTCTCTGGCGTGGGATGTTGGGTCAGGAATTTAGGTTCGTTAGGCGCAAGCCTATGGCGTCTGGCCTCTGTCCTGTTAACACGAGCCTCTGTGCTGGGTTTAGACCACATCCCCAGCATGACATCAGTGAGGGCTTCATTAAAGGGCAAAAAAGGTTCAGACATGGAAGCCCCTGGCTGAAGCACCTCAGTCAGGAGATTAGTGATGAGAGCCACAGAAGGCAGCTTGAGGTCCAGAATTTCAGCCGCTCTTCTCACCACCATTTAATATGAGGCTCCCTCCTCTGTAGCCACGGTAGGGAGAGAAAGCATACCAGCATCAGGGGAGGTGTCAAGACCACTGGCTTTGCCCAATTCCTGAGCCCAGTCCATTTCAGGATCTTCTAGTTGGAATTCTAAAGGGTCCAGCACCCCCTCCATACTCTCCCAGTACCCATAGGCAGAAGGGTCAGGATCCGATCTGGGGAACATAGTACCCGTCGAAGACTGAATCAGCGTCGAGCGACGTAGTTTCGGATCAGAGTCAGGAATGAGTATGGGATCAACATCGATTGTGGGCCTGACCAGCGTCGGAGCCCTCAGCGTCTTTACCGGTACCGTGGAAAGTTGCAATGGTACGACCAGTGCTGTTATGGATCCGGTAGCAGATCCTGGGGTGCCCTCCGGAGCCAAGGCCAAAGCCACCGGTGCAGAACCCAAGAGGACCACCTCCAACCCTACTGGACCACAATGTGTCATAGGGGGTTTGGTCTGTCCAAAATGAGGCGTATAGCCTCTTAAAACCCTCTCAGTTGGGCAGGGGTGGCTCCTGCTCCCAGAAACTCGGGGAGGCACAGAGCCAACCCAGAAGCTGACTTCAAGGACAGAAACCTAGAGCATCAACGCTCCTCCTGTGTCACATCATCCGAGCGACGGTACGAAGTTGAAGAACGTTTGTTCTTCTTCGACTCCTTCTTCTTGTGACCGAATGTCCCAATGATTTGGAGTGGGATGAGGACTAGTGGTGATGGCTATGCGAGCTGTCTCATGACCTTCCTCTCAAGCTAGACCGGGAGTGAGGTGGAGCCGAGCATTGAGCATTAGGGACCACTCCCTCAAAGCCTTCGGGTTCATGGCCCAGCACACGGAGCACGACTTCGGGTCGTAGTTGCACCGCAAGCACATGAGGTTTGGATCTGTCATGCAGTGACAGGAGTCAGACCGCTTGAATTGGGTCTTGTGGGAAGACATCTTGACACACAAAGAGGTCAAAATCTTCAACAAAAAAGTTGAAAAGTCAGCCAAAAAACAATTGAGGGTAGCTCTTTTCCGGATCTGCACGTAGGATGGCGCGGAAAGAAAAGAACTGACGTCAGCGTGCCAGGGTGGCACCTATATACAACCGCAACATCATCACAGAGACTGCAATGCCAACGACAGACACGGAGTCAACTGGCACTACCTGGTGGCGTGTAAGGGTACTGCTTGAAGAAAAATCTCCAGATGCAGTCTGATAGCTGGGGAAATTCTACGGTAAGGAATCTGCAACCAGAAGTCTCCATCAGATTTGTTGTATTTATTGTGGAAAGGCTTGTAGCCCCATTGGCAAGTAGAGAGTTAGAGACTGGTACCCCAGCCAGGCTAACTCCTGAATGGGACTTCTAAGGTTGTTATGATTTGTTATCAGAAGAATCAGAGCATTAAATTCAATTTAATGGTTAAATCGAATTTAATGCCACTGGTAGGCAAGGTGCAACTTTAGAAAGTGCCACATTAGTTGCTCAAGATTTCCAGTGCCCAGTTACTGAGTTACACAGGGCTTGCCCTGCAGACAGCTTTCTGTCCTCCTGAGGAAACATGCTAACGATTGCCAATAAAGGACACGATAGGGGTCTGCATGGGAGAGAGGTGTTACCTCCCTCCTGCAGGAAGCTGCAGAGGTGCTTCAAAGGAGAAGTCATCTTTTGAGGGACAAATGGTTAACATTTATGAGAGGGGTGCTCTATTCTTTTAGGCAGGCAAGCTGGCACTGGGGAGGGTAGAGAGGTCAGTTGTCAAACCAATGTTCCCAAGGGGCATGTAGCCACTTGGTAGTCACACCTCTGGAGGTGGGCTACGGAGCTCCAGGCGTGAAGAGAGTAGTCTTGCCATGTTGGGAGTGGGCAGAATAGTGCACCCTGGGACAGTCAGATGCCACACTTCCTAAGAAAAAGTCATCAGGAAGAAGGGAACCCGGTAGTCCATTGGCTACCAAATGCATCCTACCCAAGGACATTTTCTGAAGATAAATAGGGCAATCTTGGCACCCATAACTTTACTGACTGGAAGACAGACTGAAGGAGGACTGCCAGTACTGCACTGCGGAGCCAATAAAGAGGCTACACCACTGTGGACTGCACCTGTTGGCTAGTGAGAGAAGGGACTGTGTCTGCTGTCTCCTGCTTGGTGAGACGTCATCTGCCAAGCCCACCCAACCCAGAGAGTCCAAGGGTCAGTATGTTGACCCTCTGTTCACAGTACAGGGCCACAACAGAGCAAGAAGCCTACTGGGGCTACTCAGTAGCCCAAATCACCAGATCGCTGCTGTGTAGCACCCAGGACTAGGATGTGTTGCTCAAAGTTGCACCCAGATCTGCTTGACTTGGGAGATCAGTTGTGGTGCCTCTTTGTCACCCAGAAGACAAGTTACCACCCAAGGAAGGATCCTGCTGTAATTGCAACACAGGGCGACTAGTCTTCTGCCAGCCTGGAGAGGACTGTGCGCTGTCAACTCTGTATCCAGGGCCGCCTCACCCAACTTAACAACGGTATTTCATCCACAGCATCCCTGGAGCACCTTGAGCATCCTTCCTCTCTTGCATCAGAACCACATCATTGGAATACACTGCAACATGCATAAATTGTTTGGGACTACTTTTTCTGTGGTGGTGTTTAAGAACCTTGCTGGTTCCTCTGGCTAGTGCCCTGTTGGAGTTGGTAACCCCAAGTAAATCTACCTGACAGCATTTACACTTGCCCAAGTTTTCCTAGAAACGCTTGTGTCACAATTTGTTGAATTTGCCAATGCTTACTCACAGTTGAGTGACATGTTTTATTATCCCTTGTAAATTCCATATCTCTAGGAACCCTCTGATTTATCTTTTTCAGTGGGGTGTCTAAATTTATATAAAAATGCAGTCTATTTTTAAAAATTGGTATTGGATTTCTTGAGTATTGTATCAATTTCTTCTTTAATTGTTTTGGTGGTGTTTACACGTCCTACACTCTTTCCTTTGTGTAATCGTTGCTGCTCACAGCCACTGCTACCCAGGGTTGAGCTAAAGGGTTAACAAACAAAACCTTAGGGTTCTAAAGGGGTTGGTAGGTATTACATGGCAAGGTTGCCCAACCACACCATATAATACACATCATTTCCTCACACCGGGGCATGGGAAAACTTGGGCAATTAAAGTGGCAGATTCTAAAGTTGCACTTTGCCCACCTGCAACATAAATTTGATTTAATAATTAAACTGGATTTAATGCACTGATTTTCTTGATATCTTACGGTGCCAACTTTAGTAGTCTCATTCAGAAGGTAGCAGGGCTGAGATGCCAGCCTGTAAGTCTATACTTGCCAATGGGGCTACTAGCTTTTCCACAGTAAAAACAACAATTCAGGGTGTTTACTGTTGGAACATGTAAAAGTGCATGTTCCACTTTCTAACATACAGCACCCTGCCCTAGAGCTCACTAGGCCTACCTTAAGGGTGACTTGTATCAATTGAAAAAGGGAGGCTTGGGCTTTGCCATTACTTTAAATGGTAAAGTTGAGTTAGCAGTTAAAAACTGCTCTTCCAGTCTGCAATGGCAGACTGAGAGCCATGTTTTAACTTGCCCCACTCGGGGTGACACAACAAGTGCTGTAGTCCTTGAGGGACACTAACTCACAGGCCCTGTAAGAGACTTACAAGTAAGTTAGGCTATGCCAATAGGTGACAAGCCAAATAAATTGTACTATTTTAAGGGTCAAAGCACATGCACTGAGCCCCGTTTAGCAAGGACTAAGTGTAGGAAAGTACTCTCTTTCTGGTATGGATACCCCCACTTTTTGCCTGAAGTCAGTGTGCTTAGACTGCTTTCACTGTGTAGGAAGCTGGCCTGGTTTGTAGTGGGTACCAAGGTACTTACACCTTATACTAGTTCCAGTTATCCCTTATTAGTGAAAAGTAGTCAGTGTCTACAAGCCAGGCTGTCTAGAGGTAGCTTTAGGCAGAGAAGCCAAGGCTGAACAAGGAGACATGCAAGGCTCTTTCAATACCACTGTAGTAACACAGTACTCACACACATGAAAGACAATACTCAGTGTTACAAAAATAAAGGTACTTTATTTTAGTGACACAAGGCCAAAATTACTTTGGGAACTATATTCCCTTAGGAGGTAAGTAAATTACACAATATATACACTAGTAACCAAAAACAGGTAAGTACACAGTAAGAAAACTGTGCAAATGGTGAAAATCACAATAGGTTGCAATGGGCCTAGGGGAAAACTAACCATATACTAAAATAGTGGAATGCGAAAGTCGGTTTCCCTCCTAGGCAAGTGTAGTGTGTAGAGAGGCGCTGAGAGTGTAAGAAAACACCAAAGGTAAGTAATAGGCCCCACCCAAGAGCCCAGGAAAGCAGGAGTAAACCAAAGCAAGTTTCCTAAAACACACTAGATGTTGTGATAGAAGATAATGCAAGAACCAGAAGAGACTGTAAGACATCAACGATGGACTCCTGAACCTGAAGGCCCGTGGAAGAAGGGGACCAGGTTCAAGAAGCACGGAAGAGTCCAGGGAGAACAGGAGCCCCTGTTAACCCTGATGAAGGTGCAAAAGGAGAACCACCAGTGAGAAGATAAAGTCAATACTGCACCAGACAAGACAGATGCGGGTTCCTGGTTCGTGCAGAAGATGTCCCATGCCAGATGGATGAATGCAGTCTGGTTTGCGCTGCTGGAGTCAGCCGACAAGCCTTGGCACATGTAAAGCTCTCAGTTAGCGGAAAATGGCGCTGCCTGGGACCAGGAGGGACCTGGTGGCCTCTACCCAGGAGAGGGACACAGAGGGGGCTCTCAGCAACTCAGAAAGCCCTCAGAGGACCAGGCAGCCTGCAAAGGAGTCCCAGCACACAGACAAAGAAGGTGCAAATGGAAGCCCATGCATCATGACACAAAGGATTCCCACTCTGCCAGAGAACCACTCAGGATGCTGTGAGTCGTAGGATGGAGTGCTGGGGGCATAAGCTGTACTGTTCACGAAGAACTTCTTGGAAGGTCACACACAAGCCTTGGCAACTGAAAGTCATGCAGTGCATGGGGGTACTGTCTTGCGTAGGGAGGCAAGCCGTTACCTCCACCAAATTTGGACAGCTGAACGTTGGGGCTGTTGGAGTCACTTTAGTCCACCATCCGTGTTGCTGGATCCACGTCTGTCGTCTGGAGAGGAGACCCAACCCACTGGTTGTTGCTGCAAAGAGGTGCCTGCTGAAGCAGGGAAGTGACTCTGTCACTCCACGAAAGATTCCTTTGGTTCTTCTGGTGCGGGCTGAAAACTGGCAGTCCTCGGAGATTGCACGACCTAGAAACTGTTGCAGTAGCTGGCAGGAGCTAAAGATACAATGATGCAGAGGTCGTCTTAGCTTTTTTGATGCAGTTTTGTAGAGTTCATGGAGCAGTCAGCGGTTCATCCGTCGGTAGAAGATGGAGTAAAGAATGCAGCGGATTCCTGCTGGAGTCTTGCAATCCGAATCTGAAGAAACACCCAGAGGAGAGACTCTAAATAGCCCTGAGAGGGGGATTGTCACCTAACCAGGTAAGCACCTATCTGGGGGGGGGTCTTTGATGTCACCTGGTCACCTGCTGGCACTGGCCACTCAGATGCTCCCAAAGTGCCCTACCACCTTGGAATCCACGATGGCAAAACCCAGGGACACTCTGGAGGAGCTCTGGGCACCCACCCTGAGGCGGTGATGGACAGAGGAGTTGTCACTCCCCTCTCCTTTGTCCAGTTTCACGGCAGAGCAGGGACTGGGGGTCCCTGAACCGGTGTAGACTGGGTTATTCAAGAAGGGCACCATCTGTGCCCTTCTAAGCATTTTCAGAGGCTCTGGGAGGATATCCCTCCCATGCCCATAACACCTTTTTCCAAAGGGACAAAGTGTAACACCCCACCTCCCAAAGGAAATGCTTTGTTCTGCATTCCTGGGATTGAGCTGTTCAAGCCACAGGAGTGCAGAAGCCTGTTTGTGAGGTGGCAGCAGCTGGGGCTGCCTGGAAAACCTCAGAAGGCTGGTATGGCAGTACTGGGGATCCACTGTGGAGCCCCCAGAGTGCATGGGATTGTGAAACCAATTCTGGAATCAGTATTGGGGCACAATTCCCAATTGTTAGACACCTTACATTGCCATGTTCGGAGTTACCATTGTGAAGATGGACATAGGTATTGATCTATGTCCAGTGCACACTTAAAATGGCGTCCCCGCACTCACGATGTCTGGAAAAATGGGCCTGGACAATGTGGGGGCACCTCTGCTAGTGCAGTGGTGACCTCACACACAGGTACTTTGCACCCAAGCCTTCAGGGTCTGAAGGCTTGACATATAGGTGACTTATAAGTGACCTGGTGCAGTGAAAATGGCTGTGAAAAGTGCATGCACTATTTTGCACAGGCTGCAATGGTAGTCCTGTAGAAGCCTTTGTATGGGCTCCCTATGGGTGGCAAAAGAAATGCTGTAGCCCATAGGGATCGCCTGGAACCCCAATGCCCTGGGTACCTAGGTACCATATACTAGGGACTTATAATGGGGGGCCAGTATGCTAATTTTGAGTGAAATATTGAGTTACCAGTATGTAAGGACCAATTTGGAACCAGAGAGAGCATAAGCACTGAGGTCCTGATTAGCAGGATCCCAATTACACAGTCAGGCATACTGATGAAAACAGTGAAACATACTTACAAGCAGGCTCAAACCATAAGCACTGGGGTCCTGACTAGCAGGATCCCAGTGACACAGTCAAAACACACCGACAAACAGGCCAAAAATGGGGGTAACCATGCTAGAAAGAGGCTACTTTCTCACACACTGGGATCCTGCTAACCAGGACCCCAGTAATTTTGCTCTCTCTCACCCACATTTAGTTGCTTTGGTACTTTTTACACTCACAATTGGCATACTAGTGTACCTCTGTAAGTCCCTAGTTTATGGTACTTAGGTGTAGCATTGCTACACCAGGGGACCCTCACGGGCTGCAGCATGTATTATGCCACCCATGGGAGCCCATGCAAACTGTGTCTGCAGGCCTGCCATTTACAGCCTGGGTAAAAAGATTCATGCACCCTTTCACTACAGGTCACTACACCAGGGGCCAGATGTAGCAACCGTTTTGCATGGCGCAAACTGCGAAATTCCGACTACCGGTACCGACTCGCAAAATGGGAATATGACTCACAAATAGGAAGGGGGGTTCCCTTCCTATTTGCGATTCGCACCGTAATGCAGAATTGCTTTGCGACCGCGTTCAATTTGCAGTTAGCACCCATGTCAAGTGGGTGCTAACTCATTCGCAAAAGGGAAGGGGTCCCCAAGGGACCCCTTCCCCTTTGTGAATGTCGCCAAAACTATTTTTTCAGAGCAGGCTGTGGTCCAATGGACCACTGCCTCCTCTGAAAAAATGAAACCAAATGGTTACATTTTTTCTTTTGTATTGCAACTCATTTTCCTTTAAGGAAAACGAGCTGCAATACCAAAAACTAAAACTGCTTTATTAAAAAAGCAGTCACAGACATTGAGGTCTGCTGTCTCCAGCAGCCACCATCCCTGTGAGTGCAGGGAATCGCAAGGGTCTCAAATTGCGACCCACCTCAGTAATGAGGTTTGTCTTTGCGACCCCCTTGCGATTCGCAGATGGTGTCATGGACACCATTCTGCATATGATTTTGCGACTCGCAAATTGCGAGTCACTCCGACTCTCAATTTCCGAGTTGCATAATCATATCTACCTACATCTGGCCCCAGGTCACAATAAGTCACCCTTATGGTAGGCCCTTTCAGTCCAAAGGGTAGGGAACAGGTCCCTGTGTGTGTGGGCACACCTACATGAGCAGGGAAGTCCCAATGAACTCCAGTTCCAATTCCCTGGACTTAGTAAGTGCGGGAAAGCCATTTTAGCTATATACTGACCACTGGTCACTGTGGGCCAGCTACATAATGGTAACTCCAAACCTGGGCATCTTTGGTATCAAACATGTCAGAATCATACACCAATACTGATTCCAGTATTGATGGCATGATTCCATGCCCTCTGGAGGTTCCTTAGAGGATCATCCACTTCTGCTTCTCCCAGTCTTCCTGGGTCTTCAGGCAGTTGACGCTGCTGCATCCCCGCAGAGACAAATCTGCCCTCCTGCTGCTTGACCAGCTCAAGCAGGGGACAGCAGAATAAAGGATTTCCTGTAGGAGAGGGGTGCAACCTCTTCTACTTTGGAAATAGGTGTTACAGGGCTGGGGAGGGGTAGCCTCCCCAAGCCAACGGATTGCTTTAAGGGCACATTTGGTGCCCTCCTTGCATAATCTGGTTTGCAGCAGTCCGGGGACCCCTGGTGTAGGAGCCTGGCTCTGTAAATACTATATCAAAGTGAGATATAGTGTGCACAGAGTCCAGGGGTTACCCAGAGGCTTAACAGAGTCTAAAGTAGATAATACTGATGCTGTCTTCTGTGGTGGTGTGGTCGAGTAGTTAGGCTTATCAGAGGGTAGTGCAAGGCATTTGTTATACACACACAAGAAATAAATGAAGCACACACTCAAAGACTAACTCCAGGCCAATGGTTTATATAGCAAAAATATATTTTGTTACTTTAATTCTAGAATCGCAAGATTCAAGTTGCTGGTGAGTACCTTTGCAAGTAAGTATCCAACATATCTATCAATACCACTTTGTTTCAATTTGGCAAGTTAAATGGCTTTCAAGAAAATAGCAATTATCTGTTTTAAAAGTTGACAGTGCAATTTTCAGAAACAGTTCTGGGGTGGAGGGGAAGAAAAGTTAGTACAGTTTTGAGGTAAGTACAAGACTTACAGTTCCAGTCTCCAGGGGTTAGGAGGCCCACAGGCTGGGGTTCAAGTTAACCCCAAACACCCACCACCAGCAACACAGCCGGCCGTGTGCAGAGGTCAAAGTTGATGTAGATTTAACATGGGCTCCGATGCAGACCGGGGGCACTCGGAATGTGGCCGGCTTGCAGGTAAGTACCTGCATATCCGGAGGGCAGACCTGGGGAGTTTAGAAGAGCACCGGGGGGGTGAGCGCAGGTCAGCAACAAACACACACACCCTCAGCGGCACAGGGGTGGCCAGGTGCAGGGTGCAAACACAACATAGGGCTCCCAATGCTTTCCAATAGGGAGGCTGTTTTGCTTTCACTAATGACCGACCTGACAAAAATCTCTGGAATGCACTTCAGTTCAAAGAAGACATTTATTAATTTTTTCACCACAAGGTTCCTAAAAAAGGAGTTTAGTAGCTTGAAAGCACACTTTGATAATAGTCACAGCAATGAAAGGAACATATACCAAAATGATTCTCAACTGCAATGTACACAGCAAATATATGTGGTTATATTATATCATAATTGCAAAGCAAATAATGAAGTAAAAATTAATCACCGTAGGGCCTGTCAGATGCATCATCTTTTTCATGCCAGCAGGAAGATGACCCCGTTCAACTGCAAGAAAGAGATCTCCACCCTCATTGGACAGATGTCAGGCATTCGACGCCTAGTCCTGACCGAGGTCTCGGAAATTTCACCGCTACTGAGCAGGGCCATCTTTTTATATTTTAAAGAACCAAGGAAGGGTTTTCTGGAAAAAAAACCTCAATTTAGCAATTCCAAACATGCTGGCTAGTTTAGGTCTGCTTTGAAAATAACACATTGGGATTTGGCCACAGTGCCAAGATGCTAAATCAAAACAAATCCGTTCCCTGCCGTCTGAGTACATTCTTATCAACCAAAGCCCTTGGTAAAAAAAGAACACGGAAATAAGCACAGTTTACAATCTGGAAAAACACAGACAACTTTAACATAGCAGTGTCTAACCTTACGATAAAGTGAATAGGCAGCTAAACTGAATACAAAATGTAATCTGCAACTGGTGAACACTAGAAAACTAATCCAGGTGCAAAGTGGTGCAACACAAAGTCAGTGGTCAAAAACACATATTTCACTATATTTCCACCCTCTGATCAATGACTGTGTACTTCTCTCTTATTTAAAAAACAAAACAAAAAAAAACATTATAAGCCATTGTACACAGCAACATAATGAAATTATAAAAGCAATCACTATAAAGCAATGGAAGTGGATTAACATATTGATCTAATAAACATTTAAACCAGACACACTTACAATGAAAAGACTGAAGCTTATATATTCTAATTGGGATAATAACTGATTGAATGGTGTCTCTAGGATAGTAAGTTGGTATAGAATTAGATGGAAACATCATGAGTTCTAATCATGTAAAGGTACACGGTCCACCTGAAAGGTTTGCTGGAATATAAGTGTTCCCATACGAGAATAGTCAGCAATCTGGCAATTTAAACATCACTCAGCTTCTACACCACCACCCGTCAGCTCCACTTCACTAACCTCGCCCTCGCCGCCGTCCCCCGCATCCGAAGAAATACCTCAGGCGGCAGATCCTTCTCATACCTCGCCGCCAAAACCTGGAACACCCTCCCCACCAACCTGCAACAGACTCAAGACCTACTCACCTTCAGAAGACGCCTCAAGACCTGGCTCTTTGACCAGTAACACCAGCTCCCCCCCCCCCATTGCCTTGAAACCCTCACGGGTACGTAGTGCGCTTTATAAATCCAATGATTGATTGATTGAATGAGACTGGCAGCAGTCATCAGATGATAACAAGCCATGGGTTAGTTTGAGTGAAAAACTTTAATCAAACAAGTTGACAGAACATCCATGGTACTCTGCATTGATCCCGTGCAGAACTTTGATCTGTGAAGCACAATTAGCGCTAAATGGTTCCATAGGTTTTGTACTTTAAAAGCAGCAGGAGCCTTGCACAATGGTTATCAATCAGGTTCAAATTGGGAGTGTGGTCCCTCCCCCATCCCACACGCAAACGCCCAAAGGGAGACCACACAGCACACTCATGGTCAGTGGCAAGTCGTAGTAAGACCCGCAAAAGAAACAAGTATGATTTTTCTTGAAAATAACATTTGTCATCTGAAATGTGCTCTCCTTTTCCCTTTCCTTGTTTTATAATCAGCAGGACGTTATTGGGGCCCTTTGCTAAAATTTCTGCAGGATCGGGAGGGCCATTTGGGGATTCAACTCACACCTTAGCACTGAGGTTTTCATCTGCTGAATCACAGCTTCCCTTTCCTTGCACTGTCAGAAGGGCTGGGGCAGTCCACTTCCTCACCAATACTCCATACACTGCACTTATGACAAGTTGGACAATCCTGTCTCCAATCTGTATGAATAAATCAGCTTCTCCACTATTTAACATAATAGCTTTGATTTCTATCTGTCCTAGTAGCTTTCCTCTCCCCAATTGATCTGTGGGACAGATCTCTGTTGTGTGTGCTGACAAATATGACATTGCAAAATCACAGTTTTTATAAAATCTATGGAAATGTGTATCACCCTAATATCTGCCCACCCGTAAGTGGCTTTTTCTCCCAGGTGTCCACATTTCTGGTGCGCCCACATAGCCATCCCCACCAAGTCAGAATTCAGGTTTGACACTTTTGCTTCTGAACTTTTGTCTTTGAAGTCTGCAAGGGAATTGAACTAGCGTTCTAGTGAGTCAATGGGACATTGAGCATCTATGACTTTACTCTGTTCTAACATTTCCCAAATTTTCTGCCACAACTCTTTTCTCCACACCTCCTTTGAAGGAATGAACCAGTTATGTGCATGCCATGTGGGAAGTCAAATGGCTAATCCATTGGCATTGGACCAAGAATCAGTGTAAAAATTACGCATCCCAGGCAGCTCTTGCTTTAGAGCCTGACATACAGTGTACAACTCTGCGTATTGGCTATTTTTTCCTTCTCCTGTGGTACACAACAACTTTTCAGTAACTGGATTGTACGACACTGCTTTCCAATGTCTTTTGGTACCCACATATTTGAATGAACCATTAGTGAACCAAACATGCTTCCTATCCTCAGCGGGCAACAATTCAAATGGTGCACTCCATTTCCCTGGTGACTCTTTTACCTGTGGTACCTCCTGCACTCTCTCCTCATCCTGTACAGGGGCTTGTGACACCTGTTCATGTAGGGCTGCAGTGCCTGCCGGTCCTACTCGAGCCATTTCTTGTATGCACCAAATCCAGTGTATGATACTAGCCTCTTGTGCATGTACTATAGGGTGAGATTTAGGTCAACTCATCACCCACTGCATGATTGGTATATCAGGTCTCAGAATTACATTATGACCTAGTGTTATTTGCTCAGTATCCACTAGTGCTCAAAACAGACCAAAAGCTGTTTTTGAAAAGGAGTATAGCGCTCCCCAAAGTCAAGTAGTTTTCTAGGGCAAAATCCCTGGGGCACCCTTGTCCTCCCCTGTTTCTGCCACATACTCCAGTTTGCATATTGTCCCTGAACAGTTGCATGTAACTCAATGTCTCCCTCTTGCACTGTACACAAGTCTAAAGTCCGTTGAATTATTTAATTTGCCATATCAAAAGCACACAGCTGCTCTTCACTCCATTTAAACTCATGTTTTTTCCAGGTTATTTTGTACCAAAGGGTTAAAATTGTACTCAGATGAGGGTCATGCTGTTTCCAAAAATCAAACAATCTCATGAAACTCTGGGGCATATTTATACTTTTTGACACAAAACTGCACTAACGAAGTTTTGCATAAAAAAATTTAACGCAGATTAACGCCATTTCATAGCGCCACCCGTGCGTAAAATTTATACTTTGACGCACGGTGGTGCTAAGAACTGGTTAGAGTAATTTTATTTTATGCTAACCATTGCGCCGCATCGTAAAGCAAAATGACGTTAACGCAGGGAAAATGACTAATCCGGTTTGCGACACGGAAAACGTCACAAACTGGATATGCTCCATTTTCCACCGCAATAGCGTTAAAAAGCGGTCCCAGAAGCCAGGAGAGACCCCAGGGAGACCTCAATCTAACAGGAACCAGCCAGGAGGACACAGACATGACCCAGGGGAGAGACAAGAAGAAAAGGTAGTGCCATTTCAGCACAGAGGAGCATGAAATACTGGTCAGAGAGGTGACAGAGCACCAGCATCAACTTTTCATTACCTCTAATTTGCCAATTGGGAGGAGAGAGGCAATTTGGCAACAAATTGTCAGCAAGATAAACAGTGTGGCAGAGGTCAGGAGAACTATCACTGACTGTAAGAAATGCTGGCATGACTGCAACAGCAGGACAAAGGAGAAAATGGCAAGGAACAGGAAGGCAGCACTGGAGACTGGAGGTGGGAGTCCAGCACCGCAGGAGGTCCTGGGCAAGATGGAGGAGATGGTTGCAGCCATCATCCCGGAGGAGATTGTCACAGGAATCACAGGACAGGACAGCGCAGACTACCAGGAAACAGCACATTTGCAGGGTAAGTTGCATAGGGGACCAAAATGCCTAAATGTTAATTGCAAGCAGGGGGAGGTAGATACCTACTACACAATGCATGTCAGCCATGGAAATCAGGCAGTGGAAAGGGCAAAGTGGCACGGCACAGGTGCATGGGCTGAGCAGGGGCATCCAGGGGCCCAGCACAACACAACACCAACAACCTTTGCATGGGGTACACCGCCATGCCAAGGCTGCTGGAAAGGCAAAGCCTGTCCAGGAGGGTAGTCTAGAATACAAAACTGGGCTGCTGTCACAGGATAGCTGGTTTTGTCAGAATGTGAACTAGGGGACAATGCCCAGTCTCAGGCCATTGCTTCAAGCAGCATTTACCATTGACAACATTTGCCACCACTACCTGTGCTGTGTGTGCTGGTCAATTAGGAAATGGCAGTTAGGTGCCCATGGCACAAACACACTCAAAATGAGGGTTCAGGATGACTACGTGATCAATCCCCTTCAATTTCTAACCAAGTGCAACTGTCAAATGCTCATGCCTATAGGCCCAATAAACATCAGGCATTGTCACTTACATTATGAAGTACACAGCAGTAAAGGCATACCCACACTGCCCATTCCAGGGTCTACCCTGTGCCGGTGTTACAATAGCTGCAATGCCACCTTGCAACATCTCAACTGCCATACTGTTAAGACAACAGCATTGAGAGGAGGACATATGTGTGTAGCTAGTGAAACACACCTCCACAGTCATCAGTGCAATGCAATGTAGCACACATTTGCAATGATCAACATGACACACATGCCAATGCAATACATGGTATGTGCTAGGTTTCAGCAATGTATAGGTGTATGTGAAATATCATAGACTGGGTCTGGGCCATATTGTTATGTGTGGTACAAGTGGCATCAAAACACCAATAGGCATTGCAAGGCCTCACCATGCTACTGGTAGTAGAGGGAGCTTTGAGTAGGACAAGAAGGTGGCAAGACACAATTTGGACTGAACCTATACCTAGAGGATGTGACGCAGACAATTTCCCAAACTGCCCACACTACATGTGACATGCAGGTGGGGCATAGGCCTGTGAGAATGCATATATTAATGACAGGAACAATGAACAGGAACCCAGATTACAATGTTCCACTAATAGGAAGTCAGTGACATCACATTACAACTTCCACAACACAGTCACACTAATTGTACAATATCGCATTGCAGAGGACGATGACTGTCCTGAGGATATGCCTGTCTACCCTGATGACATGGATGACGAGCTGACAACCATTAGCCAGGAAACCCTCCAAGATGTCCTGGGAACTCTCCAGGCCCCACCTTCAGTCGCAAGGAGGAACACAGATGTAGCAGCCATCCCAGAGGAACCACCCCAATAGTACGACCTGCCAGCTCAAACACAGCTGAGGACTCTGATGACACTAGGACCACCTTTGAGAGGACAGTAGTGGGAGTACAGCGGAAGCTGGCCAAGGGGGTGCGGGTGGGGATGCAAAGTATGGCAGGCAGCCAGCCTTCAGGGGGATGATGACTTCCGCAGAACAGTCAGCAGCCATGCAAGTCCAACAATCACTACTGCAAGTACTACAACAGTGTGTGAGGGACTTCACCATTGCAGTGAGGGTGTTGCCACAACACCTGGCCTCCCAAACCTTTCACTGCATGCTTGACAACAATCAGGATTTCCTCAGAGCTGACCTGGCTGCCTACCGCAGGGATGTAGCTGCTATACTCAATAACCAGCACCCCCTCCTTGCTGCAGAAATGCCCTTAATTGTTCCACAGTTGCCAGCTACCGGAAATTCTGAGTCCACTTCTCCAAACACTGAAGTGTGTGTTGCCCCCTTAAACCCACCACCACCAAGGACAGAGGAGGCAACACACACATCAGAAGATGAAGACGTGGAACAGATCACCTTCACCCATAGGAGCACCCAGTAGCACCAGCCTATGCCACATAGACAGTGATTTTCCTATGTACTGTGCATGACAACATGCCAGTCTTGCTACAGTTGGTAACATGCACTGTTCTCCAACACATTGTTTACTTTACCACTATGGACTGCAATTGTCTCTCACTACCCAATTGGCAATTCATGTGCCTCTGCACTTAATGACACTCCATCACAGCATGTCCCATGACATGTCCCTCAATATTGCACTAAAATGCATCATACCAATGGACTTACAAACCTGGACAAAAAGAAAAAAGGGAGCACACTGCCTCACACTCAAGCAAAAAGTTTTTGACTGTTGTAATTAAGGCTCCCGTGAGCCTCTGAGCTGACGAGCTCGGGTGAAGCACCTGTGCGCCTTCTTGAGTGGTACTTAAACCTGTGAATACTTTCAAGGTGGCATTTCAAGCAACCCCGCCAGCTACACGTTGCTCTTCGCTGATGACGGCCAAATAGCCAGAAACACGTGTCCGAAGATACGGCACATGCCGCACCAACTTATGGTGAAAAACTTTCAAAACTCTATTCAAATTCGTGCTAATGACTGCATTTACCATGATGCCTTGGGGTCACAAATGCTGGAATGGAAGACAGGGTGCTCCCCATTTTGACTGTTGTAATTAAGGCTCCCGTGAGCCTCTGAGCTGACGAGCTCGGGTGAAGCACCTGTGCGCCTTCTTGAGTGGTACTTAAACCTGTGAATACTTTCAAGGTGGCATTTCAAGCAACCCCGCCAGCTACACGTTGCTCTTCGCTGATGACGGCCAAATAGCCAGAAACACGTGTCCGAAGATACGGCACTTGCCGCACCAACTTATGGTGAAAAACTTTAAAAACTCTATTCAAATTCGTGCTAATGACTGCATTTACCATGATGCCTTGGGGTCACAAATGCTGGAATGGAAGACAGGGTGCTCCCCATTTTGACTGTTGTAATTAAGGCTCCCGTGAGCCTCTGAGCTGACGAGCTCGGGTGAAGCACCTGTGCGCCTTCTTGAGTGGTACTTAAACCTGTGAATACTTTCAAGGTGGCATTTCAAGCAACCCCGCCAGCTACACGTTGCTCTTCGCTGATGACGGCCAAATAGCCAGAAACATGTGTCCGAAGATACGGCACTTGCCGCACCAACTTATGGTGAAAAACTTTCAAAACTCTATTCAAATTCGTGCTAATGACTGCATTTACCATGATGCCTTGGGGTCACAAATGCTGGAATGGAAGACAGGGTGCTCCCCATTTTGACTGTTGTAATTAAGGCTCCCGTGAGCCTCTGAGCTGACGAGCTCGGGTGAAGCACCTGTGCGCCTTCTTGAGTGGTACTTAAACCTGTGAATACTTTCAAGGTGGCATTTCAAGCAACCCCGCCAGCTACACGTTGCTCTTCGCTGATGACGGCCAAATAGCCAGAAACACGTGTCCGAAGATACGGCACTTGCCGCACCAACTTATGGTGAAAAACTTTCAAAACTCTATTCAAATTCGTGCTAATGACTGCATTTACCATGATGCCTTGGGGTCACAAATGCTGGAATGGAAGACAGGGTGCTCCCCATTTTGACTGTTGTAATTAAGGCTCCCGTGAGCCTCTGAGCTGACGAGCTCGGGTGAAGCACCTGTGCGCCTTCTTGAGTGGTACTTAAACCTGTGAATACTTTCAAGGTGGCATTTCAAGCAACCCCGCCAGCTACACGTTGCTCTTCGCTGATGACGGCCAAATAGCCAGAAACACGTGTCCGAAGATACGGCACTTGCCGCACCAACTTATGGTGAAAAACTTTCAAAACTCTATTCAAATTCGTGCTAATGACTGCATTTACCATGATGCCTTGGGGTCACAAATGCTGGAATGGAAGACAGGGTGCTCCCCATTTTGACTGTTGACCTACAAACCTGGACTATGTAAATATTGCACTACAGCACTTTCAAATAAACAGCGCCTACACAACCACTTTGTCTCTGTGTAATTTGATATATCTACTGTGTAGGAGTTTTGTGATGCATGTAACATGTCAATGGCCACAATGTCAATATAAGAGCGTAGAAAGAATGTGGGCTGATATCTATGCACAAGGGTCTGGATTTTACAATCATCTGTGCTGCTTGTGGCTCATTTCTGAAGTTAAAGCACCACAAACAGTACAATGCTGTGTAAAAATTGTATGTCAGGCCCAAGGTACCTACAAGATGAAACATAATGCTACCCACATCCCCTACAAGACAATCATTGTGTATGTGACATATGACTCTAAACTTAAATCCCACAACTACAACATACAGCAGGAATGGATGTGTAAGAGTGTTTGGACAATAACGTCACCTGGGAGTACAATCAGAAAACTCATAGATGTGATTTTTGTATACTGAACTTCATGAGATTATGACACCACTCAGTTTATCATCAGGCTGCAGTCAGACATCCCACAGTGCCCAAGATTTCAACACAGGACCCAAACAATAACAGCTTTAAAAATCACACCTCCCTCTCCAATACATGGGAACCATAGTCACCTTGAGTGGTGGGTTCAATGGATGGCAGATGCATAGACATGTAGCTTTGTTGTAGCTGACAATGTGACAGCTCATTTGGAAGTGGGAATAAACATGTCAAGAATGGGATGTGGATGCAGGATGGAATACACAGGCAAACACAAATTTGCCACTGTACACTCATGCAAAGGCCCAGATCCCCAAGCATATGACACATACCGTAAAGGAGTACCTAAAACTTTATTACATATGTATGAAAGAAAACTTAAACTATGTCACATACCTATACTAACCTAACCTATCCAGCCATACAATACCCGCAACTGGCCCTAACTACCCTATGATAAACTTACTTACCACATGCAACTAAACACTCTAAACATCAACCCCCCCACCCCCCTTATATGACGGGACACGTGTAGGACAACATATAATAACCTAAGCAGATACTAACTAATACTAAACAAATATATATGTTTTTTATTTATTTTTTCTGGATTACACATAAACCCCAACATCAACCCCCACCCACCCACAAACTAACATGTAATAATATAACTCCCCCCACCCCCCAACCTACTTATCCTATCTAAACTATTAGCCTACTCTAACCTATCACTAAACCCACTAAAAAACAGTATAAGGAAAGAGAAGGGAGGGGACGGAATTAGGGGTGAGGCAAAACTGGACTCAGAGGTTTGCCCTCCTCAGAGTTTTTTTAATAGACTTGAGTCTTCTGCTGTTGCGGGCCACCTCTTGCTGGAGACTGTCCATTCGCCTTATGACAATACGCATGTCCTGCTGTAGCTGTCACAATGTGGCCATGTCCATACCGGCTGCTGTGGTGGTTTGTGTCACAGTGGATGTAGCAACTGCAGATGCTGGTGCCGTGGTTGGGGGTGGTGGTATAGATGATGCAGCAGTTGTGTCTTGTGATGCAGATGTTGAGGGTGCAGCAGGTGTGGCAGAGATACCGGTGTCCACTGTGCCTGCAGTCGGGGTGGTGGCGGCACCTGTTGTGGCCAATGCTGGGCCCTCTTGGCTAAAAGTCTGCCATGCTCCTGTGGCTCTTTCACGACAATAGCGTCTTGCCATTATTAGATACCCAGCCTCCACATCAAGGATGTGCCTGCATCGCACTGCCCGCCTCTGCAACTCTCGAATTTCTTGGGCATTCATGTTGGCAGCTGTAAAAAAGAGACAGCCAAACATTAGTGTCATCATTGTGTGATGCATGTACAGATGATAATCTAACACTTCCTCACAAATTGCACATGCAGTCCAAATCACAGTACAGATGATAGAATGTCCCAGAGGAATGACATGCCAACGCAGCCTACCCATCAACTATCTAACAGCACAGCAATGCACAACAATGTATGTACCAAATTAACTGAGCTGTACATACATGTAGTACAATTGGTCACATTGCAAATACAGCAAGCACTCCACATGTGCCAGGCCAACTAATCCCTATCATCTGGATCAACTTCAAGGCACACAAGACCTGTGATTTGTATATGGAATTGGCAGGATGGTATACAGTTGCTAATCATAAAGGGTCAGTGTAGTTGGGCACACATGCATGCTTGAATTGCATGTCTGCCATGTACACTGTGACCATCACACCTAGCTACATATATTTTCTCCCCCTAACCCTGTGCCTCAGGAGGGATGAGCATGCAATACATATTTTCAACCGTCAAGGACAACCACTAAGCTTTATCCATCGGTACATGGATTTATTGAGGGGAACACATGTAGGGAGGCCTGCCAACTAGGAGTGAGTCAACCATTGGTCATTCACATCTACATTCATGTTACCATTTGTGAACAACCATCAATATCAGATCACACTGACACATTTCCTAAATCACCCGCATTGATGCAAGCACACATCTGACCTTGACCTGCATGCACGTCTATAACATAAAACTTAAGTTGTACATAAATGGAGTACAACATGTGGGGCTAGATGCTGGAGGACAGTCACCCATACAGTCCTACATGTTCATTCCATTCCATATTCCAGGGACGCGCAATTTTGTGTGTTAAAATGAGGCATCACTTTTTTGTGTGAATTAGGGTATGACTTGCTGACTAAATTATGACACTGGACCACCTCCATATCAAATGTGGGCATACATGTGGCTACAAATCACCTTTTTCACCTGCCCATGCCTATTGCACAGCACTAGACTCCCAATAAATGACCCTCTTCCAGTGAATGTCTAACTTCCATGGAACAATATGTCAACCTCCAGTCAAGTCACATATCAGATCACGTGCCAGATCATCATATCTTGCAATGAGGCCAACACACAAGAGTCAATCACACAACAGCTGCAATCACAACACAGGACAAAAATCCTCACACTTACTGGATACGTCTGGGTCCTCGAAACGAGCCACTTCACCATGGTGTAGGGGGCTGGTCCACCTGTAAAACATAGAATGGAGATATATGCTCAATATCTGATCACTGTACAAACGTGGGAACAACAAATCACAGTGTGTGACATTTTGTATGCTAGAGCTGCACATCAGGCATGTAGACACTCCATATCACTGCAAACCTGCATTGCTACTGTCACTCCAGTGAGTGATAGACACACATTTGCACACAATCATGTGGTGCTAAAGCTGACTACACACTTTTGTGGCTAATCCATTTTAGATGGTACTCCATTTCATCATTTGTTATTGGGTGACAATTGCAATGCCACGTTCCTGGTGCACTGCAATACCAGTGACTCAGGTATTGTGGCTTGTGCATCAAGGGACAATGAGTAGCTGTGTGATGGACATGTCGGTTGATTTGCGTTCAGGAATTATCGTGCTTTCAGTGGTCCCTAATAGTTGTGCCAGTGTGGTATGTAGGTTACATATGACAATGTAGCACTAAACATGGATTGGCCACTTTGCTGTTCCAAAACTGCAAAATAATGTATGCTGACAGTGTCTTAGTTGATCTTCGTTGACAGAATGCATGAGCACAGGTGTAGTCATTGCACCTGAAATGTGTCACTCACAGCCATGTGTACCTATGTCAGGTATTGTGAATCACACATTGCAAGACTCAGCAACTAGCAAGTTGGATGATCAGAGGTAGAACACCCGAAATGTCACTGTTTGCAAATGAAAAATGGGGTAGCAAGTGTCCTACCTCTTCAATCATGATGAGGTAGGTCTAATTTTGAAAACCCCTTGGGAATGGCGGCACTCACAAGAATCCTGGCCTGCTGAGCTCAGCAGACCACTGTGTCTGTGACTGCCTTCAGATTGAGAAGTTTACATTTGTTGAAATCCAGCAATATTTCAGCAGGGGTGTACAGAAAGTAATTTAACAACCTATTTCATCACTAAAATAGAATTATGGAAGCAGTCAGTGGTCACTTGCACAACTTCATGCTAAGAAATAGTTTGTGGCCATGCATTAACAAAGAGGAGGGATCCCATGCTGACCCTTTCCCTTTTGAAAATTGCCTGGCACCAATGTGACACAGATGGTAACTGCAATAGCTCAGTCCCAGCAATTGTGCCCAATAAAACAATATCATAGGGGCCTGCGACTCAATGATAGGATTTCAACGCCTAATCCTAAATGCCACTAGAAGACCCTATTTTGTGATTGTGCAATTTGGTAGCAGAATGGGCCATTTGGGTTTGTCCATGTGAATGATTATTTGTCCTGGTGTAAACACAAGAATTCAGTGAACTTAGATATTAGTGAAGGTTATAAAGAGTTTGGTACATATGGCCCTGAAAACTGTTCGGATATGGCTCAGTAAAACTGTGGACTGCATTGTTACCATGTATTACCATGTGTAATACATTACATTCCTGGTACACATGCAGTTTGTTCAAATTGCATTCCACATGGCAACAAACATTGCATGCAGCATGTCACGACATCTGCTACTGTCACTCAGGAGCATTGAACTGTACACATTTGTCAATGTGATACTCACCAACAGGGCCACCAATCACTACACCCAGGTGGTCCAGCAGGTCCTGTTCTCTGGCCACCAGGTTAGCCCAGCGATGCGTGAGCTGGTGCTCATTCCGTGCGGTGTTAAATATCCTCCTCAGGTGGAACAGCACCTTTGCCCACCGCAGCCGTCTTGCCTCTGTGTGATACCCCTGTATCACATGGCCCCCAGCCTCCAACATCATGGGAAGGAAGTGGCACACCAGCCACACAAACGTTCCAAGCTCCTCCTCACCCATGCGCCCCAGCCGTGCCCTTCCCGACATAATACAAAACACAATTTCTGACAGTAAATAGGGAAAAAACAGGGAAAGGAAGTAGAAAAAAGGAAACTTATATAACCCAATTTAAGTCCCAAACTATCCCAACTAATCCTACCCACAAACAGACCCCCAACAGTACAAATACAAATGTAACAACAATAAAAGACACAACAACACTTACACAGGTACAAAATACAGTTAGTGAACATCAAAAGACAAAAGATGGACCACACAGGAGACAAAATTACAAAATCCACAGAAGAGCAAACCAACACACAGCCACACAGTCTAGAAAAATCACAGACTGCAAAGTGAAAGTGAAAGTACACCCACTGCACCATTTCTGTAAACAGGATATCCTATTACATCACTCCTTGTCTCATTTGCAGCCCGTTTTCTGTCTTGCATGTAATTTTTTGACGCTTAATTAGTTTGCGTCAAAATTTTTGATGCATAGGCATCAAAATCCCACGCAATCATGGACCAATACATTTTCAATGGATATCCGCATGCCTGGGGTGCACTGGTGGAATTAACGCTAGGGACCCATTGATGTAATTTGAGTGTTTGTCATTTTTGGACGTACTTGCGTCAAAATTTCTGACTCAAACTGTGTTTGCATAATTTTTCATATTTTAACATGCATGCAGCCTATAACTAGACAAAGATAGGATGGTATAACCTGCAGTGTGTGTTCTAGTGTTTGGCCACATGTGGTAGACCATGCTACTGCAGACCACATTACTAATATCGTTGTATAGGGTTAGCTTTCTTAACTGAGGCAACAGCAGCGCAAACTTAGGAAATTAAAATGGAATTTTTAAGTTTGCACAGGTGTTGCGTCAATAGAGGACAGCAAGGCTACGCTACAAAAATATGAATCATGGCCTGTGTGTTTTGTGTGTGAATTGACTGTTAAAACTATTTGTGTGTTTCTGTTGGAACGACATGCAATACATTTGGAGTAATGTTCATGTATGAATGTGTTACAAATGGGAATCACCATCAGATGCCAATTAATGAGGTACAAGTGTCATGATATGTGTTTGTAATATGTGTTGACTCTTTTGCTATGTGTAGTTGCTTGATTTTGGGGACAATACATTTCCCACGACAAACAATACACAGGGAAGATCGAGGATGGCTGATGAGGGCTATGTCGGATATGTTACCTCTCACATGTCATGAATTGATGACTACCACTTCATGGTCACTTGTGTGTATACTACCCATGAGTCAGGCATTTAAACATGTTTGGTAGGTACAGTGTTTGTGACACAGAGCCTCAATTTCAATCATAACAATGTTATTTATACCACAGTTTGACTAATGTAAATGACCTATGTTCCTCCTATGGCTGTGGTGGACCAGCAGCCCAGGCTGCATGTGTTCACATATTTTCAGAGGTTCATTGCACAAAAGTGTCCAGTTCAAGTGTGTGGCCATGCGTACCCTGTGTCAGTATTGGCCTCCATGGTGTAACGGTTACGTGCAGGTCTAGTCAGGAGTCTGTGAAACCAACCCTTGGGTTCACAGAGTATCTTTCAAAGCAGATTTGACCTAAAGCCGAAGATCAGCTAAGGGCATACAAGGGGATAGGGCAGCTATGGTACAGCAGATAATACAGAAGAGGGGAGACAGAGCAACCTTAGTAAGGACAAATATGCAATGGATCAGTAATGGACAAACACGCAGGTTTCATCACTACATTTGTACACAGGGTAGGGCTCTGAACTTCCCACAGCCACAGGGAACCTCAGTGACTCTGTGCAGATTAATCTCCAAGCTAATCACCATGCAAGCCCTATCAAAAGGTGGCGGCAGAAGTGAATCTGTGTCTGGAATGTCAGGGCACAAACATGGATTGTCCTTTCATACACATTACCAGCCCTTGTTTGTTGGGCTGGAGGCACAGTACCAAATCCTTGAATACAGCATAGCACACTGTCACTGTTTGGCACTAATAAATACATGCAAAACCAGACAAAGGATGGGTGCTGGATTCACCCCCTGGAAAACATGTCAGTCCAAAACTGTAAACTATTCTAGACAGTTGAGGACTGATCGTAGACTTACCATACAAACATGGCAGTGGCAGGACTTCTTTCCTGGGATGGACTGCGCAGGGCATGTCTTTTGAGCATTGCTTGTCATACCTGGGACACTCATGCTATCCATTTTCAGGACTGATGCACCACTTGTCACCCAGGCTCCCTTACAGGTGTGTGCAGCTTCAGTCTCTCATAAGTCCTGGAGGTGAGAATGCAGTATAAGGGGCCAACCAGACTTTTCTCATGGGAAGCAATGGACAGAAGATTACTAATCTTACCGACTACCAGGCAGTGCATTATGGGACATGAAGTCCATGCAGGCTGATGTAGTTGAACAATGGCATGCCATACTGAAAAGGGAAGCACACAGGAGTCAGAATGGGAGTCTGGGTGAGTGTAGATGATGATTCCCAGGGTACAGATAGTCCATTTACAACGCCCCCTAGAGAACGGAGGGTAGAGACTTAAAACATGGCAGTGGCAGGACTTCTTCCCTGGGCTGGACTGCGCAGGGCATGTCTTGGGAGACATACCTGGGACACCCGTGCTTTTCATTTTCAGGATTAATGCACTTCTTGTCACACATGCTCTTTGCAGAGATAACTGATGTCACACTTACTGATGTCAAGGGTCTGGTCATACATTCCTGTTACCAATGCTATTTCACATTCACTGCCTCATGTATGATTAATTACCTTATGATTGATGATGTCATATTTGGGTGTCATATGCTACAATAGACCATGTTGGCAACGTGGATGTCTTGCATAGCTGTGGTCCTATGAATTTGCCATTCAAATGTGAAATAGAAAAGATGTTTTTCGTACAAACTGTGTGTGATGTTTGCTGTACAATCATACCCATCAAATGTGATGTGGCATCAGAAGTAGTCAAATTTGTCTTTCTGAAATGCTCCCTGCGGTAATACTCTGATTCTTAGAGAACATGTGATGCATAAATAATTACACAGAGCAGGATTGAGTGATAAAGTGAGGTGTTTAATTCCATATTGTAACAATGTGTTGATAGTGACTATTGTTGAAAAAAGTTTTGAACTATCTGTTGTCTGCGATTAATTTCTGCAGCTGTGTTAGGATGTTCCCCCTCATTTTCCCGGCCAGCATCCACCACCTTCTCCTCGTCAGGCAGTTCTTGTTCAGGTTCATATAGGGGGATGTTCCTCCTAACACAAAACCTGTGCAGGATGGCACAGGTCAAAATGATCTTGCAGACCATTTCTGGGGAATATAGGAGGCTGCCTCCAGTGATGTCCAGGCACCTGAATCTGGACTTCAGGATGCCCAAAGTCTGTTCAACAATGGTGCGTGTCCTCCAATTTGCCTCATTATAGGCACGCTCTGCTGTTGTGCTTGGGGTGGCAAATGGGGTCATGATCCATGGCTGGATCCCGTAACCCTGATCAGCTGAAAGAGAAAATAGGAGTAAGTACTTTGTTATTTCTTGCACCAGGAATATAATTTTGCATAGCAGTTGTTATCTTGTGTTTGTGGTATTGTGTGGGATCCTGGGCTTCTGTGAGGTTCTTTCTGCATTGGGTTGTTTGACTTGAAAAACTTGTGTTTGGGTAATTGACCTTATATCTCTGGTATATTTTCAAACTTGCAGTTCAGTGTGTATCTCCCATGCGTTATGTAGTGAGAAAGATGTTTTAGTGTGCGTTCACTGGAGGTGACATGGTACTTCCACACACACAATAGATTCCACTGTGGTGGTAACATGTTGCACTACATGGCCTGGACATCCCATCCAATTAGACATATGTCATTGCAGATGAAATGCAACAGTGAGGCCCTTTGATTAGGCTTGGTGACAATGCACAACACATCTCCATAAGTTGGCAGCACTGAGGTGTTCAGTATCGACAATGCACAATTGTCCTATGTGTGACTAGTTCTATGCAAACTTTTTTTGTTCCCTATGCCAGTGGCTCATGTGCAACCATGCACCCACACTACTGAACCTGCTCCAGGTGAGCTGGCCAACTTGGTTGTGGAGATGGATGTATGTGTGCAGGAAGGGCCATCTCCCTGTACATCTGTTATGTAGATGGGGAATTGTCTCTTTCACTATGTGCAGCAGTGTGCACTTTGCATTAGTGTCACATCAACATGTATTCATAGCACAGTCCACTTCCTTATTGCTAGCTGGCAATGTCACCCCAGGAGTGATGTGAAATGTTGGTGTTGACTCAGTAATTCCATGTCACCTTCATTTGAGTCAGCGTCATCATGCTATGTGTCTCGTGGTGTTTGACCTGCAGGAACACACATTGCACACCCCTTACACAGTACATATTGTTTGGAAGGGTGTGGGATTGACTGTGTGGCCTTATGTGACATTGAATGGTTAATCTTACAAGTTGTACTGCCAGTGCAGGGCATGTCATTGTCACTGTGTGGTTTTAAATTGGTCCCTTGTGGCTCTAGAGTGGCATCTATTGTTATTGACAGCCATCATTTGTCCATAGGTGTGAATCCCAATGGGTCAGGATATCAAACATAACTATCAGTGTCACACCTCAGTGTCTTCCTGCCCACATGTCAATGTAGTGGTGTATGTCTTGTGTGTCCTACAGGGTTGCTGTGCTGTGTGTATATTACTAGGTTTCTGAACTTACCGCCAAGAAGGCCATTGCCATATCGTCCATCCTGGAAGTGCCAATTGATGGTGCTGTGGCGGAGGATGAAGGAATCATGTACACTCCTAGGATACTTTGCCATGATGTTGGTGAACAATCCCTGGTGGTCAACAATGACCTGCACATTTATGGAGTGGGTGTGCTTTCTGTTGTGGGATAGGTGCTCGGTTGCAGCAGGTGGTACAATCCGGACATGTGTGCATTCAGTGGCACCAAGCACATGCGGAAAGCCATGTATTTGATAGAACCCCCGTTTGGTCTCCTGCTGCTTCTGCTGTATGTTGGGGAAGCTGATGTGGTGGGGTGTGAGGGAGATGATGGCATCAAGAACCTTGGGAAGGAAGGCGGAGAATGAGGGCTGTGATACCCCAGTAACCAGGGCACCCGTAGTTTGGAATGAGCCACTTGCCAACATGTGCAGGACAGCTAGCAGCTTGGTCTCCATTGAAATAATGTGGGGTGTCTGCAAACTGGCTGTTAATTGTGGGTCAATTTGGCACAGCAGCTGATGTATGGCTTGCCAGTTGAGTCTGTACCTCTGGATGATATCCTGTTCCCTGAGGCCCAGGAGGGTTTTCCTGGTCCTGAGTAGCCTCTCCTGCCTTCTGCATTGCCTTTGGGGTCCACGTTGGTGTGGTGGTGGCTGCTGCTGCTGTTGTTCCAGTGCTCTGTGTCGTCTGGCATGCTGCATGAGTAGCACCACCATGTCCTCCTTCTTGAGCAATGATGTTGCTTGTGTGAGTTTTCCTTAAGTAGTGGTATGTTTGCCCCATTTTAACGCTTGCCCTGACCCAGGCGTTAAAATTTGACGTAAATCGGGCTTTGCGTCATTTTTTGGGTCCGCTTCCCAACCGTGCATCATTCTTGCCCTATTGGATAAATATGGCGCACGGGTGTTTGAGTCATTTTTTTGAGGCAAGGGGGTTTCACGCATCCAGAAAACAATGCAAACTCTGAAATTTTGATGCTGGACTGGTCTAGCGTCAAAATATAAATATGGTGTTAAGTTTGCGCCAGATTAGCATAAAAACAATTGCACTAATCCGGCACCAAGGGAGTATAAATATGGGCCTGTGTGTCTCTTGCTTAGTGCAAAGAGTAAGAAACTCCACCTTCTTTTGTTTTACCTGTAACAACATCTCTCTATGTTCTGGATTCCACTGAATTCCTAGAAAATGCATATTTTGCTACAGTCCCTGTGACTTGTCTGAATTAATTGTACACATTGTATTCTGCAAAAGTGGTCTGAATATACTGGTAACGTCGTAAACTTCTTGCTCAGTGTAATCTTTTAAAGAATGAATTTCAACTCCTGCCAAAAACTGTGGGCTACTCTTTGCAGGAACTATGTTCTGCTCATGCAGCTCACACTGGCCCCCACCTTTTTTAACCTCCTCATTACTGAAATGTGAAAAGCCAGATTCTCCTGTAACAGCTTGGTAGATTTCAGCTTTATCTTGTAATAATTTATTTTGGCTGACTTGCTCACTTAATTTCTTATTTTCGTATTCTAACTGTTTACACCACACATGCATTTTTCTGTAAGCAGACAAAAGTATCCAAAGCCTCATGTCAAGAGCAAATGGGATATCATTCCTTTTAAAAAGCACGTTTTCTAAACATGAAAAAAAACACTCAACACTTTTGTTTTATCCAAGCACCCATCCCAAAACTTAGAAAGTCCTGATAAGCAAGAAAACACATTTGCCAATACATCATAAGGCATTTTAATTTCACAATCATTTTCAAACATGGTTTGTGGTGCTCCTTTAATTCTCTGAACAAAAACATATATACACTTTTAAATCGTGTATTCTCAACCTCCAACCTCTCTTATTTTAGACTGTCCGACCTACACCAAAATGTTTTGCTTTCACTAATGACCAAGCTGACTAAAATCTCTGGAATGCACTTCTCAGTTCAAAGAAGACATTTATTATTATTTCACCATGAGGTTCCAAAAAAAGAAGTTTAGTAGATTGAAAGCACACATTTAAAAAGAGTCACAGCAATGAAAGGAAAATATACCAAAATGATTCTCAACTGCAATGTACACAGCAAATATATGTGGTATTATTATATCATATTTGCAAAGCAAATAATGAATTAAAATTCATCACCTTAGGGCCTGTCAGATGCTTCATCTTTCTCATGCCAGCAAGAAGATGACCCCATTCAACTGCGAGAAAGAGATCTCCACCCTCACAGGACAGATGTCAGACATTCAAAGTCTAATCCTGACCGAGGTCTCAGAAATTTCACCTCTACTGAGCAGGGCCATCTTTTTATATCTTAAAGAACCGGAGAAGGGCTTTCTGGAAAAAAAAAACCTCATTTATCAATTCAAAACATGCTGGCTAGTTTAGGTCTGCTTTGAAAATGACACATTGGGATTTGGCCACAGTCCCAAGATGCTAAATCAAAACAAATCTATTCCCTGCCGTCTGAGTACATTCTTATCAACCAAAGCCCTTAGTGAGAAAGGACACGAAAATAAGCAGTTTACAATGTGGAAAAACACGGACAACTTTAACATAGAAGTGTCTAACGCTACGATAAAGTCAATAGGCAGCTAAACTAAATACAAAATGTAATCTGCAACTGGTGAACATTAGACAACTAATCCAGGTACAAAGTGGTGGAACAAAACTTCAGTGGTCAAAAACCCATATTTCACTACAGAGGCCCTGGGGGTCACAAGGGTGCTTCAGGATAAGTCCAGAGGTTGGTTCCTTAAAACCAAAGGCTGGACAAGGAGGAGGACCACCTGCTAGATGTTGCTAGACCAATGGTCGCATTCCCCGAAGGCCAGGGATCTGCAGGTGCAGAAGTACCTTTGGGCGTCGGGTATCTTTGTCGCGTAGGCTCTCATTATTCTAATGAGACTACTGGATTTTGAGCAGCAAGATCGTCCACGGTGTGGGAGACTGAGTCTGACCCGCTGTGGGTGACACCTGTCTCTCTAAATCCAGGTTTCGCTCCGGCTAACTAGCAGTGCCTCATCTCTACCAAAGGATAGGGATGATTGGGCAGCCGAGTGCATGACATATTAGGCTTCTCAGGGAAGTCGTGGTCACTCAGGTCGCATCCAGTTCTCTCATTCACAATTCAGTCTCATATATAAATGACAAACAGAAGGAGTATATGTTTCAATGATTGGTTTAATAAAATGACTGCATCTTAGATAGCAAAGCGTGAGCTGCAATAACCAGGACGACACATGACAGTATTAAAATGGTGACAAGAAGAGTGAAGCATAAGAATAACGCTATCATATTGTCACTATGATCGATGAACTATTTCCTATCTAAGTCATAATCTGAGCACAGCGTGTTAAGCTCCAATTCTGCCTTCCAGGTTCCCTCGGGAAGACATCAACCCTCATACCTGAGCAAAGGCCTGTGGTCTGCGTTAGCATCTGTAGCGAAGCAATCAGCATACAGTCATGGTTCCCTGGCTGGAATCTCCCTCCTAATGTGTAATGGGACTAGGAAGTGTTTTTATAATAACACAGCTGATGTTCTGAGAAAATGTCCCTACGTAAGGATGTGTATTTTCTATGAATGTTGGAGACTAAACTACTACCACGTTCACTGGCAATGTACCAAACTGTAGCCTTGAATGAAGCACAGAGTGATCAAGAATGTCTTGTTTGAGAACGCAGTGCTGGGCTAAGCAAAAACAGTTAGATAGATGAAAATAAAACAAGACCGTAAAACTGGTTATAGTAAAAATAACAATGAAAAGCCAAATAAAATATATCTAGGTTAAAGTGCACAGTGACCTAGTGTGTTAAACTAGTGTGCATGGAGCTATAACTAAAATGGCTACACAACACCCTCCCCTTGTTGTTTGAAAGTGGTTCAAAGCCAAAACTAAAATTTAATTGCTAAAAGCTCAACCTAAGATATATATAAAAACCAGGTCAATTCGGACAAGATAAAAGAACACACAAGCATACTATGTGGCAATTTAAAACATGAGCAAATGACTTATAACTGAATTCAAAAGACATGTCAATTTAGAAAAGTTCCAAACTAGGTACGAGTCATGGAGAACAGGAGATCTTCCACTTCGGCAGATGTCAAAGCTGGAAAGTCCTCACCAAAAAGGATCAGGGAGCAAGTGTGTTCCATAGCCGCAATGTAAACCAAGGCAGCATCCCGTGGAGTGCCCATTGATGAGTTGTCGACAACTTCCTCCAGGAAGGGTAACTCATAATTAGCTTCACGCAGTAAACGCAACCTCAATGCGCATGTCTGGTAATGAACCCTTAGCGAGAACATCAGCAGATCAGTATCTACTGTAGGCAAGCGCTGCTGTGAAAGACAAATTTCCAGTGCATGTTTGAAAGAGCACCAGAGGCACCGAATCACGGGCTGCACACAATACAGAACCGGTCTGAATGACAAACACCGGTCACACTCCAATTGCTGCAGGAGTGTTGCTCCAAAGTACTGCATCATTCGCTCACGACACAGCTGCTCTGATGGGAGTGCCGTCATTTCTCCTCTTTACGGCGGGATAGCCATTGCGCATAAATAACAGCAACAGCAGGATGCCAGCTAATAAAGCCAAAGTTATCGGAAATCCCCCAAAAATACTACCGACAATTGAGTGGATAGCTGAAGGTATCAAACCGAATATGGAGGAGAAGGTGTGAACGAAACCAGAACCAACAGCTTTGAAAAAAGGTGCGATTCCAGTTGTACTGGACGCATTAAATATTTGTCCTACAAGTTCACCAAAGTGTCTCGGAAAGTACATATTTAACAGGGACTGTATTTCTGCTAATGACCTTGCCACTTGAAGTGCGCTGGTCTCGCACGCAAATGTAAGGGCCACATGCTTTTGAAACAATAAAGCCTTGAGTCTACTTAACTTGTCAAAATTCACATGTGAAGTAGCAATGTAAGGCCAAATATCAGCTACCTCCCGAAATTTAGTGGGGGGAAACAGTACGTTCCCACAGCATGTAAAGACCTTAGAGACCGAAACAACGTAAACTATTCCGGCCCGCATGCCACAACAGTCTTCACTATTGAGAAGGACGCTGCTGCTGTTTGAAAGCACCTGGAACGTAGGTCTAATCAAAGGGACTGGGACTCCTTCCAGAGAACAAGCCAAATTTGCAGCCGAGGGGTTACACGCCCCATGCAAGGACAGCTGTTTACAAATCATCGAATGGCTGACTGAAGTCTCGCATTTACTACCGCTAAGAAAGACCTCTTTTATGCCATTGAAGCATTTGTACGAGAAGGGAAGCTCCCACACCTCATGGATGTAACTATCTCCCAGTTTTTCATATCTGCCTACCGGAATGTGTTTTAAACAGGAGATGAATTGTAGTGTGGAAATAGGCAGATTAATAACCCCATGTATTAACCACTCAGCCGATGGTATTTCGGCCACGGTAAAAGGCAATTTTTCTAACTTCTCGATGTTAAGCATGACATAAGTCGCTTCCTTCTTAGCCATTAGTTGTTGTCATTGTCGCGTTAGATTAAAAGAAGAAAATATCCCCCTTGCACTGACGTGCTGCCATGGGACGCGACCCGCCTTCAAGATTTGAAGCATCCAACCCAACTGCATAATGGACCTGATCTAACTCTGTCCATGGTGTAAAGGAGACATATCTGATTGTATAATGTCTATAGCAGAAGAGACAATATTATTTATGGTGTATATCCGTTCGGACAAGGTGTTAATCCCATTATCCACAACAGCTAAGATTTTCCTGATCTATTTGCCTTAACCGAGCAGCAGCATCTTGTTGGGAAAGTTTCCAAATCTCATTGTATATTGCATATAAGAAATGCTTCCTACGTGGTGTTCTGGGGCCTGACAAGAAATCTTGTAAGTCAGTGGAGTTAGACAGGAGACTGAGCGCTGTGTGCCTGCCGGGAGGAGGAGCCTTAGGGCAGGAGCCCTTTAAACTTTCTTTGCGCTCCCGCCGTCGCGGGAAGCGCTGTGTGCCTGCCGGGAGGAGGAGCCTTAGGGCAGGAGCCCTTTAAACTTTCTTTGCGCTCCCGCAGCGCGGGACACGCGCGGGCGGCGCCCGGGCCAAGGGCGGGCCCGTCCTGCGCCCGTCAGCGACCGGAGGAGGCCGGGCTGGGCCACACCATTTTTATCCCGACTCCCGAGGTGGGTGACCAGCGGATGAACATTCTTTACCTACCCGTCACCTTCCTAATACAGGTGAGCAGTACTTCAGGCCCTTCTGGCGTCTCAGTTTTTTTTTAATAAAAGCCCTAATAGAGCAAAATTAGGGTGGGAAAAGGAGAAGAACAACACCCACGGAAACAGACTGTCAAATAGACTGCCAAACTCTGGGGCTGGACCTAAGAGTCTTACCAAAACAAGATGGGCAGACGGAAGGGGGGGATGCCTTTGGAAAAAGCCGGTAACAACAAGACTCTAGATGGCTTCCTCCAAAAAGCGGTAGGGGCATTAGAAAAAGAAATTGAATTGGTGGAGCGCCGATTGACTGCTCCCCCACCAACGAATGCTTCATCGAAAACCCCACCACAACATTTTTACCCACCAGTTTTCCAGCCTACACTGGCAACCCCACCACCAATTACCCAAATTACCCGAATGCCCCTCGCAGAGCCCCTGGACAAAGCCATACATTCTTCAGAAACTTCACAGCCTATGCCAGATAGGCCTGCACCCTCCCCAAAGCACAGTTCAAAGGGCAAAAGGAAACGTGGGGAGGTGAACCTAAAGAATAAACGGGCCCGTGTTTTGAACTCCCCCAATCATGCCGTGCCTATTCGGACCAAGGACTGTACACCTGCCCAAGCTACAAATAACGGCAGCCTAGACATAGCTTTCATAATAGATTTTATAAAAGACGAGCTCTCCAAAAAATTAAACCCTATAACAACTCGCCTATCAGATATTGAGGAGAAACTCGACGTTCTCATCAAACTCAATCAGCCAACCACCGCTACCTCATCGCATTTACAATATTCGCAACAACATCCTCCCCCATGCCCTCCAGCCAACAGTGCCAGCAGCCCTCTTCTACCACCAAGCACGGTTCACAACCCTCAATCACTTTGCTCTGATTCTTCGCATCAACCAGTGAAGACTTCTACTGATAGACTAGCCAACTCCCCTAAAACTTGGCACTCAAAGAGTGACCCTCTCTTCCCAAGGCGGACTGATGAAATTGCTTCTTCCATAAACACGGACACAAAACTGTGCAAGGACTATACCAACCCTCCAGCAGACCGGATGCATAGGGATCTAGGATCCAATATGAGAACCTTACACCTACCACCGGAAGCTTGTCCTTATGTGCTTGTCATCACGAATGTCCCTAGACTTAAGCCTAATATCCCCGAACCATTTACAGAACTGAAAAATAAGGCCATTCACTGGCTACACAAATATGCTAGATTTCCTTTCCATATGATACCCTCAATATTAATGGTGAGGCGGGTGGGTTGGGTGGGTCCACTCAAAAACCCCGGTACAGGGGATTGTATTGTTATTAACTTCAATGCGCCTTCCCTTGTCCAACAGCTCTCCTTGAATGTGTGTCACTCCAACCCTCTAGGGGGAGCAACCTCACTTTGTAGGCTCCAGGCTTTTTACCCTCATACAGCTGTACCAACTACTAAGGGGGCAACAATGTCACTCAGAGGTCCCACTAGGGCACAGATGCAATCCGACTCTCAGCCGAGATGCAGCCCTTTTTCGCTCTCGCTCTCTGAAAATGATTGACTAAAAAACAGCACTGAGTACAGCTCACTTCAGCCTCAAGGTTCAAACACTTGGGATAAAAAGCACCCTATAGTCGGAAATAATGAAACTCACGAAATAGGGCAAGGCAACCCTGAGGTCCAAGAAACCCCTACTGTTGACGGCAGAGACCCTACGCCAATTTTCGTACCTGCTCAGCCAGATCTTTCTAAGTGTTTTGAAAACTGTATTGGGGGGTGCAAATAAGAAGTGCAAGGTGATTGAGACCAATTTAGCCACAGATTTATCAGATCTCAGCAAACTTGGATATCCACCAACATTTCAGACACTTGAACTGCTCACGCCACCCCCGATCTTGACGGGGCAAGAAATACATTGGGCAATCCAGTAGTGGGAAACCCAAACCTGACTGGCATAGTTACGATTGAAAAGGGTATAAAACTTCTCCAAGGTACCCCATTGGCAAGAGAGAACCCTGTGGCCGAAGCTCCCCATGACAAAATAGATGGCCTAGATACCATCCTTAGTTGGAATATTGCAGGGTTGGAGAATAAAATGAACAACCCTGAATGGGGCAAATTCATAGACGAACACAAAATATGTATTTTCCAAGAAACATGGGCATTGGAGCCCAAATACAGAATTGGTTATAAAAGTTACTGGGTCCCAGCAACTAAGGTGAATTCAGGGAGACCCTCAGGTGGCCTGCTTATATGGCTCAGCTGCTCCTTTAAATGCCGGATTGAAACAATTGACTTGGGCTGCCCTGATTTAATGGGCTTATCAATACCATCCCTTAGCGAGAAACCACTCTTAATAATCAATATTTATAATAGGAGCCTGGGTAGGAAATACGAGTCCGACACACTGACTATTTTGGACAGCTTTCTTTCTTGTAAATCACCTTCCCACTTTATTCTTATTGCTGGAGATTTCAATACCACTTTTGAACCCTACTTGCTGGCCCAGGAATTATATAAAGATGAAGATGCTTACTGGGGTATACCTCAATTGGTATCAAGCAAAAGACCAAAAATAAATAGATTAACACACCAGGTTGTGGACATTACATTGGCACATGGTCTGCGGGCTTGCAATGGTCGCTCCCGCTCGGACCCTAATCTTCACCACACATTTAGACGCGGGCACAGAAGAGCCAGATAGACTATATTTTGCTTGATGTCCGCCTGTGGGGCTATATGGCTGATATGAATATTGTAGAACATGAGGAAAGTGACCATGAACCATTGATTTTATCGCTTAGGAACCTATTACCCCTACTTGAAGTTTCCTATTCCAAGACCCACGAACAACAGCTCGCACTGACCAACAATAGACGAAATGTTAGATGGGAATCCCTGAACACCGATACAGCCACCTTGGCATCTGCGTACAGGCAGCTGGCTGATCACATGGATTGTATATCTCAGCCTCTAGAAGATAGTGGTGGGCTTATAGCAGCCCACACACGTTTCTTTAATTCTCTAAAAAACCTTTTTACCAAAGAGTCTGTAAAAGAAGTTAAAGAGAAGTGCAATGCAAGGTGGTTTAACGCCGCATGCAGGGAAGCACAGCACAAACTGCTGAGAGCTTTAAGAGGAGGCCAGTCAGATCATATGAGGGAAGCCAGGAAAGATTATAAACAGGAACAAGGCAGAGCCCGCAGGACATGGGATGAATCTAGATGGGTTTCCCTCCTGGAGTCTGCTAAAACAAATGACACCTCGAAATTTTGGAAACTGGTGGCTGATGCCAACAAAGAACCTAATCGTTCGCCTGGTACCTCAATACTCCCTGCAGAGTGGACAGATCATTTCTCCCGATTATATTCTGGGATCACTGGTGTTACTCCTAGGGAATTGACCCATATTATGATTACTGAGACCCCCAGAATAGAATTTACGTTGGCAGAAACTAAAGCTGCGATTGCTTCATTGAAATGGGGGAAGGCCCCCGGCCTTAATAAAATACCTGGTGACTTATACAAGACAAACCCAGATATATGGGCCCCATATCTGAACCTTATTTCCAATGCGGTAAATGCAGGAGCACCTGTCCCGAGCTCCTGGATGGGTGCAGAGATAGTTCCCATCTTTAAGAAAGGTAACCCCTCTAACCCTGTTAACTACCGCCCAATCTCCTTAATCGACAACTTCCAAAAACTTTTTGCAAAGCAAATTTTGTCCCGTCTAGAAGAATGGATTCTGGAAACCAATGCTATTTCTGTTTTGCAAGCAGGGTTTAGGCCAGCAGTTAGTACCATAGATCAGGTGCTAAGATTCCTAACAATAAAATGGAAGACTGTGGAAGTAGGAGGTGGCAATCTTTTTGTAGTTTTTATTGATCTTAGAGCTGCATTTGACTTGGTCCCAAGAAACCAGCTATGGCTGACACTAGCCAATATGGGTGTCCCACATGGCCTTTTGAAACTCATCATCCGACTACATGAGAATACTTATGCTCAAATTAGGAGCGGCAAGAATTGTGACCTAACAGAACCAGTCGCTATTGAGAGGGGAGTCAGACAGGGGTGCGTTTTGGCCCCAACTCTTTTCCTTCTATATATTAATAATTGTATTAAGTATTTAGCAAATTGCACTAATGATTCCCCAAAGCTGGCCGGGACCAAAGTCCCATGCTTACTTTATGCAGATGACACTATCCTCCTGTCCAAATCATCCATGTGAATCCAGAATCTGGTTAATCAGTTTGGTGTATTCTGCAGAGATTACGGGTTAGACATAAATCTCAAGAAAACTAAACTTATGATATATAGTCCCCCGAACAAGAAGCTCAGAGCAAATATAAAGATAAATTCAATTCCTCTGGAGAGGGTAATTGAATACGATTATTTGGGCATCAGACTATCCGATAAGGGCAGCTGGGATGCAGCTATAAGGAAAGGGGCACTAACAATCAGCCAAAGATGTGGAGTGATAGGACGCAAAGCTAGCACTGCAACAAGTCCCCCTCTGACCCTCATCTCTGAAATATACAAAGTCCAAATCCGCGCCGCGGCCCTATATGGAGCGGATTTTTGGGGATCTCACAGACAAATGGATACTCTTCAGGTTAAAGAAAATAATTTCCTTAGACACATATCTAGACTAGGGAAGGGTACGCCGATGCTCCCCCTAAGACTGGACCTGGGTCTAAATAGTATTAAAGACACAGCATACTTAAGACCACTTCTGTACTGGGTCAGACTATGGAAAACAGATGAACTCGAACCTTTCAGGTTAGCAGTTAAATAATTATTGCCACCTTGCTATGGATGGGAAAAAGTACGATGGCTAAGGGAGATGAAAGCAGCTTGGGTTAAACTGAATCTATCCCATTATTGGGAGAATCCCGAGATGATTCCTGGTAACGCTAAACGCTTGATCAAAGACCGTTATTGGGAAAAGATCCATGAGGAATCTCTCGGCTCAAATGGGTTAGGTCGGCTGACAGCAGAGTTCCTGCTGGTAAAGCACGAACCTCTGCCTGAAAGCTTCCTGGATCTCCCTATACCAGCCCGTGCTCGTTCTCTATTACTTCAGTTCAGATATGGAACATTGGCAGTCAACAGCTTCACGGCCTGCTGGTCGACCAATAGTTCCTTATCTGACAAATGCACAAACTGCCATCTATGCAAGGAAACTTCTGAGCATGTCCTATTTTTCTGTCCTTTGTACAAATGCCCCCGAGGGAAGTGGATTACCCCTCTGTGTAAAACACTGTCAATACAAAATCGTAACAGTGCATATAGAATATGTAAATATGATACTTCCATGCTGATAGTGAGTTCTGTTTCTAAATATTTGGCAGCAGCATGGAAAATCCGCAGTAGGATCACTACAGATCTTAATCCACCGGTTGAAGTACAGTCTACAAGTTAGCGAACTAGCACCCTGTTTACAAATGGTAAGATGCAATCTACTTGATCAACTCATTCAATAGAACTGATTAACTTAGGGCATCATTTTCCACTGGTTGATTTTTTAACTTTTGCTAACAGGAGCTATTGTATGTAGTTTTTAGGTCTTATTTTTATTGTATAAACCCGTTTTAAAATGCTTTTTATGCTTTTAACAACTGATCAGTATCATTTTAGCATTTAACGTCTTGCATAGGGTAGGATCCAGAGACTATTTTGTGAGTCTTGTCTTAACTATTTTTGAAACCTTTGATGTAACTTTATGAACTTTTTTCCTGTATTAATTGTCAATGTCCTTTTTATATATATTACTTTTTACTTTTCAAATGGTCCAAATTTGGACCGAATAAACTATTGATTGATTGACTGAGGTGTTCTCTAACCGCGTCTAGTGAGGATGATTTTAGCCACTGCTGGCATTATTTTCCCACACTATATGTTGTAATTATACCTGCATGCTCTGTTGATATATAGCGAGGGGCTGGCCTACTCGTCCTAAAACCCCCAGAGGAGTTACTAAAACGTTGGTAACACCCATTGGTATCTATTGGCCACAATAACCACCCGTCAGGACGTGTCAGTGAAGCATTAAATGTACCATTCTGGACCCACTCATCAAGCTCATTTTCAATTGCATTTGTATATTTTTGACATTTATAAAACTTTGTGGGGGCAGGTATACTGGGCATGTTTAATTCCCTAATTTGAGCTAAGCCTAAACAAATTGTTTGTTGTACCGTTTTGTTTAAAAAGATCATTTGTACAGGAATAAGGCATGCTCTAAACAATGTTTCCTTTCCCTTAATTTGCCAATTTTTTTTTCCCCACACACTTTTCAGATCAATTGATTTGAACCAATATTCATAGCCTTCTGTTGATAACCGGGAAACAAAGGATTCCGAATATATAATTTTCGTATTGGTCAATAACATATGTACATCCTTAGTAGGGGGTACTTTAAAATAATATGACTCAGCATTCTTTTGATTGTGCCCAGAAAAATATGTAAACTATTCAGAATATATTTTGGAACTCCCTTGCGCGCGACTTGGGCAATGTTCCCATTGCATGTAATTAAAAACAGTTTTGGGACTGCTCGCTCTATGTATGAAATGGTGCCCATAATAATTATAACATAACATTTCACCATAATTTTCCTTAAATTGGTAAACATCTTCGTTTTCAAAGACAGTGTAATATTACAATTCAGTCATCATAGAATCAACTGTTTTCACATCCCAAACATCAGAAACAATGCCTGGTATTACTATATCATTCATTGATAATTTGAACACACACGGTATTTGATTAACTTCCGTGGGACCATATATATATCAAACATTACTTTGTCCCAAACAATCCCATCAGGAATTGGCACTACGGAAATGTTCAGAAAGGATAAGTCTCTTCGGACTTTATGTGATGAAAAATGTGGTTTCAAAACAAACTTCCTCAACCAGTTCAACTGTTGATCTTTCAGGTAAACAATTACTATGTATTAACAAGAAAAAGGTAATGACAAAACCAATTCAAAGTAGAAAGGCTAGAACAGTCAAAGAGAGCCATAGATAATTCCATGGAAAAATAAAATAAGTTTCTTTAAGTCAGTTTGTTAGCTTACTTGTACTTGACAAATCAGCTGTCGAAGAGGCGAATGAGTCTGAGAAATCGTCGTTGAAGTCGGCAAAATAACCAGAGGCAGTTCGTGCAAATGGCAGAACCGTTGTCAGTGGTGGAGTCTGTGTTTCCTGCGGTGGCACACTATAGATAGCACCATCCGTTTGTGTTGGAGTCGAGTTGACTTGGTCAAATGTTTTTAAATTAGTTGACATTGGTGGAACTAATGCAAGATCATCTTCCACCCTCTCCAAGCTCGGAGAGGTGTCGGTATTGGTATAAACAACTTGTAGAGGAACTTCTTCGCCAGTAGTGAGAGGAATTCAGGAACTACTGGATGTTCCTCTTGGTCGGCTGTGCAGGATCGGCCACATGGTGTAGTTTGACATTGTCAATGGAGACAAAACTATTTTCTTTGGCACCGGTCAACGGTGGTAGAATAACAGTTCCGGTACCGTGTATCCCTAGTACAGGGACTGGTGCTCGATAGGAAGGGCCAAATTCCTTTTTTACTGTGACCTTCTCACGTACAAGATCCCCAACTCTGGGAATCCAGCCGGTAGATGTTACAGGCACATCCTTAATTCCTGTGGAGGCAGCACTTTTGGAAGAATTATCATCACAGAGCTGTTGCAATTCCCGTAAGACAGTGACACGTTCATTTATGTCAAAAGGTGTTTCTGCTGCCTCCACGCCAGTACCATCAAGATCTGGAACATACATTCAAGTCCCAAACAGGCACTCATATGAAGTATGACCCCCCAGGGACCTTCTGGGCAGATTATTTAGTGCTCTCTGGACTCCATATAGGTGGTTAAGCCAACTACGACCCGTACCTAAGACTCTGGCTGTTAAGGATTGCTTTAAATCGTGGTTTAATCGCTCCACAACACTATTTCCCTTGGATGAAATGGAGACGAGTACTGGAGTTGGACCCCCAACGAAGCCATGGTGTCCCTGAATGCCCTTGAGGCGAAAGCAGGGCTCTGCTCTGAATGGAAAGCCGCAACTGCATATGTACTGATAAAGACTTGCAAATCTTTAATAACAGTCCGAGCGTCAGCCGTGCGTCGTGGCCACACCCATACAAATCTGGAGCATGAATCAACAGCGACTAAAATATATTTGTATGCACTATCAGGTGTTAAGGGACCACAGTGGTCCAAGTACACACATTGTAATGGTTTGTTTGAAATTAAGAGGGGTGTCTGCGGCGGGTGCTTGGCAGTAGAAACTTTGATTTGTTGACAGATGTCACAACAAAGGACATACTGCTTAGTCTTCTTATAGAGACCTGGCCACCAATAACGGGCCTGCAAGATCGAAATTGTAGCCGTCACACCAGCATGGGCAGATGCCACCCCTTCATGCGCTGCTTTAATCAATTGTGATGTAATGTCTTTGTTGGGGATGTCTTGTACACCTACGCCTGGTATCTTAACTTCAGCCTTCAGCATACTTCCCATATGATAGTGATATTTGTTAAGAAATCCTTTAGGATAGGGAGTACCATCAGCCGTAGCTGTCACGGCAGCCCAAATGTCTGCGTCCGGTTTGGAACTCGAGCGAGCCACTGCTGACTTTGCGGCTTCATCAGTCAGTGTATTTCCAGCAACATGTATTCCAACGCGCTGGTGCCCAAGTGTGTGCACGACATGGACATTCAATAGCATCTCTTTCAGGTCAGTTACTTTCCTCCACAGTAGTCTGTATTTAATGGTGTTGCCTTTGGAATCTCTGAACCCATTCTGACGCCAATAATGCAGGTATTCATTAAAGGATTGGACACAATAATATGAATCACAAACAATCAGCGTAGGCTGTGCAGGATCCGTGTGTTCTAGTGCCATCAGCAGAGCTTTTAGCTCTGCCAGTTGTGCTGTACAATCCCCTAGGGTCTGTGTAAAGGTATGTAGAGGACAAAATGTATCGCCCTCCATATAGCCACTTACGACTGCGCAAGCAGCAGAATATTGATGTTTAGTTCCAATTGCAGGTTGTGCAGGGCCATCGGTGTACATGACTATGATATTGCTCAATAAGCAAAGTATTTGCTGGAACTGGATATTCTATTTCATATTGTAAAAATTTCAGAGTTTGTAACTTTGGGTCAAAAATGTAGTCTACATCAGTGGCTGTCAGAGACGTAGCCCATTGAATCCAACGTGGATGTAATGCTTTTGCGTTTGAAACACTAGCTTTTGTAACAGCCCTTGTATCCAAATTCAGCAAACCTTACAACAATTCGGGCTACCCATCTTAAATGTTGTAGTAATTCATCATCCGTGAGATAGATATCATCTACATAGGACAATACTTCAGGGTCAATCTCGTGCAAAATAGCAGTGACGCGAGCTGCGAACAGTCCTGGGCTGTTCTTATACCCCTGAGGTAGACAACAGAATTTTTCTGGGAGCCTAGTGCACTGAAACGTGTTAAGTCTCTACTTTCAGGCGCTATATTCTGCAACAAAAACCCATTGGAAATGTCTAATGTTGTTTTGTATTTTTTACGCACTATGTTGCTCATTAGTGCTGTGCTATGCGAGTTTTGGAAAGCATAGGTACGTGTATGACTGTTTAAATGTCTGAGGTCTAATACTATTCTGTATGAATGGTCTGGTTTAGCTATGGGGCATAACGGGTTATTCATTGGTGAGACACAGGGTTCAATCACACCCTGGTACTCTAATTGCGTGAGTATTTCTCTCACTGGTGCTTTTGCTTCATGTTTTATATGATACTGCAGTTGTGGCTGAGATTCACTTTTAATTGGAATTACGTGGTAGGGGGATTCTTTATCCCATCCCACGTGATTTCTGTATAATGCAGGTGCCTGTGCCAAAGCCCATTCAATAGAATAGGATTCAGTGAGTTCCTCTGGAACAAGGAGCGAGAAAGAAGGCTTAATGACTTCTTCTCCATATGGGCAGGTACGGACAAAATCAGATGGCCAATCCTGTTCGGCCAACAAGACATCATATACTTTTACTATGCGATCCCAAAAGATTGCGTCTATTGTGCGTTCAATGTCTCCTTCTAACTGTAACTTTACTTTGTACACCCTATCAGGTGTGGAGACACGCATGTCCGCAGTTTCTACTTGTATAAATTCATCAGTTGCATTCACCTCCAGATGCTCTAGAAGATTCCGGTGAACTATTGTGCCCTCTGCCGTGCTGTCTAGCAAGGCTAGAGCCCAATTCTTCAAGAGGACCCTCTTCCTGTGTGGCATGTCGGACTGCAACTGCTGCCACCTTTTTCTTTTTAAATTGTTGTTTTTGTTGGGCGGGTTCCTCTTCCTTTTTAACAGAAACCTCCGAAGAGCGTTCTGATTCTTGTCTCGGTTTCACGTACTCGATTCTTCGCTCTGATCGCCCACCTCTCTCATTTCTTTTTTCCGATGAGTCCTGAAAGGAACAAGATTGGCGTGTATCAGTATATTGATATCTATCAGGCGTTTTTATATTGTCTCTATTTCTGAGATTATACCTATTTTGTGGGGTCTCCATACGCGGAGATTCTCTCCTCTCTTTTTTTAGTAGTTTGTTGCTTTTTATCCCAGCATTTCTTGTTACCCTCAGGTACCTGCTTGGGGAATCTTTACTCGATTTACCATGAAATTGTGTTTTTTGTGGTCTGGCCCCTAAGCTATCTCGACCAATACTTGAATAGGTCTCTGCTATTATTTTAGGCAGCTCTCGTTCCTGATCCTGTTGTGGAACGTCACAAAGCCACATGCGCACTGCAAGTGCGACCGCTTCCCCTTTAAGGTTACTTAAAATGATTGAGGATACTATGGCAAAATTGCCCATCAATTGCATCCCCAAATCTAGGGCCAGGGCAGCCCTGTATTCATCTTGAATTTGTTTCAACACTTCCGGTAAATTAGCAAGTGTCAGTGTAACGGGTGCGGTTGTATAGAGCGCGGCAAATACCGTGCCCCAAGTATTACAGTTTTCTACTGTAGGGACCGTCCCAAAAGGCAAGCACATTGTTAATATTCTATGTTTATCCTGAGGTCCCGTATTGGGAAATACTGCCTCCAGCGTATTAATTTTCTGTGCTAGCCAAAACGGAGTTTCCTCTCGTTTGGTGGGTACTTTACCCATAATCGAATGTACAGTCGCAGGATTAATACCTGGCGCTGCTGCATGTGGATGCTGGAGCAGCACGTGCTGGCTTTGTATTTAGTGTTTGCATCACAAATTGTACTAATCGGGTATATATCGCTATTAATTTAATATACAAGTGACAAACCTCAGCTACTGCTAAATTTTCAACCGCAGAATGTGGTGTATAGGTGGCCAATAAAGGCCAGGTAGGACCGTCATTACTTAGTGGACCTAACCTTACTGGTAATATTGTGTGGGGTAGGGAGCCATCAAGCCAATTATTATGTTCTTGATAAGATAGAGGTATCTCTAAATATGCGTATGCTCTGTATTGTCCAGGCGCATTCGCAGGTGTATATTGGTGATATGTATTTGTGTTCCCATCAACTGCTGGAAATGTGACCAAGAGTAAAAAAAATCTGTTCTATAAGCTGCATGGGCATCCACCATAAATGTGACTGGACCCCCATGGGCCGTTAGGCCATTCGCTAGTATATGTGCTGTAAGAGGTTGTCTCATGTTAACCGCTATTTGTACCTGTTGGGGATTCGCCATGATAGTAACACTATGAGTTCAGAGAAGGCAAACCAAAATGGGGTTTTCCTTTTAAAGTCCAAGCTTGTACAACCTCCAGCTGTAGTGGTATCACCTACACAGCTGTGGTGGAAATCCTCAGCACCACAGACGTCTCCGCATTGAGGTGTCATTATATATAATGAGACAGAGATGCTCCGGAGAACCAACAATTAGAGCCTGACCAAACGTTGGCGGCACCATGTCGCGTAGGCTCTCATTATTCTAATGAGACTACTGGATGTTGAGCAGCAAGATCATCCACGTGTGGGAGACTGAGTCTGACCTTCTGGGTGACACCTGTCGCTCTAAATCAGGGTTTTGCTCCGGCTAACTAGCAGTGCCTCATCTCTACCAAAGGATAGGGATGATTGGGCAGCCGAGTGCATGACATATTAGGCTTCTCAGGGAAGTCGTGGGCACTCAGGTCGCATCCAGTTCTCTCATTCACAATTCAGTCTCATATATAAATGACAAACAGAAGCAGTATATGTTTCAATGATTGGTTTAATAAAATGACTGCATTGTAGATAGCAAAGCGTGAGCTGCAATAACCAGGATGACACAACATGACAGTATTAAAATGGTGACAAGAAGAGTGAAGCATAAGAATAATGCTATCATATTGTCACTATGATCGATGGACTATTTCCTATCTAAATCATAATCTGAGCACAGCGTGTTAAGCTCTAATTCTGCCTTTCAGGTTTCCCCGGGAAGACATCAACCCTCGTACTTAAGCAAAGGCCTGTGGTCTGCATTAGCATCTGTAGCGAAGCATTCAGCAATCAGCATACAGTCGTGGTTCCCTGGCTGGAATCTCCCTCTTAACGTATAATGGGACTAGGAAGTGTTTTTATAATAACACAGCTGATGTTCAGAGAAAATGTCCCTACGTAAGGATGTGTATTTTCTACGAATGTTGAAGACTAAACTTCTACCACGTTCACCAGCAATGTACCAAACTGTAGCCTTGAATGAAGCACAGAGTGATCAAGAATGTCTTGTTTGAGAATACAGTGCTGGGCTAAGCAAAAACAGTTAGATAGATGAAAATAAAACAAGACCGTAAAACTGGTTATTGTAAAAATAACAATGCGAAGCCAAATAAAATATATCTAGGTTAAAGTGCACAGCAGCCTAGTGTGTTAAACTAACGTGCATGGAGCTATAACTAAAATGGCTACACAACATCTTCGTGCGATTCTTTCGCGGTCGGGGGAGGAGGTCCTCTGGGTTTAGGCTGCCGTCGTCATCGTTTTGGACAGGAGGGGGGTCAACCAGGGTGGACACTAGGTCAGAATCACCTGGAGACCACCAGGACATGGGCCGTGGGCATCAGGTGCAGAGGGTGCAGGACTCGTGGATCCGGGCCGTTTTGGAGTGCTTTGTTGGTGTTTCTTTTTGTCCACAGGAGATCTTGGTCCTCTGGGGTGAAGGCAGTCCTCTTTAGGCTTTTAAGAGGTTGTTGGACCTGCAGAATGTGTCGCCTTCTTGTAGCAGAGCTTCAGAAGCCAGAGACAGGCCTGTAGGGCTGGGGCCAAGTCAGTTGGTGTCTTCAGTCTACTCTGGTGGGGGTCAGCTTAGCAGTCCTTTCTTCTTGAGGTCGCCAGGAATCTAAGGAGGTAGGTTCAGGAGAGCCCTTAAATCCTGGATTAGAGCTTTACAGGGGGCAGTTGCCAGTGGCTACTGTCCCGAGGGTGACTACACCCTTCCGGTGTCTACTCCCTTTGAGGAGGGGGACAAACCTAACCCTATTGGTCCCTGTCCTCCAAACCAAGATGAAGGATTTTGCAAGGAAGTGGGGTCACTTCAGCTCTGGACGCCTTAGAGGTGGTCCCAGCTGAAGTGGTCGTCCTCCTTGTTTTCCCTAATTTTCCAGCCTGACTTACTGCCAAAAGTGGGGCTTTGTCCGTGGGCTGGCACCTGCAATAGCTGAGTGCCCTGAGGCACTGTAACAAGATGCCTGAGCCTTTGAGGCTCATCACCAGGTGTTACAGTTCCTGCAGGGGGTAGGTGTAAAGCACTTGCACCCAGTGCACGCATTGTTTCCTGCCACAGAGAGCACAAAGGCTCTCACCCTAAATGGTCAGAAACTCGTCTGATAGTGGCAGGCTGGCACAGACTGGTCAGTCCTCCACTAGAAGTCTGTCTAAAATACAGGGTGTATTTCAATAAATCCGACACTGGCATCAGTGTGGGTTTATTGTGCTGTGAAGTTTGAAACCAAACTTCCCAGACTTCAGTGAAGCCATTATGGAACTGTGGAGTTTGTAATGAGAAACTCCCGGCCCATATACTCAGTATGGCTATACTGCACTTATAATGTCTAAGAATGGATTTAAACACTGTAGGGGCATATTGCTTATGGATCTATGCCATCACCTGTGGTGATCCTGCCAGGTGAAAGTAAAGACAGCTATGTCATCCAAGTAAGCTGCACTAAAACCTTCCAGTCTTGCAAGGACTTGGTTTACCAACCTCTGGAAGGTGGCGGGTGCATTCTTCAATCCAAAGGGCATAACAGTGAACTGATAATGCCCACTAGGAGTAGTAAATGCCGACCTCTCTTTGGCTCCTAGGGTCAGATCAATCTGCCAGTCCCCTGATGTTAAATCAAACGTACTCAGATGCTTGGCTGCCCCTAATCTGTCAATGAGCTCATCAGCTCCTGGGATTGTGTGTGCATCAGTTTTGGTTACTGAGTTGAGGCCCCTATAGTCCACACAACACCTCATTTCTTTCTTGTAGGAAGCTGTCCTGATGTGTGGTGGGTACCTTTGTCTTCTTTGGTGCTATACTGATTTTAAACGTATTTAGAGACCCAACCCAGAAGGGGAAAACTTCCACAGAAAACAATCCTCACCCACCAGGGTTACTCCTTGGTGGCATGCTTCATCATTGGGTTTCTTCCTGTTCTGCTGCAGAACGAGGCGTGCTGCGACCAACGGATTATGTGGGAGCACTGTTGGTATCAGCAATGTGGATGCTAGAAAAGGATAGGAGTGGTGGGGTATTGGTAAGTTAAAAATACCCCCCTCTGGATGATATTACAAGTTTAATATGTCTCACAGGGGTGGTATGATTAAAAAGGGGTGCCAGGAGGGTGAGGATATTATGTACCTGTCCTCCTTAGTGGTCTACATGTTTCAGAGTTTACCCCTAAACTCCTCTTCAGGGCCAAAGTCATCTCCCTACTATCACTCTTCGTGCGCCTACCACTAGTGGAAGTACTCTTATTATTTACTGTGGTAAGGTGATATATACCAATTAAATTAAATTAATTACTACCCATCAGTGTCAATGCTCTGCTGGGCAAATTTTCAATGTTTATGCTAATTGCATCATAGGTCCTCGGGGGTGCTTATAGTCTCACGTTCCTCAAAGCACACTCCCACCAAAAGCCTACTCCTCATCTCACCGTGGCCCAAATAACCTGGAGGACCTATGATGCAATTAGCATAAACACTGCAAATTTGCCCAGCAGAGCATTTACACTGATGGGTAGTATTTAATTAGGATAGGATCCAGACCATTTGTCCTGGAAGGCCCAACAGACTCCAACACCCAAACTTTCTGCCCTGGTTGGAACTCCACCATAGCAGATTTGTGGTCATACCAAAGCTTTTGAAGCTCTTGGCTGGCCTGAAGATGTTCGCTAGCTTTCTCCATGTACCCAGCCATCTTAGAACGTAGGCCAAACACATAGTCCACAATATCCTGTTTGGGCTCTTTGAGAGGACTCAGTGGTCCCTTAACAGGGTGCCCAAACAGAAGTTTAAATGGAGAGAAACTGAATCCCTTTTGCGGCACTTCCCTGTAGGCAAACAGCAGGCAAGAAAGTAGGACATCCCATCTCCTTCTGAGTTTTTCAGGGAGTTCTCCAATCATGCCTTTTAGGGCCTGGTTGAACCTTTCCACCAGCCCATTGGTTGGTGGATGGTATGGGGTAGTGAATTATTAAGTCACTCCACATTCCTGCCACAGGTGTTTTAAGTATGCAGACATGAAGTTTGCCCCCCTGTCTGATACTACCTCCTTAAGGAACCCAACACAGGTAATGATAACAAGGAGGGCCTTTGCAACTGCAGGTGCAGTGATTGTCCTAAGGGTAATAGCCTCGGGATACCTAGTAGCATGATCCACTACCACTAGGATATACCTATGTTGTGATGCTGTTGGAATGTCAAGTGGGGCAACAATGTCAACCCCTACCATAGGTAGTAGTATTAAGGGGACCTTTAAGTGCCCATCTGCCTTGCCACTGGCTTGGCAGGAGGGACAGGACTGACAAACGTCCTAAAGTTTTTGAGACATACCTGGCCAGTAGAAGTGGTTAACCAACCTACGCCCAAGTTTTATTCTGGCCCAGATGCCCTGCTAGGGGAATGTCATGGGCTAAAGTGAGAAGGAAGTCCATGATCTTCTGTGGCACTACCACCGTCCTAGTTGCACCAGGCTTGAGGTCTCTGGCCTCAGTGTAAAGGAGCCCCTCCTCCCATTAGAGCCTGTGGGTACCACTGGCCTTTCCTAGCTCCTCCTGAGCAGCCTGATGTCTGAGGCATTCAAGAGTGGGACACTTTTTGTCCCTGGCACAGATCTTCCCTAGAGAGTCCTATTGGGCCCAAGAGGTCTTGGTGGTAAGGCCCAAGCTCTTCAGGCTCAGTTCCCTCTAAGGTGGGTGACTCTTCTCCCTGAGGAGAGGTGTCCTGTCCTGTGATCTGTTTGGAAGCTGGTCCCCCAGTTTTCCTGCCTTTTCTCTTGGGAGGCCGGTCCACTTTTTCAGGATCCTGCTCTCCTTTCCCCTCTGAAGTTTGCTCTGTGCCCTAGTCTTGATGCATGCCCACTCACGGATTCCTAGTATAGCTGCATGGGTCTTTAGCTCTATCTCAGCTCAGAGGGAATGCTTCAGGTCATTTCCAAGCAGACAATTGTAGGATGCTAGCCTGGTTTGTAGTGGGTATATAAGGTACTTACACCTTATACCAGGTCCAGTTATCCTTTATTAGTGAAATGTAGTCAGTGTCTAGAAGCCAGGGTCTCTAAGGGTAGTGTGAATGAACAGCGAAGGCCTAACTAGGAGACACGCAAAGCTCATGCAATACCACTGTAGCCACACAGTACTCACACACATGAAAGAAAATACACAGTGTTACAAAAATAAAGGTACTTTATTTTGGTGACACAAATGCCAAAAATACCATAGAGACTACTCCCTTAGGAGGTAAGTAATACACAAATTATATACACTAGTATTCAGAAATAGCTGTAAAAACATTTAGAAAACCGAACAGTGCAAATAATGAAAATCACAATAGTTAGAAATGGGCCTGGGGGAAACACAAACCATATATAAAGAAAGTGGAATGCAAAAGTCGGTTTCCCACCTAGGCAAGTGTAGTGTGTAGAGGGGTGCTGGGAGTATTATAAAACACCAAAGGTAAGTGATAGGACCCACCCCAGAGCCCAGGAAAGCAGGAGTAAATCACAATAACTTACCTAGGACATACAAGAACACAAGGAAGAAGATTATTCAAGCCCCAGAGGAGACTGCAAGACACCAACAATGGATTCCTGGACCTGAAGACCTGTGGAAAAAGGGGACCAAGTCCAAGAAGCACTGAAGAGTCCAGGGAGAACAGAAGCCCCTGCTAACCCGGATGAAGGTGCAAAAGAAGAACCACTGGTGAAGAACAACAGTCAGTACTGCATCCAATAAGAAAGATGAGGGTTCCTGGTTGGTGCAGAAGATATCCACGCTGGATGGATGATTGCAGTCTGGTTTGCGTCAATCGATTCCGCCAACAAGCCTTGACACATGCAAAGCTCGTGGTTAGTGGAAATGGCACTGCCCGGGACCAGGAGGGACCTGGGGGACTGTAGTGATATGTGTTTTTTTACCACTGACTTCGTGTTGCACCACTTTGCACCTGGCTTAGCTGTCCACCGTCACATTAGTGGTCACCAGTTACAGACTCCATTTTGTATTCAGCTTAGCCTTAGCTTCACTGCCACATTAAAAGCTGCAAGTGATTTTCCACGTTGTACAATGTGCATTCTGTCTTGTTTTCGTACTTTTTCCCACCAATGGCTTTGGTTGATAAGAATGTTTTCAGACAGCAGGGAATGGCCTTGTTTTGGATTATCACCTTGGGATTGTGGCCACATCCCGACGTGTTATTTTCAAAGCTAGCCGAAAGTAATCAGCATTTTTTGAATAACTAAACTTCTGCAGGGATAGGGAAGTCTGGAATTTTTCTCTCTTGTTTGTTCAAAGTATAAGAGGCCGAGACCAGATGGACCAGGGACAGAGCAGATCTCAGGTGCATCCAGGACGCTGGAGTGTGTCATCCTTCCTGTGAGGATAATTGATCTCTCTCTCCTCGATCGATTCTGGCGATTTGGTGCGGATTAGGAGAGAGATGAAGGAGGGTTGCCTTTGCCTTATGGTGATGCATACTTTTTAATTCATTATTTGCTTTACATTATAATGTAGATACATATATTTGCTGTGTATATTGCAGTGGGAAATGATTTGTACATTATTGCTGTGGCCATTTTTAAATGTGTGCTTTCAACATGCTAATCTCCTTTTAGGAACCTTGCGTAGTGAAATAATAAATGTTTTCTTTGGACTAAGAAGCGGATTCCAGAGATTTCGGTCAGTGCATGAGTGTTTCAGCTTGGTCATTAATGAAAAGCAAAACATTTTGGCGTGGATCGGACAGTCTCAAAGCTAGGTTGGAGGTTGAAAGTGTACGGTTTAAAAGTGAAAATATTTTTTTATTCAGAGAGTTAAAGGAAGCACCGCAAACCATGTTTGAAAATGCATGTGAAATTAAAATGCCTTATGATGTTTTAGCAAATGTGTTTTCTTGTTTATCAGGACTTTCTAAATTTTGGGATGAGTGCTTGGATAATACAAAATTAATTACTGCACTTACATGTTTAAAAAAGGTGCTTTTTAAACAGAATGATGACCCTTTGTTCTTGACAGGAGGGTTTGGATATTTTTGTCTTCTTACAGAAAATGCATGAGAGATGTAAACAGTTAGATCATGAAAATAAGGAATTGAGGGAACACCTTAAGACAGAAAATAATGTTATTATAGGCCGACACAGGGAAATCTGATTTTTCACATTCCAGTAATGAGAAGGTTAAAAAAGGTTGGGGCCAGTGTGAGCTACATGAGCAGAGCGCAGTTCATGCACAGACAATATTTAGACAAAAAATACAGAGTAGCCCACAGAAATCGTCAGGAGTTGAAATGCATTCCTTAAAAGATTACACCCAGCAAGAAGTTAAGGATGTTAACAAAATATTCACGGAGCTTTTGCAGAGTAAAATGTGGATAACTAATTCAGACAAGACACAGGGACTATCACAAAATATGCAGTTCCTAGGAATTCAGTGGAATCCGGGATATAGAGAGATGTTGTTACAGGTAAAACAAACAATTTTGGAGTTTGCTACTTCTCGCACTAAGCAAGAGACAGAGCTTCATGAGATTGTTTGATTTTTGGAGACAGCATGACATTCACCTAAGTGAAATCTTAACCCTTTGGTACAAAGTGACAAGAAAAAAAACATGAGTTTGAATGGGGTGAAGAGCAGCAGTGTGGTTTTGATTTGGCAAATGAAATAATTCAACAGGCTTTAGACTTGTGGACTGTGCAGGAAGGAGACATTGTGTTGCATGTAAATATCCTGGGACAATATGTAGATGGGAGCGGGTGGAAAAAGCAGAGGAGAAGAATAGTGTCCCTGGGGTTTTGGACTAAAAAAATATCTGATGGGACATTGAAAAACTGGAGTGAGCATTTAACTGAAGCCCTCCAGATTCTGAATAACAAACCATTACAAAATGTTGAAACTCTCCTGATACAACCACATGTGGCCACTAATACCATTGTGTACTGGGAAATAAAACCTAGAACATCAGCTTCTTATAGAGCCACACCAGAATCTGCAGGTCGTAACCTACATCATTACAAAATTTCCCAACTTGTTATAAGTCCAGTGTATGGAGGATTGGTGAGGAAGGGGACTGCCCCAGCCCTTCTGACAGTGCAAGGAAAAGGAGGTTTTGGTTCAACTGATAAAAACCCTGATGCTATGGTATGGCTGAAATCCCCAAATAGCCCTTCAGAACCTGCACAAATTATAGCCAAGGGCCCTAATAATGTTCTGCTGCTCATAAAACAAGGAAAGGAAAGAGGGGAGCACATTTCAGATGACAAATTTTATATGCAAGAAAAATCATACTAATTTCTTTTACAGATCATACTACGACTTGCCTCTGACCATGAGTGTGCTGTGTGGTCTCCATTTGGGCGTGTGACAGGATGAGACCTCCCTACAAGGAACTGAGTTGAGGGTACCAGATGCTGAGATACCATGGTGCTACTAGCCCCTGTATCCCTCAAGGCTTCTGTTTTCACCCCAGTGATCACTGGGTGCTGCCTGTACTTTTGCATATTACTTGGCCAGGCAGCACAGGAAAAATCTACCCCACACTCAGTGTCTAATGTTGCCTCTGTGGTGACAATGACATGGTCAGGCCACACCTCTGGCCATCTGTATATTGGCAATTGCATTTACTGCAGGTTAACTAGAGGCATTCTCTTTCATAAATAAAATATACAGCCCATCATAATCTTGTACCTTGTTCCCAGCTAACCAACCACCCAGCATTTTTACTGAATAGTCTACAAACTCTGCCTAGGTCTGGCTCTGAGATTTATGAGCCTCCCTGAATTTTAATCTGTACTCTTAAATTGTAAATCCAAAGCCCTCAATCAGGGTACCCTTCATGAGGTCATATGATTTAGAATCTGTCTCATTCAGTGTCAGGAGCCTATCCCTGCACTTTCCTGAGAATAACTCCCACATAAGTGTGCCCCTTTGTTTCTTCTCAATTTCCCACCCAATGCAGAATCTTTCAAAGGCAGAAAACCATTTCACTATATCATTCCCTTCAGTGAAAGGAGGGACAACTCCCTTTGAGAGTTTGATGTTGAAAGCTTTTTCTTTCAACACTTGAATTCTGCCACGAGAGATGGGTGTCAAGCCCAACTCGTTTCTTTGCATCTCTGTCTCCAAAAGTTGTCTTTCTAAAGCCAGTCTTTTGGTCAGCCTAGCAAGGTCTAGGTCTGTGTCTGTGAGTGCTCTAGAGCTTCTGAGAGAAGAGGACCTACCCCCATCCCCATCATCCACAGGATTGTCATCTACCTCAGATGTATAATCATCATTTTCAGCTGAGGGATGATCTCTTTCATACTGGGCCACCAGAAACCTAAGTTTCTCTGTTTTGGGGCTTTTTCCATTTTGAATTTTGTACAGTCTGTAGAGTTTCCTTAATTGGCCACAGCTATATGCCTCATAAGGTTCTAGGTTGATCCCTGGGGTTCTGGACTCTGCTTCTGACATTTTTATCTTACTAAAGTTGGGACCTTTTTAGAATTTAGAATTCCCCTTTTTGGATAATCAACTAAAGCAAGGACTTTTAAAACTTTCTCTAGAGTTGTAGGGACATGACCAGGACCCTAACAATTATTTAAAAGAATTTTCAAAAAATGATTAGTCAATTAGAAAGTCAAAAATAATTATGTAAAGACAGTTATTCGGGTGTTCACACAATTGAAAAAGTGGTATCAGCAAATGCAAAGTCTTTATCCCACCGCTGATACACCACATGTAGGAGGCTGGCCATCTATGTAGTGTGAAAGCTAGGCATACTGTGCAGGGGATCCAGGCAACCACACATTGGTTTCCAGAGGTAAAAATCAGATCACCTTATGCTCCAATTTTTTAGGTAGCTGGTCGAGCAGTTAGGCTAATCCAGGAGATATGCTAAACATTTGCTGTACTCACAAAATCAATCATGCACCACACACACTCAGGCTCATATTTATACTTTTTTAGCGCTGCATTTGTGTCATTTTTTTATGCAAAAGCGGCGCAAACTTGCAAAATACATTTGTATTTTGAAGCACCGTTTTTGCTTCAAAAAGCGGCGCAAATGCAGTGCTAAAAAAGTATAAATATGGCCATCAATGAATAACTTGAGACAACAATTTATAAAAATACTTTAGACTTGAATAGAATTTTTAAGACCAAAATGGTTAAGATACATTAAGTATTTTTTGAGTTATGATTTTTCAAAGTTTTAATAAAGTTAGTCTTTCTGTGAGTAATTACGCAGCATAGGACTCAATGGAAGGCCACCTATAAAAATGCATATAAAATCACACAGGTGAGTTACCAGTCTTCTTTTGCAGGATGGTCGATGAGGTTGGTGGGCACACCATGCCAGCTGGAGAGTCTCAGGCGGCTCCCGGTTCAGGGGGAACAGTGCTGAAAAGTCTCTTGGCACAGGGCCACTTGGAGGTACCACCTGGAAAAGGAGCTTTTTAGCTGGTGTAAAGGTGGTGCCTTTGGGTCCCCTTGGGCTGTCAAGGTTACAAGGGGTCAGGGACTTGTGGCACACAGCTGGTTCCGCGTTGCAGGGCTCAGGGTGGCCTGATGCAGGGTGAGTTGGAGGTATTGGAGGCTGTGCGCAATGGAACCCTTTGTAACTGGAGGGAAGTCTTCTTACGGGGCCTTGCAGGACGATGAGGGTGCTCTGGTGGGAGGTCTGGTATTTTCCTGAAGTCCCTTGACTAGGGCTTCCTCTTGGTCCAGTTGAAGCTCTGGGTGAGCTGTTTTTGCTGTGGTCCGACTACACTGACTAGTAACTGGGGTATTGACACAACTTGGCCACGGGCGGGCGCAATGCCACCAAAGTTGGCACACTTTTAGGTCTCATCGGGGCTGTTGTTGAGTTCCATTGAGTTTGGCTGCGACTTCTGGTTGCGGAGTTATCATCTGGTCAGTGAAGTGACCCTCACCGGTTTGCTGGTTCTTTGCAGGTTTCTTTGGTGGTGCTTCCACTCAGATGGGAGATCTTGGTCTATTTGTGAAGCCTGGAAGTCCTCTGGATCTTTTGAGGTTGGTCCAGTGGTCAGCTCCCCTGCAGCGGCGATTGTCGGGGCTGTGATGCAGCAAGCAGGGGTCTTGGAGCCTCTTCTGGTGCAGCAGTTCCTCTGTTCTCATGCTGTTGGGTTCTTTGGTGCTGTCTTCTTTTCTTCCTGATGAATCTAGTTTCTTGGTCTAGGGGAGCCCACTAAATACAAAATTTAGTGGGCGTTTTAGGGGGAACCTGTTAGTGTCCAATGGGAAACTTACCCTTGAGTGGCTACACCCACTGCAATGACCACTTCCTGTGGGAAGGGTCACTACCCTAAAGCTCATTGGCTATTTTCCTGCCATCTAACATGGAGAAAAATTAAATGGAGGGTCTGTTTCGCCTGAAAGCCCCTAGGGGTGGTGCATGCTCAGTGAGACCCCCTCCTCCTACCCTTTGTGTGATTTCCCGCCTTTGCTCCCACCAAACGTGGGGGTTGACAAAGGGGGAAACCATCTGATGCTAGCAGCAGGCCTGGAGTCTCGAGTCTCGAGGGCAGTAGCCCTTTGAAGCTCACCGCTAGGGGAGTGCACATTCTTAAGGGAGGGGTGTTAGCTCCTCCACCCAGGAAGGGTGAACACAAACCAGAGAGACAGGGCTCTCCCCCCAAGGTTTGTGTATTGGCTGTCTGGAAGTGGCATGCTGGACGAAACCAGTCAACAACCATGCCAGCTAGGTTAGCTTTTGCAGGGGGCACCTCTAAGGTGACCCATGTGTACATTTAGGGATAAATCCAATACTGGTACCAGTTTGGATTTATCATACTGAATTGTTTGATACCAAACAACCCAGGGTGCAGAGTGACCATCATGTGGCTGGGGAACTCATGATTGACCAGTGTCATATACATGTACTTAGAATGGCTGCTCTGTTCACTCACTATGTCCAAGGTTTGTCAAGGACACGGTGGGGGCATATTGCCCATGCAGCGATGCCCTCACATACAGTACAGTGCACCCTGCCTTAGGACTGGAAGGCCTGCTGGAGTGGTGACTTACTCATAACATATGCAGTGTAGGGTGGCCAGGCACACAGAGAGTATGCCATGTCAATTTTGCCTTTTTAGGTTTGCCCCAGTACACTCAACCTGCAGTGGCAGGGCTGGGTCCATCTGGGTGCAGGGCCCTAGGGGGTAGCACAATCAGTGCTGTTTCCCTCAGGGGCCTACCCTTAATACCCCATGCCCTGGGTAAATGGGTATACATTTACTTAGGGCTTACAGGGAAAGTTAAGAGTGTATCCAATTGTGCCAAGCATCACAACAGATTTAGGGAAAGAGCTCTGGTACAGGGAACCTAGTTAGCAGGGGCCCTGGGCACTACAACATCTAAGACACATCAACATCAGGCAAAAAGTGGGGGCTAACCATGAAAAAATAGGCCTCCTCTCACAGTACCTCTGTCAGAAAACACCTCATTAGGAAACCCTACCCTGGTAAAAATACCTGTCAGGACCTTGGCTACTGCAGGAGCTGTAGTAGACCTAAGGAGAGTTGCTTCAGGATATCTGGTAGTATCATCCACTATTACCAGTATGTACTGATTTCCTGAGGCGGTGAGTGGCTCATGTGGACACACAATGTCCATACCAACCCTTTCAAAGGGAACCCCCACCACAGGAAGTAGAATGGGACGGGCTTTTGGTGGTCACCTGCCTTACCACTAGCTTAGTAGGTGACACAGGAGTTACTAAACTCCTTCACCTTCTGGGACATATTGGGCCAATAGAAATGGCTGACAAGCCTATTCCATGTTTTTGTTTGTCCCAGGTGCCCAAAAAGGGGGATGTCATGGGCCAAAATTAGGATAAACTCCCTAAACTGCTGATGTACTACCACTCTCCTGGTTGCAGCAGGTTTGGGGTCTCTGGCCTCAGTGTATAGGAGCCCACTGACATCTCCCTTTTCCTGTGCAGCCGCTTGGTGCCTCGGGAACATCAGGAGTGGGATAAAACATTTGTCCCTGGCACAGCTTTTCCCTTGAGGGTACCCCTGGGCCCAAGAGATGTACTTGATAAGGATCCATCTCCACTGACTCATTGTCCCTCAGACGGTAAGACTCCTTCCTGAGAAGAGTGGTCTTGTTTCTTTTGCTGCTCAAAAGCTGGTCCCTCAGTTTTCTTGCCCTTTCTCTTGGAAGGTTGGGCCATTATTCTAGGCTCCAACACTTATTTTTCTCCCTGCACTCTGCTTTGTGCTCTTGGTTTTATACACACCATCTCAGGGATTCCAAGCATGGCTGCATGGGTTTTAAATTCTACCTCAGCCCAAGCTGAGGACTCAAGATCATTCCCTAGCAAGCACTCCACTGGGATTGCAGAAGACAACACTACCTGTTTCAGGCCAGTAACCCTTCCCCATTCTAAGGTCACCATAGCCATGGGTCGGACCTTAGTTACATTGTCAGCATTGGTAACAGGATAAGTTTGTCCAGCCAAACACTGCCCTGGAGAAACCAATTTTTCTGTCACCATGGTGACACTGGCACCTGTATCCCTCAGGGTCTACCTTTATCCCATTAATCAAGACGTGCTGTCTCTATTTTTGCATGTTAGGTGGGCAGACAGCAATGTGGTAACATTTACCCCATCCTCCATGACTAAAGTAGCTTCAGTATGAACCCTGATTTGCTCTGGGCACACTGTTGATCTCACCTGGAGACTGGCTATACCAGTAGTAACTGGAGCAGTGCAAGGGGGATTCTTTTTGGGACAGGCCAAGTCTCCAGATTGGTTTCCATGCTGTTTACTGTTGACACACCAGACCTTTTGGGCATCAAAGTTTCGACCCTTGCATCCATGTGAGGACTGTGAAGAGGCTCCTGCACAGGTTTTTGGGGCACTTGAAAATTCACTATTTTAATCCTTAGGTGTTTCACAACCCTTCCCCTGGGGAGGCTATGTAACCCCTTTCTTTTGGTCACTCACAGTGGAAGTGTTAATCACCCTTGTCTTGACCCAAGGGTCTGCCTTCTTTTTCAATTCTTGGGGAGAAATCTGACCTATATATACCAGATATTGATGCAACTTGTCATTGAAGCAGATACTTAAAAGATGTTCTTTCATAAACAAATTATAAAGCCCATCATAGTCATGCACTCCACTGCCAGTTATCCAACCATCTAGTGTTTTCACTGAGTAGTCTACAAAATGAACCCAGGACTGTCTCGGGGTTTTGTGAGCCACCTGAACCTAATTCTATACTTCTCAGTGGTGAATCCAAAGCCCTCAATCAGGGCAGCCTTCATGTGCTCATAGGATTCAGAATCTACACCAGTGAGTGTGAGGAGCCTATCTCTACACTTACCAGTAAACAGTTCCCAAAGGAGAGCTTCCGAATGAGATTTGTTTAGTTTTCTGTTTGCACAAGCTCTCTCAAAAGCAGCAGTGAACCACTTGGTGATGTCATCACCTTCTTCATATTTAGAGACAACCCCTTTGAGGATTTTTAGTCCATCAGAATGCTCTCTGATCCTATTTAGATTGCTGCCACCATTAATGGGTGCTAATCTAATTTCTGCTCTTTCCCTCTATATAGCTAGGAGTTGTTGCTCCAAAGCTAATCTTTTGGCCATCCTTGCTAAAAGGAGGTCCTCTTCATTGAGGCTCCCCTCAATGTTTCCAGAGGAACTGGACTCACCTGTGGAAGATCCAGATCCTGTGAGCACTATCCTTGGAGGTAGGGGCCTTTTGGCCCTTTTCTGCCTAGTTAGGTGAGGTGGGGGGAGTTCATCCTCCTCATCTCTAACATCTTCTTTATCTGAGGGGAGTCTTCCTCCTCAGCCGAGTGGTCCCTTGTATACTCTGCCAAGAGCTCCTGGAGCTTGACCTTGGTAGGGTTGGAACCTGTTTTAATATTTTTCAGTCTGCAGAGGGACCTTAACTCTGCCATCCCTAGATTGAGGTAAGGGGTGAGGTTGAGCTCCACAACCATATCCTCTAAGCTGCTCATTATGTTACTAAAGTTGGGGATTATTGTTAGGAACTAAAACCTACTTATATTACTTACCCGTCACTAGAGTAACTTTTAAATCTTAAAAATAAATGGTAAAGGGGAATTAATCAGGCCCTATCAGGATTAGAAAAATTTGTGAAATTCACAAATCAGTTACTAAAGGCAATTTTGGAATGTATTCATGTGTCCAGATGGCTGAGTAGTCCAGCAAATGCAAAGTATTAGATCCCACAGCTGATCCACCAATGTAGGAAGCTGGTTCTATATACACTATATCAAAGTGAGATACAGTGTGCACAGAGTCCAGGGGTTCCCCAGAGGCTTAACCGAGGCTAAAGTAGATACTACTAATGCTCTCTTTTGTGGTAGTGTGGTCGAGCAGTTAGGCTTATCAGTGGGTAGCGCTAGCCATTAGTTGTACACACACAGACAATAAATGTAGCACACACTCAATGACTAAATCCAGGCTAATGGTTTACATACCAAAAATACATTTTGTTACTTTATTTCTAAAACCACAAGATTGCAGGTAAGTACATTTGCAAGTAAGTATCCAACATATCAATATCACTTTGTTTCAATTTGGCAAGTTAAATGGCTTTCAAGAAAATAGCAATTAGCTGTTTTAAAAGTTGACAATGCAATTTTCAGAAACAATTCTGGGGGAAGAAACGTTAACACAGTTTTGAGGTAAGTACAAGACTTACAATTCCAGTCTCTGGGGGTTAGGATGTCTGCAGGCTGGGTTTCAAGTTAACCCCAAACACCTACCACCAGCAACACAGGGCCAACTGGGTGCAGAGGTCAAAGCTGATGTGGATTTAACATGGGCTCCGATGCAGACCGGGGGCACTTGGAATCAGGCTTGCTTGCAGGTAAGTACCTGCATCTCCGGAGGGCAGACCTAGGGGGTTTAGATGAGCACCGGGTGGGCCACAGGTCAGCACCAAACACAACCTCAGTGGTGCAGGGGCAGCAGGGTGCAAACACAGCGTCAGGCTCCCAGTGCTTTCCAATAATGGGACTCAGGGGGTCACAAAGATGCTGCAGTCGAAGACCAGGGGGTTGTTCCGGAAAACCAAAGGCTGGACAAGGAGGAAGGCAGCCTGCCGGACCAGTGGTCGGATTCCCCCAAGGCCAGGGAGCAGCGGGTGCACAGGTACCTTTGGGCGTCGGGTATCTTTGTCAGGACCTCTTGCAGTTAGGGGGGGGTCCTCCGAGTTTAGGCTGCGGGCATCGGCATGTTGGACAGGAGGGGTCAACCCAGGGTGGACACTTGGTCAGAATCCCCTGAGGACCAGCTATAGTCGGTTAGGCCACCTGGACATGGGCGTCCGGTGCAGGACTCGCGGATCCATGGTGGTTCTGGGGTACTTTGCTAGTATTTCTTTTGGACTGGAGCACTTTCCACAGAAGATTTTGGTCCTCTGGGGTGCAGGCAGTGCTCTTGAGGCTTTATAGAGGTAGCTGGTCCATTGTAGCAGGGCTTCAGAAGCTAGAGAAAGGCCTGTAGGGCGGGGACCAAGTTAGTTGGTGTCTTCAGTCTTCTCTGCTGGGGGTCAGCTTAGCAGTTCTTCTTTCTTCTTGTCTTCTTCTTGAGGTCACCAGGAATCTGATGAGCTAGGTTCAGGGGAGCCCTTAAATCCTGGATTTAGGGGTGTTACTGGAGTCAGAGGGCAGTAACCAATGGCTACTGTCCCTGAGGGTGACTACACCCTTCCGGTGTCCCTGTCCTCCAAACGAAGATGGAGGATTTTGCAAGGAGTGGGTCAGTTCAGCTCTGGACATCTTAGGGGGACCCAGCTGAGGTGGTAACTCCTCCCTGTTTTCCTTAATTTTCTCACCAGACTTGCTGCCAAAAGTGGAGCTTTGTCCATGGGGCGGCCGTCTCCACTAGCTGGAGTGCCCTGGGGCACTGTAACAAGAGGCCTGAGCCTTTGAGCCTCGAAGCCAGGTGTTACAGTTCCTGCAGGGGGGGCGATGTGAAGCACTTCCCCCCAGTGCAGGCTTTGTTTCTGGCCACAGAGAGCATAAAGGCTCTCACCCCATGTGGTCAGAAACTCATCTGGAAGTAGCAGACTAGCACAGACCGCTCAGTCCTGCACTAGATGTTTGACTAAAATACAGGAGGCATCTCTTAGATGCCCTCTGGGTGCATTTTTCAATAAATCCAACACTGGCATCAGTGTGGATTTATTGTGCTGAGACGTTTGATACCAAACTTCCCTGACTTTAGTGAAGCCATTATGGAGCTGTGGAGTTCGTACTGACAAACTCCCAGCCCATATACTCAGTATGGCCACACTGCACTTACAGTGTCTGAGAAAGGACTTAGACACTGTAGGGGCATATTGCTCATGCAACTATGCCCTCACCTGTGGTATAGTGCACCCTGCCTTATGGCTATAAGGTCCTCTAGAGGGGTGACTCACTTATGGCACAGGTAGTGGTTCGTGGGCATGGCACCCTGAGAGGAGTATCATGTCGACTTTGCCTTTTTCTCCCCACCAGCGCACACAAGCTGCAATGGCAGTGTGTATGTGCTTGGTGAGGGGGCCCCCAGGGTGGCATAATAGATGCTGTATACCTTGGGACCTTCCTGGTTCACAGGGCTCTTGGTACTTTTACAGGGGACTTAACTGTGTGCCAGGGATGTTTCAATTGTGGGAACAGTGGTGCAGATTCGCAGATTTTGGGAAAAACACTGGTGCTGGGGCCTGGTTAGCAGGATCCCATCACACTCTCAGTCAAGACAGCATCAATATCAGGCAAAAAGTAGGGGAGGGTAACCATGCCAAAAGAGGCACTCCCCTGCAATTGGTCTCTGCTCTGTCCCAAAACACACAATGGGAAGGGGGTGGTGCTCAGAGCTCCTCCAGGTGGCCACTTGGTTCTGCCATCTGGATCTAAGATGTGTAGAGGCCTCTGGAGGCATTTGACTGGGTAGGCCAGGTACCTGACATTAGAAACCCCTCCTGGTAGGTTGTCACTCCAGAGAGTGTCCAAACCCCTTTTTGGGCTACTTAGGGACTCCCTTGAGGGTGGGTTCCCCGATTCATCATGCAAGATTCCATCAGGACTCCTCTGCAAAGACCTCTTCTGCTCCTGCCCTCCGGAACCGCTGCTGGGGAACATAGGAACCAACTGCAACGCCTGAGAGCACTTCTCCTTGCAACATTGTTTCCGCGTCTTCTATCAGCAATCTGCAACATTTCCACAGCTGTGCAACCTCTGGGGTCGGCAAGACTTCAGCTGTAACAACAACCAAGAAAGAATCTCCCTTGGAGTGAAGGAATCACTTCCCTGCATCCGCGGGCACCTAAGGCAACAACTTCCAGCTGGTGGCATCTTCAGTCCTCTGGATCTGCGAAGATTCTCCATCACAGGTGGTGGTTCTGAGGGATCCCCTGGGTCCTCTCTGCCTTCTTTCCAATGTGGGAGACAGTGAGCCATTGCCTCTTCCTTCAGGATAGAATCCCTCTGCAGCATGACTGCTGCAGCGAACCAGTCTTTTGACTCCTCCTCCAAGGGATCTTCAGGCTCCAAGTAGCCCCAGCCCCCAGCATTCTACCTCTGCAAGGAGAGTCTTCTCTGCTGCTCCAGTGACGTGGGACTCCCCTTGAGGTGTGCTGACTGGACCTCACCTCAACTTACACTGCCTACTGCCACTGGGTTGCTTGTGGAGGCTCCAACTACTTTTCCTGGCTCTCCTGTCTTCTGAGGGTCAGCCCATACTCCCCTCCAAGGGTTGAGTCACCAGGACCTTGCTGGTCCTCCACAGCTCTGCAAAACTTCCAACGGCTCCTCTTGCATTTGCTCTTGCTTGTTGGTGGCCATCCTGATCACTGACCCGTCTGCAATCAGGAAACTGTAGAGGGACAGCTCGTAGGTGACTTCACAGACTCCTCTGCAGCCCCTAGACCCTGTAGCTGGACTTCATCCATCACCGTCAACCAGGATCTTCAGGTACAGATGGGTGGGCACTGGCTCCTGCCCCACCTGGACACTCCTGCGTGGACTGGAGTCTGTCTTCTTCTTTTGCAGGTCTTCTTCACCCAGAATCCGCCCTTGAGTTCCACTCTTTCTGTCCTGCTTCTGCAAATTTCAACCTCGAAGTCCCTATGTTAGCCTATTGGAAAACCGGGTAACTTACCTCTCTGCACCCAGGTGCTGGGGAGCTTCTAGATACTAACCTTTTTGGGTTCCACTCTCTCCCAGTGATTGTCTAACTACACCATACACTATGGTGGGGGACACCTGTAGGAAGTTGGCTCTGTATGCACTATTTCAAAGTAAGGAATAGTATGCACAGAGTCCAAGGGTTCCCCTTAGAGGTAAGATAGTGGCAAAAAGAGATAATACTAATGCTCTATTTTGTGGTAGTGTGGTCGAGCAGTAGGCTTATCAAAGGAGTAGTGTTAAGCATTTGTTGTACATACACCCAGGCAATAAATGAGGAACACACACTCAGAGACAATTCCAGGCCAATAGGTTTTTGTATGGAAAAATATATTTTCTTAGTTTATTTTAAGAACCACAGGTTCAAATTCTACATGTAATACTTTGCATGAAAGGTATTGCAGGTAAGTACTTTAGGAACTTTGAATAATCACAATAGCATATATACTTTTCAAATAAAACACATATAGCTATTTTAAAACTAGACACAGTGCAATTTTCACAGTTCCTAGGGGAGGTAAGTTATTGTTAGTTCTTGCAGGTAAGTAAACCACCTACGGGGTTCAGATTTGGGTCCAAGGTAGCCCACCGTTGGGGGTTCAGAGCAACCCCAAAGTTACCACACCAGCAGCTCAGGGCCGGTCAGGTGCAGAGTTCAAAGTGGTGCCCAAAACGCATAGGCTTCAATGGAGAAAGGGGTGCCCCGGTTCCAGTCTGCCAGCAGGTAAATACCCGCGTCTTCGGAGGGCAGACCAGGGGGGTTTTGTAGAGCACCGGGGGGGACACAAGTCCACACAGAAAGTACACCCTCAGCAGCGCGGGGCGGCCGGGTGCAGTGTGCGAACAAGCGTCGGGTTTGTATTAGGAATCAATGGGAGACCAAGGGGTCTCTTCAGCGGTGCAGGCAGGCAAGGGGGGGGGGCTCCTCGGGGTAGCCACCACCTGGGCAAGGGAGAGGGCCTCCTGGGGGTCACTCCTGCACTGGAGTTCCGATCCTTCAGGTCCTGGGGGCTGCGGGTGCAGGGTCTTTTCAAGGCGTCGGGATCTGAGAGTCAGGCAGTCGTGGTCAGGGGGAGCCTAGGGATTCCCTCTGCAGGCGTCGCTGTGGGGGCTCAGGGGGGACAACTTTGGTTACTCACAGTCTTGGAGTCGCCGGGGAGTCCTCCCTGTAGCGTTGTTTCTCCACTAGTCGAGTCGGGGTCGCCGGGTGCAGGGTTGCAAGTCTCACGCTTCTGGCGGGAAACGCAGTCGTTTTAAAGTTGCTCCTTTGGAAACAAAGTTGCAGCCTTGGGTGAACAGGGCCGCTGTTCTCTGGAGTTTCTTGGTCCTTTTAGAGCAGGGCAGTCCTCTGAGGATTCAGAGGTCGCTGGTCCTGGGGAAAGCGTCGCTGGAGCAGTTTTCTTCCGAAGTGGGGAGACAGGCCGGTAGAGCTGGGGCCAAGGCAGTTGGTGTCTCCGTCTTCTCTGCAGGGTTTTTCAGCTTAGCAGTCCTCTTCTTCTTAGGTTGCAGGAATCTGAGTTCCTAGGTTCTGGGGAGCCCCTAAATACAGAATTTAGGGGTGTGTTTAGGTCAGGGAGGGCAGTAGCCAATGGCTACTAGCCCTGAGGGTGGCTACACCCTCTTTGTGCCTCCTCCCAAGGGGAGGGGGTCACATTCCTATCCCTATTGGGGGGATCCTCCATCTGCAAGATGGAGGATTCCTAAAAGTCAGAGTCACTTCAGCTCAGGTTGCCTTAGGGGCTGTCCTGACTGGTCAGTGACTCCTCCTTGTTTTTCTTATTATCTCCTCCGGCCTTGCCGCCAAAAGTGGGGCCGTGGCCGGAGGGGGCGGGCAACTCCACTAGCTGGAATGCCCTGTGGTGCTGGAACAAAGGGGGTGAGCCTTTGAGGCTCACCACCAGGTGTTACAGCTCCTGCCTGGGGGAGGTGATAGCATCTCCACCCAGTGCAGGCTTTGTTACTAGCCACAGAGTGACAAAGGCACTCTCCCCATGTGGCCAGCAACATGTCTCGAGTGTGGCAGGCTGCTAAAACCAGTCAGCCTACACAGGTAGTTGGTTAAGGTTTCAGAGGGCACCTCTAAGGTGCCCTCTGGGGTGTATTTCACAATAAAATATACACTGGCATCAGTGTGCATTTATTGTGCTGAGAAGTTTGATACCAAACTTCCCAGTTTTCAGTGTAGCCATTATGGTGCTGTGGAGTTCGTGTTTGACAGACTCCCAGACCATATACTCTTATGGCTACCCTGCACTTACAATGTCTAAGGTTTGGCTTAGACACTGTAGGGGCACAGTGCTCATGCACTGGTGCCCTCACCTATGGTATAGTGCACCCTGCCTTAGGGCTGTTAGGCCTGCTAGAGGGGTGACTTATCTATACTGCATAGGCAGAGTGAGGTTGGCATGGCACCCTGAGGGGAGTGCCATGTCGACTTACTCGTTTTGTCCTCACCAGCACACACAAGCTGGCAAGCAGTGTGTCTGTGCTGAGTGAGGGGTCCCCAGGGTGGCATAAGATATGCTGCAGCCCTTAGAGACATTCCCTGGCATCAGGGCCCTTGGTACCAGGGGTACCAGTTACAAGGGACTTACCTGGATGCCAGGGTGTGCCAATTGTGTAAACAAAAGTACAGGTTAGGGAAAGAACACTGGTGCTGGGGCCTGGTTAGCAGGCCTCAGCACACTTTCAATTCAAAACATAGCATCAGCAAAGGCAAAACGTCAGGGGGTAACCATGCCAAGGAGGCATTTCCTTACACAACCCCCCCCCCCAAACGAAAGAGGATGAGACTAACCTTTCCCAAGAGAGTCTTCATTTTCTAAGTGGAAGAACCTGGAAAGGCCATCTGCATTGGCATGGGCAGTCCCAGGTCTGTGTTCCACTATAAAGTCCATTCCCTGTAGGGAGATGGACCACCTCAACAGTTTTGGATTTTCACCTTTCATTTGCATCAGCCATCTGAGAGGTCTGTGGTCAGTTTGAACTACAAAGTGAGTACCAAAGAGGTATGGTCTCAACTTCTTCAGGGACCAAACCACAGCAAAGGCCTCCTTCTCAATGGCACTCCAACGCTGATCCCTGGGAAGTAACCTCCTGCTAATGAAAGCAACAGGCTGGTCAAGGCCATCATGATTTGTTTGGGACAAAACTGCCCCTATCCCATGTTCAGAGGCATCTGTCTGCACAATGAACTGCTTGGAGTAATCTGGAGCTTTTAGAACTGGTGCTGTGCACATTGCTTGTTTCGGGGTGTCAAAGGCCTGTTGGCATTCTACAGTCCAGTTTACCTTCTTGGGCATTTTCTTGGAGGTGAGTTCTGTGAGGGCTGTCACAATGGATCCATATCCCTTCACAAACCTCCTGTAATACCCAGTCAAGCCAAGGAATGCCCTGACTTGAGTCTGGGTTTTTGGAGCTACCCAGTCCAGAATAGTCTGGATCTTAGGCTGGAGTGGCTGAACTTGGCCTCCACCTACAAGGTGTCCCAAGTAAACCACAGTTCCCTGCCCTATCTGCCATTTGGATGCCTTGATAGAGAGGCCTGCTGATTGCAGAGCCTTCAAAACCTTCTTCAGGTGGACCAGGTGATCCTGCCAGCTAGAGCTAAAGACAGCAATATCATCAAGATAAGCTGTACTAAAGGACTCCAAACCAGCAAGGACTTGATTCACCAACCTTTGGAAGGTGGCAGGGGCATTCTTTAAACCAAAGCGCATAACAGTAAACTGATAATGCCCATCAGGTGTGGAGAATGCTGTCTTTTCTTTTGCTCCAGGTGCCATTTCGATTTGCCAGTACCCTGCTGTTAAGTCAAAGGTACTTAAGAATTTGGCAGCACCTAATTTGTCAATCAGTTCATCCGCCCTTGGAATGGGATGGGCATCTGTCTTGGTGACAGAATTAAGTCCTCTGTAGTCAACAGAAAACCTCATCTCTCTCTTTCCATCTTTGGTGTGAGGTTTAGGGACTAAGACCACTGGGCTAGCCCAGGGGCTGTCAGAGTGCTCAATTACTCCCAATTCCAGCATCTTGTGGACTTCCACCTTAATGCTTTCCTTAACTTGGTCAGACTGTCTGAAAATTTTGTTCTTGACAGGCATGCTGTCTCCTGTGTCCACATCATGGGTACACAGGTGTGTCTGACCAGGGGTTAGGGAAAAGAGCTCAGCAAACTGCTGCAGGACCTTCCTGCAGTCAGATTTCTGTTGGCCAGAGAGGGTGTCTGAATAGATCACTCCATCTACTGAGCCATCCTTAGGGTTTGATGAGAGGAGATCAGGGAGAGGTTCACTCTCAGCTTCCTGGTCCTCATCTGTTACCATCAACAGATTCACATCAGCCCTCTCATGGAAGAATTTTAGGCGGTTCACATGGATCACCCTCTTGGGGCTCCTGCTAGTGCCTAGGTCAACCAGGTAGGTGACCTGACTCTTCTTCTCTAGCACTGGGTAAGGGCCACTCCATTTGTCCTGAAGTGCCCTGGGAGCCACAGGCTCCAAAACCCAGACTTTCTGCCCTGGTTGAAATTCAACCATTGCAGCCTTTTGGTCATACCAAAACTTCTGGAGCTGTTGGCTGGCCTCAAGGTTTTTACTTGCCTTTTCCATGTACTCTGCCATCCTTGAACGAAGGCCAAGTACATAGTCCACTATGTCTTGTTTAGGCTCATGAAGAGGTCTCTCCCAGCCTTCTTTCACAAGAGCTAGTGGTCCCCTTACAGGGTGGCAAACAGAAGTTCAAAGGGTGAGAACCCTACTCCCTTCTGAGGCACCTCTCTGTAAGCGAAAAGCAGACATGGCAAGAGGACATCCCATCTCCTTTTGAGTTTTTCTGGGAGCCCCATGATCATGCCTTTTAATGTCTTGTTGAATCTCTCAACAAGGCCATTAGTTTGTGGATGATAGGGTGTAGTGAATTTATAAGTCACTCCACACTCATTCCACATGTGTTTCAGGTATGCTGACATGAAGTTGGTACCTCCGTCAGACACCACCTCCTTAGGGAAGCCCACTCTAGTAAAGATACCAATGAGGGCCTTGGCTACTGCAGGGGCAGTAGTCGACCTAAGGGGAATAGCTTCAGGGTATCTAGTAGCATGATCCACTACTACTAGTATGTACATATTCCCTGAAGCTGTGGGAGGTTCAAGTGGACCCACTATGTCCACACCCACTCTTTCAAAGGGGACCCCCACCACTGGAAGTGGAATGAGGGGGGCCTTTAGATGTCCACCTGTGTTACCACTGGCTTGACAGGTGGTACAGGAGACACAAAACTCCTTAACTTTCTGGGACATGTTGGGCCAGTAGAAGTGGTTGACTAGTCTCTCCCACGTCTTGGTTTGTCCCAAAGGCCCAGCAAGGGGAATATCATGGGCTAAGGTCAGTATGAACTCTCTGAACTCCTGAGGCATTACCACTCTCCTAGTGGCACCAGGTTTGGGATCTCTTGCCTCAGTGTACAGGAGTCCATCTTCCCAATAGACCCTGTGTGTTCCAGTTTTCTTGCCATTGGACTCTTCAGCAGCTTGCTGCCTAAGGCCTTCAAGAGAGGGACAGGTTTCTTGCCCCTTACACAACTGCTCCCTTGAGGGTCTCCCTGGGCCTAAGAGCTCGACCTGATAAGGTTCCAACTCCATAGGCTCAGTTCCCTCAGAGGGCAGAACTTCTTCCTGAGAAGAGAGGTCCTCTTTTTGTTGTTGTGTTGCAGCTGGTTTCCCAGTTGTCTTTCCTTTTCTCTTGGTAGGCTGGGCCCTTTTTCCAGACTCCAGCTCTACTTTTTCACCCTGAGCCTTGCACTGTGCCCTTGTCTTGACACACACCAGTTCAGGGATACCCAGCATGGCTGCATGGGTTTTCAGTTCTACCTCAGCCCATGCTGAGGACTCCAGGTCATTTCCAAGGAAACAGTCTACTGGGATATTTGAGGAGACCACCACCTGTTTCAGGTCATTGACCCCTCCCCCACTCTAAAGTTACCATAGCCATGGGATGTACTTTTGTTTGATTGTCAGCATTGGTGACTGGATAACTTTGTCCAGCCAGTTATTGACCAAGGGGAAACCAGTTTCTCTGTCACCATAGTGACACTGGCCCCTGTATCCCTCAGGCCTTCTACACTTGTCCCATTAATTAAGAGCTGCTGCCTGTATTTTTGCATGTTAGGAGGCCAGGCAGCCAGTGTGGCTAAATCCACCCCACCCTCAGAGACTAATGTAGCTTCAGTGTGACACCTGATTTGCTCTGGGCACACTGTTGATCCCACTTGGAGACTAGCCATTCCAGTGTTAGCTGGAGTGGAGTTAGAAGTGGTACTTTTCTTGGGACAGGCCTTGTCTCCAGCTTGGTGTCCAGGCTGATTACAGCTACGACACCAGGCCTTTGTGGGATCAAAGTTTTTACCCTTGTACCCAAAATTGTTTTGTGAAGAGTCTCTGGGCCCACCCTCCTGTGCAGGTTTTTGGGGGCCTGTAGAAGACTCTTTACTATTTTTGTTTTTGGATGTCTCAACACCTTTCCACAGGGGAGGCTTTGTGACCCCTTTCTTTTTGTCACACCCTGTGGAAGTCTTGGTCACCCTAGTCTTGACCCAATGGTCCGCCTTCTTTCCCAATTCTTGGGGAGAAATTGGTCCTAGGTCTACCAGATGCTGATGCAGTTTATCATTGAAACAATTACTTAATAGGTGTTCTTTCACAAATAAATTGTACAGCCCATCATAATTATTTACACCACTGCCTTGAATCCAACCATCTAGTGTTTTCACTGAGTAGTCCACAAAATCAACCCAGGTCTGGCTTGAGGATTTTTGAGCCCCCCTGAATCTAATCCTATACTCCTCAGTGGAGAATCCAAAGCCCTCAATCAGGGTTCCCTTCACGAGGTCATAAGATTCTGCATCTTTTCCAGAGAGTGTGAGGAGTCTATCCCTACACTTTCCAGTGAACATTTCCCAAAGGAGAGCACCCCAGTGAGATCTGTTTACTTTTCTGGTTACACAAGCCCTCTCAAAAGCTGTGAACCATTTGGTGATGTCATCACCATCTTCATATTTAGTCACAATCCCTTTAGGGATTTTTAACATGTCAGGAGAATCTCTGACCCTAGTTATGTTGCTGCCACCATTGACGGGTCCTAGGCCCATCTCTTGTCTTTCCCTTTCGATGACTAGGATTTGTCTTTCCAAAGCCAATCTTTTGGCCATCCTGGCTATCTGGATGTCCTCTTCACTGGAGTTATCCTCAGTGATTTCAGAGGTGCTGGTCCCTCCTGTGAGGGAAGCAGCATCTCTGACTAGTATACTTGGAGACAGGGCTTGAGGGGCCCTGTTCTCCCTAAGTAGGACTGGAGGAGAGGAATTCTCCTCTAAGTCACTATCATCATCTTCTGTGTTATCCCCAGAGGGGTTGGCTTTTTCAAACTCTGCCAAAAGCTCCTGGAGCTGTTGTTTGGAGGGTCTTGAGCCAATTGTGATTTTCTTAATTTTGCAGAGTGACCTTAGCTTCCTCATCTTAAGATGGAGGTAAGGTGTGAGGTCGAGTTCCTCCACATTCATCTCTGCACTAGACATTATGGCGGTCATTCTGACTGCGGCGGTAGCCGCCCGCCATGCGGTCACCGCCATTTGGCCGCTCCGCGGTCAAAAGACCGCGGAGGCCATTCTGGCTTTCCCGCTGGCCCGGCGGGCTCCCGCCAAAGGAGCGCCCGCCGGCCCAGCGGGAAAGGCCCTGCAACACAGAGGCCGGCTCCGAATGGAGCCGGCGGTGTTGCAGGGGTGCGACGGGTGCAGTTGCACCCGTCGCGATTTTCACTGTCTGCTATGCAGACAGTGAAAATCATGCTGGGGCCCTGTTAGGGGGCCCCTGCACTGCCCATGCCAGCGGCATGGGCAGTGCAGGGGCCCCCATGGGCCCCACCACACCCGTTCCCGCCATCCTGTTCCAGGCGGTAAAAACCGCCAGAAACAGGGTGGCGGGAAGGGGGTCGGAATCTCCATGGCGGCGCTGCTTGCTGCGCCGCCATGGAGATTCAGCCCAGACAGGGGAAATCTGGCGGGAAACCGCTGGATCCCCTTTTCTGACCGCGGCTTTACTGCCACGATCAGAATGGGCAGGGAAGCACAGCCAGCCTGCTGGCGGTGCTTCCGTGGTCCTCCACCCTGGCGGTCGATGACCGCCAGGGTTGGAATGACCCCCTATGTTTCTAAAAGTTGGAATACTTTTTAAGAATCTAAAACTAGTTCTAGAATCTAATTCAAACTTTCACAAAACTTTTAAACTCTAAAAGAAATGCTAACAGGGACAAACACAAGGCCCTAGCAGGACTTTTAAGAATTTAGAAAAATAGTCAAATTGCAAAAATCTATTTCTAATGAAAATTTTGGGAATTTGTCGTGTGATAAGGTATTGGCTGAGTAGTCCAGCAAATGCAAAGTCTTGTACCCCACCGCTGATCCACCAATGTAGGAAGTTGGCTCTGTATGCACTATTTCAAAGTAAGGAATAGTATGCACAGAATCCAAGGGTTCCCCTTAGAGGTAAGATAGTGGCAAAAAGAGATAATACTAATGCTCTATTTTGTGGTAGTGTGGTCGAGCAGTAGGCTTATCAAAGGAGTAGTGTTAAGCATTTGTTGTACATACACCAAGGCAATAAATGAGGAACACACACTCAGAGACAATTCCAGGCCAATAGGTTTTTGTATAGAAAAATATATTTTCTTAGTTTATTTTAAGAACCACAGGTTCAAATTCTACATGTAATACTTTGCATGAAAGGTATTGCAGGTAAGTACTTTAGGAACTTTGAATAATCACAATAGCATATATACTTTTCAAATAAAACACATATAGCTATTTTAAAACTAGACACAGTGCAATTTTCACAGTTCCTAGGGGAGGTAAGTTATTGTTAGTTCTTGCAGGTAAGTAAACCACCCACGGGGTTCAGATTTGATTCCAAGGTAGCCCACCGTTGGGGGTTCAGAGCAACCCAAAAGTTACCACACCAGCAGCTCAGGGCCGGTCAGGTGCAGAGTTCAAAGTGGTGCCCAAAACGCATAGGCTTCAATGGAGAAGGGGGTGCCCCGGTTCCAGTCTGCCAGCAGGTAAGTACCCGCGTCTTCGGAGGGCAGACCAGGGGGGTTTTGTAGGGCACCGGGGGGGACACAAGTCCACACAGAAAGTACACCCTCAGCAGCGCGGGGCGGCCGGGTGCAGTGTGCGAACAAGCGTCGGGTTTGTAATAGGAATCAATGGGAGACCAAGGGGTCTCTTCAGCGGTGCAGGCAGGCAAGGGGGGGGCTCCTCTGGGTAGCCACCACCTGGGCAAGGGAGAGGGCCTCCTGGGGGGTCACTCCTGCACTGGAGCTCCGATCCTTCAGGTCCTGGGGGCTGCGGGTGCAGGGTCTTTTCCAGGCGTCGGGATCTGAGAGTCAGGCAGTCGCGGTCAGGGGGAGCCTCGGGATTCCCTCTGCAGGCGTCGCTGTGGGGGCTCAGGAGGGACAACTTTGGTTACTCACAGTCTCGGAGTCGCCGGGGAGTCCCCCCTGTAGCGTTGTTTCTCCACCAGTAGAGTCGGGGTCGCCGGGTGCAGGGTTGCAAGTCTCACGCTTCTGGCGGGAAACGCAGTCGTTTTAAAGTTGCTCCTTTGGAAACAAAGTTGCAGTCTTGGGTGAACAGGGCCGCTGTTCTCGGGAGTTTCTTGGTCTTTTTAGAGCAGGGCAGTCCTCTGAGGATTCAGAGGTCGCTGGTGCTGGGGAAAGCGTCGCTGGAGCAGTTTTCATCCGAAGTGGGGAGACAGGCCGGTAGAGCTGGGGCCAAGGCAGTTGGTGTCTCTGTCTTCTCTGCACGGTTTTTCAGCTTAGCAGTCCTCTTCTTCTTAGGTTGCAGGAATCTGAGTTCCTAGGTTCTGGGGAGCCCCTAAATACAGAATTTAGGGGTGTGTTTAGGTCAGGGAGGGCAGTAGCCAATGGCTACTAGCCCTGAGGGTGGCTTCACCCTCTTTGTGCCTCCTCCCAAGTGGAGGGGGTCACATTCCTATCCCTATTGGGGGGATCCTCCATCTGCAAGATGGAGGATTCCTAAAAGTCAGAGTCACTTCAGCTCAGGTTGCCTTAGGGGCTGTCCTGACTGGTCAGTGACTCCTCCTTGTTTTTCTCATTATCTCCTCCGGCCTTGCCGCCAAAAGTGGGGCCGTGGCCGGAGGGGGCGGGCAACTCCACTAGCTGGAATGGCCACAGGGACCCTCAGTGCCTCTGTGCAGATTAATCTCACAGCTAGTCACCATGCAAGCCCTATCAAAAGGTGGCGGCAGAAGTGAATCTGTGTATGGACTGTCAGGGCACAAACATGGATTGTCCTTTCATACACATTACCAGCCCTTGTTTGTTGGGCTGGAGGCACAGTACCAAATCCTTGAATACAGCATAGCAGACTGTCATTGTTTGGCACTAATAAATACATGCAAAACCAGACAAAGGATTGGTGCTGGATTCACCCCCTGGAAAACATGTCAGTCCAAAACGGTAAACTATTCTAGACAGTTGAGGACTGATCGTAGACTTACCATACAAACATGGCAGTGGCAGGACTTCTTTCCTGGGATGGACTGCGCAGGGCATGTCTTGTGAGCATTGCTTGTCATACCTGGGACACTCATGCTATCCATTTTCAGGACTGATGCACCACTTGTCACCCAGGCTCCCTTACAGGTGTGTGCAGCTTCAGTCTCTCATAAGTCCTGGAGGTGAGAATGCAGTATAAGGGGCCAACCAGACTTTTCCCATGGGAAGCAATGGACAGAAGATTACTGATCTTACCGACTACCAGGCAGTGCATTATGGGACATGAAGTCCATGCAGGCTGATGTAGTTGAACAATGGCATGCCATACTGAAAAGGGAAGCACACAGGAATCAGAATGGGAGTCTGGGTGAGTGTAGATGATGATTCCCAGGGTACAGATAGTTCATTTACAACGCCCCCTAGAGAACGGAGGGTAGAGACTTAAAACATGGCAGTGGCAGGACTTCTTCCCTGGGATGGACTGCGCAGGGCATGTCTTGGGAGACATACCTGGGACACCCGTGCTTTCCATTTTCAGGATTAATGCACTTCTTGTCACACATGCTCTTTGCAGAGATAACTGATGTCACACTTACTGATGTCAAGGGTCTGGTCATACATTCCTGTTACCAATGCTATTTCACATTCACTGCCTCATGTATGATTAATTACCTTATGATTGATGATGTCATATTTGGGTGTCATATGCTACAATAGACCATGTTGGCAACGTGGATGTCTTGCATAGCTGTGGTCCTATGAATTTGCCATTCAAATGTGAAATAGAAAAGATGTTTTTCGTAAAAACTGTGTGTGATGTTTGCTGTACAATCATACCCATCAAATGTGATGTGGCATCAGAAGTAGTCAAATTTGTCTTTCTGAAATGCTCCCTGCGGTAATACTCTGATTCTTAGAGAACATGTGATGCATAAATAATTACCCAGAGCAGGATTGAGTGATAAAGTGAGGTGTTTAATTCCATATTGTAACAATGTGTTGATAGTGACTATTGTTGAAAAAAGTTTTGAACTATCTGTTGTCTGCGATTAATTTCTGCAGCTGTGTTAGGATGTTCCCCCTCATTTTCCCGGCCAGCATCCACCACCTTCTCCTCGTCAGGCAGTTCTTGTTCAGGTTCATATAGGGGGATGTTCCTCCTAACACAAAAGCTGTGCAGGATGGCACAGGTCAAAATGATCTTGCAGACCATTTCTGGGGAATATAGGAGGCTGCCTCCGGTGATGTCCAGGCACCTGAATCTGGACTTCAGGATGCCCAAAGTCTGTTCAACAATGGTGCGTGTCCTCCAATTTGCCTCATTATAGGCACGCTCTGCTGTTGTGCTTGGGGTGGCAAATGGGGTCATGATCCATGGCTGGATCCCGTAACCCTGATCAGCTGAAAGAGAAAATAGGGGTAAGTACTTTGTTGTTTCTTGCACCAGGAATATAATTTTGCATAGCAGTTGTTATCTTGTGTTTGTGGTATTGTGTGGGATCCTGGGCTTCTGTGAGGTTCTTTCTGCATTGGGTTGTTTGACTTGAAAAACTTGTGTTTGGGTAATTGACCTAATATCTCTGGTATATTTTCAAACTTGGAGTTCAGTGTGTATCTCCCATGCGTTATGTAGTGAGAAAGATGTTTTAGTGTGCGTTCACTGGAGGTGACATGGTACTTCCACACACACAATAGATTCCACTGTGGTGGTAACATGTTGCACTACATGGCCTGGACATCCCATCCAATTAGACATATGTCATTGCAGATTAAATGCAACACTGAGGCCCTTTGATTAGGCTTGGTGACAATGCCCAACACATCTCCATAAGTTGGCAGCACTGAGGTGTTCAGTATCGACAATGCACAATTGTCCTATGTGTGACTAGTTCTATGCAAATTTTTTTTTTGTTCCCTATGCCAGTGGCTCATGTGCAACCATGCACCTACACTACTGAACCTGCTCCAGGTGAGCTGGCCAACTTGGTTGTGTAGATGTATGTATGTGTGCAGGAAGGGCCATCTCCCTGTACATCTGTTATGTAGATGGGGAATTGTCTCTTTCACTATGTGCAGCAGTGTGCACTTTGCATTAGTGTCACATCAACATGTATTCATAGCACAGTCCACTTCCTTATTGCTAGCTGGCAATGTCACCCCAGGAGTGATGTGAAATGTTGGAGTTGACTCAGTAATTCCATGTCACCTTCATTTGAGTCAGCGTCATCATGCTATGTGTCTCATGGTGTTTGACCTGCAGGAACACACATTGCACACCCCTTACACAGTACATATTGTTTGGAAGGGTGTGGGATTGACTGTGTGGCCTTATGTGACATTGAATGGTTAATCTTCCAAGTTGTACTGCCAGTGCAGGGCATGTCATTGTCACTGTGTGGTTTTAAATTGGTCCCTTGTGGCTCTAGAGTGGCATCTATTGTTATTGACAGCCATCATTTGTCCATAGGTGTGAATCCCATTGGGTCAGGATATCAAACATAACTATCAGTGTCACACCTCAGTGTCTTCCTGCCCACGTGTCAATGTAGTGGTGTATGTCTTGTGTGTCCTACAGGGTTGCTGTGCTGTGTGTATATTACTAGGTTTCTGAACTTACCGCCAAGAAGGCCATTGCCATATCGTCCATCCTGGAAGTGCCAATTGATGGTGCTGTGGCGGAGGATGAAGGAATCATGTACACTCCTAGGATACTTTGCCATGATGTTGGTGAACAATCCCTGGTGGTCAACAATGACCTGCACATTTATGGAGTGGGTGTGCTTTCTGTTGTGGTATAGGTGCTCGGTTGTAGCAGGTGGTACAATCCGGACATGTGTGCATTCAGTGGCACCAAGCACATGCGGAAAGCCATGTATTTGATAGAACCCCCGTTTGGTCTCCTGCTGCTTCTGCTGTATGTTGGGGAAGCTGATGTGGTGGGGTGTGAGGGAGATGATGGCATCAAGAACCTTGGGAAGGAAGGCGGAGAATGAGGGCTGTGATACCCCAGCAACCAGGGCACCCGTAGTTTGGAATGAGCCACTTGCCAACATGTGCAGGACAGCTAGCAGCTTGGTCTCCATTGGAATAATGTGGGGTGTCTGCAAACTGGATGTTAATTGTGGCTCAGTTTGGCACAGCAGCTGATGTATGGCTTGCCAGTTGAGTCTGTACCTCTGGATGATATCCTTTTCCCTGAGGCCCAGGAGGGTTTTCCTGGTCCTGAGTAGCCTCTCCTGCCTTCTGCGTTGCCTTTGGGGTCCACGTTGGTGTGGTGGTGGCTGCTGCTGCTGTTGTTGTTCCAGTGCTCTGTGTCGTCTGGCATGCTGCATGAGTAGCACCGCCATGTCCTCCTTCTTGAGCAATGATGTTGCTTGTGTGAGTTTTCCTTAAGTAGTGGTATGTTTGCCCCATTTTAACGCTTGCCCTGACCCAGGCGTTAAAATTTGACGTAAATCGGGCTTTGTGTCATTTTTTGGGTCCGCTTCCCAGCCGTGCATCATTCTTGCCCTATTGGATAAATATGGCGCACGGGTGTTTGAGTCATTTTTTTGAGGCAAGGGGGTTTCACGCCTCCAGAAAACAATGCAAACTCTGAAATTGTGATGCTGGACTGGTCTAGCGTCAAAATATAAATATGGTGTTAAGTTTGCGCCAGATTAGCATAAAAACAATTACACTAATCCGGCACAAAGGGAGTATAAATATGGGCCTGTGTGTCTCTTGCTTAGTGCAAAGAGTAAGAAACTCCACCTTCTTTTGTTTTACCTGTAACAACATCTCTCTATGTTCTGGATTCCACTGAATTCCTAGAAAATGCATATTTTGCGACAGTCCCTGTGACTTGTCTGAATTAATTGTACACATTGTACTCTGCAAAAGTGGTCTGAATATACTGGTAACGTCGTAAACTTCTTGCTCAGTGTAATCTTTTAAAGAATGAATTTCAACTCCTGCCAAAAACTGTGGGCTACTCTTTGCAGGAACTATGTTCTGCTCATGCAGCTCACACTGGCCCCCACCTTTTTTAACCTCCTCATTACTGAAATGTGAAAAGCCAGATTCTCCTGTAACAGCTTGGTAGATTTCAGCTTTATCGTGTAATAATTTATTTTGGCTGACTTGCTCACTTAATTTCTTATTTTCGTATTCTAACTGTTTACACCACTCATGCATTTTTCTGTAAGCAGACAAAAGTATCCAAAGCCTCATGTCAAGAGCAAATGGGATATCATTCCTTTTAAAAAGCACGTTTTCTAAACATGAAAAAAAACACTCAACACTTTTGTTTTATCCAAGCACCCATCCCAAAACTTAGAAAGTCCTGATAAGCAAGAAAACACATTTGCCAATACATCATAAGGCATTTTAATTTCACAATCATTTTCAAACATGGTTTGTGGTGCTCCTTTAATTCTCTGAACAAAAACATATATACACTTTTAAATCGTGTATTCTCAACCTCCAACCTCTCTTATTTTAGACTGTCCGACCTACACCAAAATGTTTTGCTTTCACTAATGACCAAGCTGACAAAAATCTCTGGAATGCACTTCTCAGTTCAAAGAAGACATTTATTATTATTTCACCATGAGGTTCCAAAAAAAGAAGTTTAGTAGATTGAAAGCACACATTTAAAAAGAGTCACAGCAATGAAAGGAAAATATACCAAAATGATTCTCAACTGCAATGTACACAGCAAATATATGTGGTATTATTATATCATATTTGCAAAGCAAATAATGAATTAAAATTCATCACCTTAGGGCCTGTCAGATGCTTCATCTTTCTCATGCCAGCAAGAAGATGACCCCATTCAACTGCGAGAAAGAGATCTCTACACTCACAGGACAGATGTCAGACATTCAACGTCTAATCCTGACCGAGGTCTCGGAAATTTCACCTCTACTGAGCAGGGCCATCTTTTTATATCTTAAAGAACCGGAGAAGGGCTTTCTGGAAAAAAAAACTCATTTAGCAATTCAAAACATGCTGGCTAGTTTAGGTCTGCTTTGAAAATGACACATTGGGATTTGGCCACAGTCCCAAGATGCTAAATCAAAACAAATCTATTCCCTGCCGTCTGAGTACATTCTTATCAACCAAAGCCCTTAGTGAGAAAGGACACGAAAATAAGCAGTTTACAATGTGGAAAAACACAGACAACTTTAACATAGAAGTGTCTAACGCTACGATAAAGTCAATAGGCAGCTAAACTAAATATAAAATGTAATCTGCAACTGGTGAACATTAGACAACTAATCCAGGTACAAAGTGGTGGAACAAAAATTCAGTGGTCAAAAACCCATATTTCACTACAGAGGCCCTGGGGGTCACAAGGGTGCTTCAGGATAAGTCCAGAGGTTGGTTCCTGAAAACCAAGGGCTGGACAAGGAGGAGGGCCACCTGCTAGATGTTGCTAGACCAATGGTCGCATTCCCCGAAGGCCAGGGATCTGCAGGTGCAGAAGTACCTTTGGGCGTCGGGTATCTTTGTCGCGTAGGCTCTCATTATTCTAATGAGACTACTGGATTTTGAGCAGCAAGATCGTCCACGGTGTGGGAGACTGAGTCTGACCCGCTGTGGGTGACACCTGTCTCTCTAAATCCAGGTTTCGCTCCGGCTAACTAGCAGTGCCTCATCTCTACCAAAGGATAGGGATGATTGGGCAGCCGAGTGCATGACATATTAGGCTTCTCAGAGAAGTCGTGGTCACTCAGGTCGCATCCAGTTCTCTCATTCACAATTCAGTCTCATATATAAATGACAAACAGAAGGAGTATATGTTTCAATGATTGGTTTAATAAAATGACTGCATCTTAGATAGCAAAGCGTGAGCTGCAATAACCCGGACGACACATGACAGTATTAAAATGGTGACAAGAAGAGTGAAGCATAAGAATAACGCTATCATATTGTCACTATGATCGATGGACTATTTCCTATCTAAGTCATAATCTGAGCACAGCGTGTTAAGCTCCAATTCTGCCTTCCAGGTTCCCCCGGGAAGACATCAACCCTCATACCTGAGCAAAGGCCTGTGGTCTGCGTTAGCATCTGTAGTGAAGCAATCCGCATACAGTCGTGGTTCCCTGGCTGGAATCTCCCTCCTAATGTGTAATGGGACTAGGAAGTGTTTTTATCATAACACAGCTGATGTTCTGAGAAAATGTCCCTACGTAAGGATGTGTATTTTCTATGAATGTTGGAGACTAAACTACTACCACGTTCACTGGCAATGTACCAAACTGTAGCCTTGAATGAAGCACAGAGTGATCAAGAATGTCTTGTTTGAGAACGCAGTGCTGGGCTAAGCAAAAACAGTTAGATAGATGAAAATAAAACAAGACCGTAAAACTGGTTATAGTAAAAATAACAATGAAAAGCCAAATAAAATATATCTAGGTTAAAGTGCACAGTGACCTAGTGTGTTAAACTAGCGTGCATGGAGCTATAACTAAAATGGCTACATAACACCCTCCCCTTGTTGTTTGAAAGTGGTTCAAAGCCAAAACTAAAATTTAATTGCTAAAAGCTCAACCTAAGATATATATAAAAACCAGGTCAATTCGGACAAGATAAAAGGACACACAAGCATACTATGTGGCAATTTAAAACATGAGCAAATGACTTATAACCGAATTCAAAAGACATGTCAATTTAGAAAAGTTCCAAACTAGGTACGAGTCATGGAGAACAGGAGATCTTCCACTTCGGCAGATGTCAAAGCTGGAAAGTCCTCACCAAAAAGGATCAGGGAGCAAGTGTGTTCCATAGCCCCAATGTAAACCAAGGCAGCATCCCGTGGAGTGCCCATTGATGAGTTGTCGACAACTTCCTCCAGGAAGGGTAACTCATAATTAGCTTCACGCAGTGTACGCAACCTCAATGCGCATGTCTGGTAATGAACCCTTAGCGAGAACATCAGCAGATCAGTATCTACTGTAGGCAAGCGCTGCTGTGAAAGACAAATTTCCAGTGCATGTTTGAAAGAGCACCAGAGGCACCGAATCATGGGCTGCACACAATACAGAACCGGTCTGAATGACAAAGACCGGTCACACTCCAATTGCTGCAGGAGTGTTGCTCCAAAGTACTGCATCATTCGCTCACGACACAGCTGCTCTGATGGGAGTGCCGTCATTTCTCCTCTTCATGGCGGGATAGCCATTGCGCATAAATAACAGCAACAGCAGGATGCCAGCTAATAAAGCCAAAGTTATCGGAAATCCCCCAAAAATACTACCGACAATTGAGTGGATAGCTGAAGATATCAAACCGAATATGGAGGAGAAGGTGTGAACGAAACCAGAACCAACAGCTTTGAAAAAATGTGCGATTCCAGTTGTACTGGACGCATTAAATATTCGTCCTACAAGTTCACCAAAGTGTCTCGGAAAGTACATATTTAACAGGGACTGTATTTCTGCTAATGACCTTGCCACTTGAAGTGCGCTGGTCTCGCACGCAAATGTAAGGGCCACATGCTTTTGAAACAATAAAACCTTGAGTCTACTTAACTTGTCAAAATTCACGTGTGAAGTAGCAATGTAAGGCCAAATATCAGCTACCTCCCGAAATTTAGTGGGGGGAAACAGTACGTTCCCACAGCATGTAAAGACCTTAGAGACCGAAACAACGTAAACTATTCCGGCCCGCATGCCACAACAGTCTTCACTATTGAGAAGGACGCTGCTGCCGTTTGAAAGCACCTGGAACGTAGGTCTAATCAAAGGGACTGGGACTCCTTCCAGAGAACAAGCCAAATTTGCAGCCGAGGGGTTACACGCCCCATGCAAGGACAGCTGTTTACAAATCATCGAATGGCTGACTGAAGTCTCGCATTTACTACCGCTAAGAAAGACCTCTTTCATGCCATTGAAGCATTTGTACGAGTAGGGAAGCTCCCACACCTCATGGATGTAACTATCTCCCAGTTTTTCATATCTGCCTACCGGAATGTGTTTTAAACAGGAGGTGAATTGTAGTGTGGAAATAGGCAGATTAATAACCCCATGTATTAACCACTCAGCCGATGGTATTTCGGCCACGGTAAAAGGCAACTTTTCTAACTTCTCGATGTTAAGCATGACATAAGTCGCTTCCTTCTTAGCCATTAGTTGTTGTCATTGTCGCTTTAGATTAAAAGAAGAAAATATCCCCCTTGCACTGACGTGCTGCCATGGGACGCGACCCGCCTTCAAGATTTGAAGCATCCAGCCCAACTGCATAATGGACCTGATCTAACTCTGCCCATGGTGTAAAGGAGACATATCTGATTGTATAATGTCTATAGCAGAAGAGACAATATTATTTATGGTGTATATCCGTTCGGACAAGGTGTTAATCCCATTATCCACAACAGCTAAGATTTTCCTGATCTCTTTGCCTTAACCGAGCAGCAGCATCTTGTTGGGAAAGTTTCCAAATTTCATTGTATATTGCATATAAGAAATGCTTCCTACGTGGTGTTCTGGGGCCTGACAAGAAATCTTGTAAGTCAGTGGAGTTAGACAGGAGACTGAGGTGTTCTCTAACCGCGTCTAGTGAGGATGATTTTAGCCACTGCTGGCATTATTTTCCCACACTATATGTTGTAATTATACCTGCATGCTCTGTTGATATATAGCGAGGGGCTGGCCTACTCGTCCTAAAACCCCCAGAGGAGTTACTAAAACGTTGGTAACACCCATTGGTATCTATTGGCCACAATAACCACCCGTCAGGACGTGTCAGTGAAGCATTAAATGTACCATTCTGGACCCACTCATCAAGCTCATTTTCAATTGCATTTGTATATTTTTGACATTTATAAAACTTTGTGGGGGCAGGTATACTGGGCATGTTTAATTCCCTAATTTGAGCTAAGCCTAAACAAATTGTTTGTTGTACCGTTTTGTTTAAAAAGATCATTTGTACAGGAATAAGGCAAGCTCTAAACAATGTTTCCTTTCCCTTAATTTGCCAATTTTTTGTTCCCCACACACTTTTCAGATCAATTGATTTGAACCAATATTCATAGCCTTCTGTTGATAACCGGGAAACAAAGGATTCCGAATATATAATTTTCGTATTGGTCAATAACATATGTACATCCTTAGTAGGGGGTACTTTAAAATAATATGACTCAGCATTCTTTTGATTGTGCCCAGAAAAATATGTAAACTATTCAGAATATATTTTGGAACTCCCTTGCGCGCGAGTTGGGCAATGTTCCCATTGCATGTAATTAAAAACAGTTTTGGGACTGCTCGCTCTATGTATGAAATGGTGCCCATAATAATTATAACAAAACATTTCACCATCATTTTCCTTAAATTGGTAAACATCTTCGTTTTCAAAGACAGTGTAATATTACATTCAGTCATCATAGAATCAACTGTTTTCACATCCCAAACATCAGAAACAATGCCTGGTATTACTATATCATTCATTGATAATTTGAACACACACAGTATTTGAATAACTTCCGTGGGACCATATATATATCAAACATTACTTTGTCCCAAACAATCCCATCAGGAATTGGCACTGCGGAAATGTTCAGAAAGGATAAGTCTCTTTGGACTTTATGTGATGAAAAATGTGGTTTCAAAACAAACTTCCTCAACCAGTTCAACTGTTGATCTTTCAGGTAAAAAATTACTATGTATTAACAAGAAAAAGGTAATGACAAAACCAATTCAAAGTAGAAAGGCTAGAACAGTCAAAGAGAGCCATAGATAATTCCATGGAAAAATAAAATAAGTTTCTTTAAGCCAGTTTGTTAGCTTACTTGTACTTGACATATCAGCTGTCGAAGAGGCGAATGAGTCTGAGAAATCATCGTTGAAGTCGGCAAAATAACCAGAGGCAGTTCGTGCAAATGGCAGAACCGTTGTCAGTGGTGGAGTCTGTGTTTCCTGCGGTGGCACACTATAGATAGCACCATCCGTTTGTGTTGGAGTCGAGTTGACTTGGTCAAATGTTTCTAAATTAGTTGACATTGGTGGAACTAATGCAAGATCATCTTCCACCCTCTCCAAGCTCGGAGAGGTGTCGGTATTGGTATAAACAACTTGTAGAGGAACTTCTTCGCCAGTAGTGAGAGGAATTCAGGAACTACTGGATGTTCCTCTTGGTCGGCTGTGCAGGATCGGCCACATGGTGTAGTTTGACATTGTCAATGGAGACAAAACTATTTTCTTTGGCACCGGCCAACGGTGGTAGAATAACAGTTCCGGTACCGTGTATCCCTAGTACAGGGACTGGTGCTCGATAGGAAGGGCCAAATTCCTTTTTCACTGTGACCTTCTCACGTACAAGATCCCCAACTCTGGGAATCCAGCCGGTAGATGTTACAGGCACATCCTTAATTCCTGTGGAGGCAGCACTTTTGGAAGAATTATCATCACAGAGCTGTTGCAATTCCCGTAAGACAGTGACACGTTCATTTATGTCAAAAGGTGTTTCTGCTGCCTCCACGCCAGTACCATCAAGATCCGGAACATACATTTGAGTCCCAAACAGGCACTCATATGAAGTATGACCCCCCAGGGACCTTCTGGGCAGATTATTTAGTGCTCTCTGGACTCCATATAGGTGGTTAAGCCAACTACGACCCGTACCTAAGACTCTGGCTGTTAAGGATTGCTTTAAATCGTGGTTTAATCGCTCCACAACACTATTTCTCTTGGATGAAATGGAGACGAGTACTGGAGTTGGACCCCCAACGAAGCCATGGTGTCCCTGAATGCCCTTGAGGCGAAAGCAGGGCTCTGCTCCGAATGGAAAGCCGCAACTGCATATGTACTGATAAAGACTTGCAAATCTTTAATAACAGTCCGAGCGTCAGCCGAGCGTCGTGGCCACACCCATACAAATCTGGAGCATGAATCAACAGCGACTAAAATATATTTGTATGCACTATCAGGTGTTAAGGGACCACAGTGGTCCAAGTACACACAATGTAATGGTTTGTTTGAAATTAAGAGGGATGTCTGCGGCGGGTGCTTGGCAGTAGAAACTTTGATTTGTTGACAGATGTCACAACAAAGGACATACTGCTTAGTCTCCTTATAGAGACCTGGCCACCAATAACGGGCCTGCAAGATCGAAATTGTAGCCGTCACACCAGCATGGGCAGATGCCACCCCTTCATGCGCTGCTTTAATCAATTGTGATGTAATGTCTTTGTTGGGGATGTCTCGTACACCTACGCCTGGTATCTTAACTTCAGCCTTCAGCATACTTCCCATATGATAGTGATATTTGTTAAGAAATCCTTTAGGATAGGGAGTACCATCAGCCGTAGCTGTCACGGCAGCCCAAATGTCTGCGTCCAGTTTGGAACTCGAGCGAGCCACTGCTGACTTTGCGGCTTCATCAGTCAGTGTATTTCCAGCAACATGTATTCCAACGCGCTGGTGCCCAAGTGTGTGCACGACATGGACATTCAATAGCATCTCTTTCAGGTCAGTTACTTTCCCCCACAGTAGTCTGTATTTAATGGTGTTGCCTTTGGAATCTCTGAACCCATTCTGACGCCAATAATGCAGGTATTCATTAAAGGATTGGACACAATAATATGAATCACAAACAATCAGCGTAGGCTGTGCAGGATCCGTGTGTTCTAGTGCCATCAGCAGAGCTTTTAGCTCTGCCAATTGTGCTGTACAATCCCCTAGGGTCTGTGTAAAGGTATGTAGAGGACAAAATGTATCGCCCTCCATATAGCCACTTACGACTGCGCAAGCAGCAGAATATTGATGTTTAGTTCCAATTGCAGGTTGTGCAGAGCCATCGGTGTACATGACTATGATATTGCTCAATAAGCAAAGTATTTGCTGGAACTGGATATTCTATTTCATATTGTAAAAATTTCAGAGTTTGTAACTTTGGGTCAAAAATGTAGTCTACATCAGTGGCTGTCAGAGACGGAGCCCATTGTATCCAACGTGGATGTAATGCTTTTGCGTTTGAAACACTAGCTTTTGTAACAGCCCTTGTATCCAAATTCAGCAAACCTTACAACAATTCGGGCTACCCATCTTAAATGTTGTAGTAATTCATCATCCGTGAGATAGATATCATCTACATAGGACAATGCTTCAGGGTCAATCTCGTGCAAAATAGCAGTGACGCGAGCTGCGAACAGTCCTGGGCTGTTCTTATACCCCTGAGGTAGACAACAGAATTTTTCTGGGAGCCTAGTGCACTGAAACGTGTTAAGTCTCTACTTTCAGGCGCTATATTCTGGCACAAAAACCCATTGGAAATGTCTAATGTTGTTTTGTATTTTTTACGCACTATGTTGCTCATTAGTGCTGTGCTATGCGAGTTTTGGAAAGCATAGGTACGTGTATGACTGTTTAAATGTCTGAGGTCTAATACTATTCTGTATGAATGGTCTGGTTTAGCTATGGGGCATAACGGGTTATTCATTGGTGAGACACAGGGTTCAATCACACCCTGGTACTCTAATTGCGTGAGTATTTCTCTCACTGGTGCTTTTGCTTCATGTTTTATATGATACTGCAGTTGTGGCTGAGATTCACTTTTAATTGGAATTACGTGGTAGGGGGATTCTTTATCCCATCCCACGTGATTTCTGTATAATGCAGGTGCCTGTGCCAAAGCCCATTCAATAGAATAGGATTCAGTGAGTTCCTCTGGAACAAGGGGCGAGAAAGAAGGCTTAATGACTTCTTCTCCATATGGGCAGGTACGGACAAAATCAGATGGCCAATCTTGTTCGGCCAACAAGACATCATATACTTTTACTATGCGATCCCAAAAGATTGCGTCTATTGTGCGTTCAATGTCTCCTTCTAACTGTAACTTTACTTTGTACACCCTATCAGGTGTGGAGACACGCATGTCCGCAGTTTCTACTTGTATAAATTCATCAGTTGCATTCACCTCCAGATGCTCTAGAAGATTCCGGTGAACTATTGTGCCCTCTGCCGTGCTGTCTAGCAAGGCTAGAGCCCAATTCTTCAAGAGGACCCTCTTCCTGTGTGGCATGTCGGACTGCAACTGCTGCCACCTTTTTCTTTTTAAATTGTTGTTTTTGTTGGGCGGGTTCCTCTTCCTTTTTAACAGAAACCTCCGAAGAGCGTTCTGATTCTTGTCTCGGTTTCACGTACTCTATTCTTCGCTCTGATCGCCCACCTCTCTCATTTCTTTTTTCCGATGAGTCCTGAAAGGAACAAGATTGGCGTGTATCAGTATATTGATATCTATCAGGCGTTTTTATATTGTCTCTATTTCTGAGATTATACCTATTTTGTGGGGTCTCCATACGCGGAGATTCTCCCCTCTCTTTTTTAGTAGTTTGTTGCTTTTTATCCCAGCATTTCTTGTTACCCTCAGGTACCTCAGGTACCTGCTTGGGGAATCTTTACTCGATTTACCATGAAATTGTGTTTTTTGTGGTCTGGCCCCTAAGCTATCTCGACCAATACTTGAATAGGTCTCTGCTATTATTTTAGGCAGCTCTCGTTCCTGATCCTGTTGTGGAACGTCACAAAGCCACATGCAAGTGCGACCGCTTCCCCTTTAAGGTTACTTAAAATGATTGAGGATACTATGGCAAAATTGCCCATCAATTGCATCCCCAAATCTAGGGCCAGGGCAGCCCTGTATTCATCTTGAATTTGTTTCAACACTTCCGGTAAGTTGGCAAGTGTCAGTGTAACGGGTGCGGTTATATAGAGCGCGGCAAATACCGTGCCCCAAGTATTACAGTTTTCTACTGCAGGGACCGTCCCAAAAGGCAAGCACATTGTTAATATTCTATGTTTATCCTGAGTTCCCGTATTGGGAAATACTGCCTCCAGCGTATTAATTTTCTGTGCTAGCCAAAACGGAGTTTCCTCTCGTTTGGTGGGTACTTTACCCATAATCGAATGTACAGTCGCAGGATTAATACCTGGCGCTGCTGCATGTGGATGCTGGAGCAGCACTTGCTGGCTTTGTATTTAGTGTTTGCATCACAAATTGTACTAATCGGGTATATATTGCTATTAATTTAATATACAAGTGACGAACCTCAGCTACTGCTAAATTTTCAACCGCAGAATGTGGTGTATAGGTGGCCAATAAAGGCCAGGTAGGACCGTCATTACTTAGTGGACCTAACCTTACTGGTAATATTGTGTGGGGTAGGGAGCCATCAAGCCAATTATTATCTACTTGATAAGATAGAGGTATCTCTAAATATGCGTATGCTCTGTATTGTCCAGGCGCATTCGCAGGTGTATATTGGTGATATGTATTTTTGTTCCCATCAACTGCTGGAAATGTGACCCAAGAGTAAAAAAGTTCTGTTCTACAAGCTGCATGGGCATCCACCATAAATGTGACTGGACCCCCATGGGCCGTTAGGCCATTCGCTAGTAAATGTGCTGTAAGAGGTTGTAACCGCTATTTGTACCTGTTGGGGATTCGCCATGATAGTAACACTATGAGTTCAGAGAAGGCAAACCAAAATGGGGTTTTCCTTTTAAAGTCCAAGCTTGAACAACCTCCAGCTGTAGTGGTATCACCTACACAGCTGTGGTGGAAATCCTCAGCACCACAGACGTCTCCGCATTGAGGTGTCATTATATATAATGAGACAGAGATGCTCCGGAGAACCGACAATTAGAGCCTGACCAAACGTTGGCGGCACCATGTCGCGTAGGCTCTCATTATTCTAATGAGACTACTGGATGTTGAGCAGCAAGATCATCCACGTGTGGGAGACTGAGTCTGACCTTCTGGGTGACACCTGTCGCTCTAAATCAGGGTTTTGCTCCGGCTAACTAGCAGTGCCTCATCTTTACCAAAGGATAGGGATGATTGGGCAGCCGAGTGCATGACATATTAGGCTTCTCAGGGAAGTCGTGGGCACTCAGGTCGCATCCAGTTCTCTCATTCACAATTCAGTCTCATATATAAATGACAAACAGAAGCAGTATATGTTTCAATGATTGGTTTAATAAAATGACTGCATCTTAGATAGCAAAGCGTGAGCTGCAATAACCAGGATGACACAACATGACAGTATTAAAATGGTGACAAGAAGAGTGAAGCATAAGAATAATGCTATCATATTGTCACTATGATCGATGGACTATTTCCTATCTAAGTCATAATCTGAGCACAGCGTGTTAAGCTCTAATTCTGCCTTTCAGGTTTCCCCGGGAAGACATCAACCCTCGTACTTGAGCAAAGGCCTGTGGTCTGCATTAGCATCTGTAGCGAAGCATTCAGCAATCAGCATACAGTCGTGGTTCCCTGGCTGGAATCTCCCTCTTAACGTGTAATGGGACTAGGAAGTGTTTTTATAATAACACAGCTGATGTTCAGAGAAAATGTCCCTACGTAAGGATGTGTATTTTCTACGAATGTTGAAGACTAAACTTCTACCACGTTCACCAGCAATGTACCAAACTGTAGCCTTGAATGAAGCACAGAGTGATCAAGAATGTCTTGTTTGAGAATACAGTGCTGGGCTAAGCAAAAACAGTTAGATAGATGAAAATAAAACAAGACCTTAAAACTGGTTATTGTAAAAATAACAATGCGAAGCCAAATAAAATATATCTAGGTTAAAGTGCACAGCAGCCTAGTGTGTTAAACTAACGTGCATGGAGCTATAACTAAAATAGCTACACAACATCTTCGTGCGATTCTTTCGCGGTCGGGGGAGGAGGTCCTCTGGGTTTAGGCTGCCGTCGTCGTCGTTTTGGACAGGAGGGGGGTCAACCAGGGTGGACACTAGGTCAGAATCACCTGGAGACCACCAGGACATGGGCAGTGGGCATCAGGCGCAGAGGGTGCAGGACTCGTGGATCCGGGCCGTTTTGGAGTGCTTTGTTGGTGTTTCTTTTTGTCCACAGGAGATCTTGGTCCTCTGGGGTGGAGGCAGTCCTCTTTAGGCTTTTAAGAGGTTGTTGGACCTGCAGAATGTGTCGCCTTCTTGTAGCAGAGCTTCAGAAGCCAGAGACAGGCCTGTAGGGCTGGGGCCAAGTCAGTTGGTGTCTTCAGTCTACTCTGGTGGGGGTCAGCTTAGCAGTCCTTTCTTCTTGAGGTCGCCAGGAATCTGAGGAGGTAGGTTCAGGAGAGCCCTTAAATCCTGGATTAGAGCTTTACAGGGGGCAGTTGCCAGTGGCTACTGTCCCTGAGGGTGACTACACCCTTCCGGTGTCTACTCCATTTGAGGAGGGGGACAAACATAACCATATTGGTCCCTGTCCTCCAAACCAAGATGGAGGATTTTGCAAGGAAGTGGGGTCACTTCAGCTGTGGACGCCTTACAGGTGGTCCCAGCTGAAGTGGTCGTCCTCCTTGTTTTCCCTAATTTTCCAGCCTGACTTACTGCCAAAAGTGGGGCTTTGTCCGTGGGCTGGCACCTGCAATAGCTGAGTGCCCTGAGGCACTGTAACAAGATGCCTGAGCCTTTGAGGCTCATCACCAGGTGTTACAGTTCCTGCAGGGGGTAGGTGTAAAGCACTTGCACCCAGTGCACGCATTGTTTCCTGCCACAGAGAGCACAAAGGCTCTCACCCTAAATGGTCAGAAACTCGTCTGGTAGTGGCAGGCTGGCACAGACTGGTCAGTCCTCCACTAGAAGTCTGTCTAAAATACAGGGTGTATTTCAATAAATCCGACACTGGCATCAGTGTGGGTTTATTGTGCTGTGAAGTTTGATACCAAACTTCCCAGACTTCAGTGAAGCCATAATGGAGCTGTGGAGTTTGTAATGAGAAACTCCCGGCCCATATACTCAGTATGGCTATACTGCACTTATAATGTCTAAGAATGGATTTAAACACTGTAGGGGCATATTGCTTATGGATCTATGCCATCACCTGTGGTGATCCTGCCAGGTGAAAGTAAAGACAGCTATGTCATCCAAGTAAGCTGCAATAAAACCTTCCAGTCTTGCAAGGACTTGGTTTACCAACCTCTGGAAGGTGGCGGGTGTATTCTTCAGTCCAAAGGGCATAACAGTGAACTGATAATGCCCACTAGGAGTAGTAAATGTCAACCTCTCTTTGGCTCCTAGGGTCAGATCAATCTGCCAGTCCCCTGATGTTAAATCAAACGTACTCAGATGCTTGGCTGCCCCTAATCTGTCAATGAGCTCATCAGCTCCTGGGATTGTGTGTGCATCAGTTTTGGTTACTGAGTTGAGGCCCCTATAGTCCACACAACACCTCATTTCTTTCTTGTAGGAAGCTGTCCTGATGTGGGGTGGGTACCTTTGTCTTCTTTGGTGCTATACTGACTTTAAACATATTTAGAGACACAACCCAGAAGGGGAAAACTTCCACAGAAAACAATCCTCACCCACCAGGGTTACTCCTTGGTGGCATGCTTCATCATTGGGTTTCTTCCTGTTCTGCTGCAGAACGAGGCGTACTGCGACCAACGGATTATGTGGGAGCACTGTTGGTATCAGCGATGTGGATGCTAGAAAAGGATAGGAGTGGTGGGGTATTGGTAAGTTAAAAATACCCCCCTCTGGATGATATTACTAGTTTAATATGTCTCACAGGGGTGGTATGATTAAAAAGGGGTGCCAGGAGGGTGAGGATATTATGTACCTGTCCTCCTTAGTGGTCTACATGTTTCAGAGTTTACCCCTAAACTCCTCTTCAGGGCCAAAGTCATCTCCCTACTATCACTCTTCGTGCGCCTACCACTAGTGGAAGTACTCTTATTATTTACTGTGGTAAGGTGATATATACCAATTAAATTAAATTAAATACTACCCATCAGTGTCAATGCTCTGCTGGGCAAATTTTCAATGTTTATGCTAATTGCATCATAGGTCCTCGGGGGGGGGTGCTTATAGTCTCAAGTTCCTCAAAGCACACTCCCACCAAAAGCCTACTCCTCATCTCACCGTGGCCCAAATAACCTGGAGGACCTATGATGCAATTAGCATAAACACTGGAAATTTGCCCAGCAGAGCATTTACACTGATGGGTAGTATTTAATTAGGATAGGATCCAGACCATTTGTCCTGGAAGGCCCAACAGACTCCAACACCCAAACTTTCTGCCCTGGTTGGAACTCCACCATAGCAGATTTGTGGTCATACCAAAGCTTTTGAAGCTCTTGGCTGGCCTGAAGATGTTCGCTAGCTTTCTCCATGTACCCAGCCATCTTAGAACGTAGGCCAAACACATAGTCCACAATATCCTGTTTGGGCTCTTTGAGAGGACTCAGTGGTCCCTTAACAGGGTGCCCAAACAGAAGTTGAAATGGAGAGAAACTGAATCCCTTTTGTGGCACTTCCCTGTAGGCAAACAGCAGGCAAGGAAGTAGGACATCCCATCTCCTTCTGAGTTTTTCAGGGAGTTCTCCAATCATGCCTTTTAGGGCCTGGTTGAACCTTTCCACCTGCCCATTGGTTGGTGGATGGTATGGGGTAGTGAATTATTAAGTCACTCCACATTCCTGCCACAGGTGTTTTAAGTATGCAGACATGAAGTTTGCCCCCCTGTCTGATACTACCTCCTTAAGGAACCCAACACAGGTAATGATAACAAGGAGGGCCTTTGCAACTGCAGGTGCAGTGATTGTCCTAAGGGTAATAGCCTCGGGATACCTATTAGCATGATCCACTACCACTAGGATATACCTATGTTGTGATGCTGTTGGAATGTCAAGTGGGGCAAGAATGTCAACCCCTACCATAGGTAGTAGTATTAAGGGGACCTTTAAATGCCCATCTGCCTTGCCACTGGCTTGGCAGGAGGGACAGGACTGACAAACGTCCTAAAGTTTTTGAGACATACCTGGCCAGTAGAAGTGGTTAACCAACCTACGCCCAAGTTTTATTCTGGCCCAGATGCCCTGCTAGGGGAATGTCATGGGCTAAAGTGAGAAGGAAGTCCATGATCTTCTGTGGCACTACCACCGTCCTAGTTGCACCAGGCTTGAGGTCTCTGGCCTCAGTGTAAAGGAGCCCCTCCTCCCATTAGAGTCTGTGGGTACCATTGGCCTTTCCTAGCTCCTCCTGAGCAGCCTGATGTCTGAGGCATTCAAGAGTGGGACACTTTTTGTCCCTGGCACAGATCTTCCCTAGAGAGTTGGGCCCAAGAGGTCTTGGTGGTAAGGCCCAAGCTCTTCAGGCTCAGTTCCCTCTAAGGTGGGTGACTCTTCTCCCTGAGGAGAGGTGTCCTGTCCTGTGATCTGTTTGGAAGCTGGTCCCCCAGTTTTCCTGCCTTTTCTCTTGGGAGGCCGGTCCACTTTTTCAGGATCCTGCTCTCCTTTCCCCTCTGAAGTTTGCTCTGTGCCCTAGTCTTGATGCATGCCCACTCACGGATTCCTAGTATAGCTGCATGGGTCTTTAGCTCTATCTCAGCTCAGAGGGAATGCTTCAGGTCATTTCCAAGCAGACAATTGTAGGATGCTAGCCTGGTTTGTAGTGGGTATATAAGGTACTTACACCTTATACCAGGTCCAGTTATCCTTTATTAGTGAAATGTAGTCAGTGTCTAGAAGCCAGGGTCTCTAAGGGTAGTGTGAATGAACAGCGAAGGCCTAACTAGGAGACACGCAAAGCTCATGCAATACCACTGTAGCCACACAGTACTCACACACATGAAAGAAAATACACAGTGTTACAAAAATAAAGGTACTTTATTTTGGTGACACAAATGCCAAAAATACCATAGAGACTACTCCCTTAGGAGGTAAGTAATACACAAATTATATACACTAGTATTCAGAAATAGCTGTAAAAACATTTAGAAAACCGAACAGTGCAAATAATGAAAATCACAATAGTTAGAAATGGACCTGGGGGAAACACAAACCATATATAAAGAAAGTGGAATGCAAAAGTCGGTTTCCCACCTAGGCAAGTGTAGTGTGTAGAGGGGTACTGGGAGTATTATAAAACACCAAAGGTAAGTGATAGGACCCACCCCAGAGCCCAGGAAAGCAGGAGTAAATCACAATAACTTAACTAGGACATACAAGAACACAAGGAAGAAGATTATTCAAGCCCCAGAGGAGACTGCAAGACACCAACAATGGATTCCTGGACCTGAAGACCTGTGGAAAAAGGGGACCAAGTCCAAGAAGCACTAAAGAGTCCAGGGAGAACAGAAGCCCCTGCTAACCCGGATGAAGGTGCAAAAGAAGAACCACTGGTGAAGAACAACAGTCAGTACTGCATCCAATAAGAAAGATGAGGGTTCCTGGTTGGTGCAGAAGATATCCACGCTGGATGCATGATTGCAGTCTGGTTTGCGTCAATCGATTCCGCCAACAAGCCTTGACACATGCAAAGCTCGTGGTTAGTGGAAATGGCACTGCCCGGGACCAGGAGGGACCTGGGGGACTGTAGTGATATGTGTTTTTTTACCACTGACTTCGTGTTGCACCACTTTGCACCTGGCTTAGCTGTCCACCGTCACATTAGTGGTCACCAGTTACAGACTCCATTTTGCATTCAGCTTAGCCTTAGCTTCACTGCCACGTTAAAAGCTGCAAGTGATTTTCCACGTTGTACAATGTGCATTCTGTCTTGTTTTCGTACTTTTTCCCACCAATGGCTTTGGTTGATAAGAATGTTTTCAGACAGCAGGGAATGGCCTTGTTTTGGATTATCACCTTGGGATTGTGGCCACATCCCGACGTGTTATTTTCAAAGCTAGCCGAAAGTAATCAGCATTTTTTGAATAACTAAACTTCTGCAGGGATAGGGAAGTCTGGAATTTTTCTCTCTTGTTTGTTCAAAGTATAAGAGGCCGAGACCAGATGGACCAGGGACAGAGCAGATCTCAGGTGCATCCAGGACGCTGGAGTGTGTCATCCTTCCTGTGAGGATAATTGATCTCTCTCTCCTCGATCGATTCTGGCGATTTGGTGCGGATTAGGAGAGAGATGAAGGAGGGTTGCCTTTGCCTTATGGTGATGCATACTTTTTAATTCATTATTTGCTTTACATTATAATGTAGATACATATATTTGCTGTGTATATTGCAGTGGGAAATGATTTGTACATTATTGCTGTGGCCATTTTTAAATGTGTGCTTTCAACATGCTAATCTCCTTTTAGGAACCTTGCGTAGTGAAATAATAAATGTTTTCTTTGGACTAAGAAGCGGATTCCAGAGATTTCTGTCAGTGCATGAGTGTTTCAGCTCGGTCATTAATGAAAAGCAAAACATTTTGGCGTAGATCGGACAGTCTCAAAGCTAGGTTGGAGGTTGAAAGTGTACGGTTTAAAAGTGAAAATATTTTTTTATTCAGAGAGTAAAAGGAAGCACTGCAAACCATGTTTGAAAATGCATGTGAAATTAAAATGCCTTATGATGTTTTAGCAAATGTGTTTTCTTGTTTATCAGGACTTTCTAAATTTTGGGATGAGTGCTTGGATAATACAAAATTAATTACTGCACTTACATGTTTAAAAAAGGTGCTTTTTAAACAGAATGATGACCCTTTGTTCTTGACAGGAGGGTTTGGATATTTTTGTCTTCTTACAGAAAATGCATGAGAGATGTAAACAGTTAGATCATGAAAATAAGGAATTGAGGGAACACCTTAAGACAGAAAATAATGTTATTATAGGCCGTCACAGGGAAATCTGATTTTTCACATTCCAGTAATGAGAAGGTTAAAAAAGGTTGGGGCCAGTGTGAGCTACATGAGCAGAGCGCAGTTCATGCACAGACAATATTTAGACAAAAAATACAGAGTAGCCCACAGAAATCGGCAGGAGTTGAAATGCATTCCTTAAAAGATTACACCCAGCAAGAAGTTAAGGATGTTAACAAAATATTCACGGAGCTTTTGCAGAGTAAAATGTGGATAACTAATTCAGACAAGACACAGGGACTATCACAAAATATGCAGTTCCTAGGAATTCAGTGGAATCCGGGACATAGAGAGATGTTGTTACAGGTAAAACAAACAATTTTGGAGTTTGCTACTTCTCGCACTAAGCAAGAGACAGAGCTTCATGAGATTGTTTGATTTTTGGAGACAGCATGACATTCACCTAAGTGAAATCTTAACCCTTTGATACAAAGTGACAAGAAAAAAAACATGAGTTTGAATGGGGTGAAGAGCAGCAGTGTGGTTTTGATTTGGCAAATGAAATAATTCAACAGGCTTTAGACTTGTGGACTGTGCAGGAAGGAGACATTGTGTTGCATGTAAGTATCCTGGGACAATATGTAGATGGGAGCGGGTGGAAAAAGCAGAGGAGAAGAATAGTGTCCCTGGGGTTTTGGACTAAAAAAATATCTGATGGGACATTGGAAAACTGGAGTGAGCATTTAACTGAAGCCCTCCAGATTCTGAATAACAAACCATTACAAAATGTTGAAACTCTCCTGATACAACCACATGTGGCCACTAATACCATTGTGTACTGGGAAATAAAACCTAGAACATCAGCTTCTTATAGAGCCACACCAGAATCTGCAGGTCGTAACCTACATCATTACAAAATTTCCCAACTTGTTATAAGTCCAGTGTATGGAGGATTGGTGAGGAAGGGGACTGCCCCAGCCCTTCTGACAGTGCAAGGAAAAGGAGGTTTTGGTTCAACTGACAAAAACCCTGATGCTATGGTATGGCTGAAATCCCCAAATAGCCCTTCAGAACCTGCACAAATTATAGCCAAGGGCCCTAATAATGTTCTGCTGCTCATAAAACAAGGAAAGGAAAAAGGGGAGCACATTTCAGATGACAAATTTTATATGCAAGAAAAATCATACTAATTTCTTTTACAGATCATACTACGACTTGCCTCTGACCATGAGTGTGCTGTGTGGTCTCCATTCGGGCGTGTGACAGGATGAGACCTCCCTACAAGGAACTGAGTTGAGGGTTCCAGATGCTGAGATACCATGGTGCTACTAGCCCCTGTATCCCTCAAGGCTTCTGTTTTCACCCCAGTGATCACGGGGTGCTGCCTGTACTTTTGCATATTACTTGGCCAGGCAGCACAGGATAAATCTACCCCACCCTCAGTGTCTAATGTTGCCTCTGTTGTGACAATGACATGGTCAGGCCACACCTCTGGCCATCTGTATATTGGCAATTGCATTTACTGCAGGTTAACTAGAGGCATTCTCTTTCATAAATAAAATATACAGCCCATCATAATCTTGTACCTTGTTCCCAGCTAACCAACCACCCAGCATTTTTACTGAATAGTCCACAAACCCTGCCTAGGTCTGGCTCTGAGATTTATGAGCCTCCCTGAATTTTAATCTGTACTCTTAAATTGTAAATCCAAAGCCCTCAATCAGGGTACCCTTCATGAGGTTATATGATTTAGAATCTGTCTCATTCAGTGTCAGGAGCCTATCCCTGCACTTTCCTGAGAATAACTCCCACATAAGTGTGCCCCTTTGTCTCTTCTCAATTTCCCACCCAATGCAGAATCTTTCAAATGCAGAAAACCATTTCACTATATCATTCCCTTCAGTGAAAGGAGGGACAACTCCCTTTGAGAGTTTGATGTTGAAAGCTTTTTCTTTCATCACTTGAATGCTGCCACGAGAGATGGGTGTCAAGCCCAACTCGTTTCTTTGCATCTCTGTCTCCAAAAGTTGTCTTTCTAAAGCCAGTCTTTTGGTCAGCCTAGCAAGGTCTAGGTCTGTGTCTGTGAGTGCTCTAGAGCTTCTGAGAGAAGAGGACCTACCCCCATCCCCATCATCCACAGGATTGTCATCTACCTCAGATGTATCATCATCATTTTCAGCTGAGGGATGATCCCTTTCATACTGGGCCACCAGAAACCTAAGTTTCTCTGTTTTGGGGCTTCTTCCATTTTGAATTTTGTACAGTCTGTAGAGTTTCCTTAATTGGCCACAGCTATATGCCTCATAAGTTTCTAGGTTGATCCCTGGGGTTCTGGACTCTGCTTCTGACATTTTTATCTTACTAAAGTTGGGACCTTTTTACAATTTAGAATTCCCCTTTTTGGATAATCAACTAAAGCAAGGACTTTTAAAACTTTCTCTAGAGTTGTAGGGACATGACCAGGACCCTAACAATTATTTAAAAGAATTTTCAAAAAATGATTAGTCAATTAGAAAGTCAAAAATAATTATGTAAAGACAGTTATTTGGGTGTTCACACAATTGAAAAAGTGGTATCAGCAAATGCAAAGTCTTTATCCCACCGCTGATACACCACATGTAGGAGGCTGGCCATCTATGTAGTGTGAAAGCTAGGCATACTGTGCAGGGGATCCAGGCAACCACACATTGCTTTCCAGAGGTAAAAATCAGATCACCTTATGCTCCAATTTTTTAGGTAGCTGGTCGAGCAGTTAGGCTAATCCAGGAGATATGCTAAACATTTGCTGTACTCACAATATCAATCATGCACCACACACACTCAGGCTCATATTTATACTTTTTTAGCGCTGCATTTGTGTCATTTTTTTATGCAAAAGCGGCGCAAACTTGCAAAATACATTTGTATTTTGAAGCACCGTTTTTGCTTCAAAAAGCGGCGCAAATGCTGTGCTAAAAAAGTATAAATATGGCCATCAATGAATAACTTGAGACCACAATTTATAAAAATACTTTAGACTTGAATAGAATTTTTACGACCAAAATGGTTAAGATACATTAAGTATTTTTTGAGTTATGATTTTTCAAAGTTTTAATAAAGTTAGTCTTTCTGTGAGTAATTACGCAGCATAGGACTCAATGGAAGGCCACCTATAAAAATGCATATAAAATCACACAGGTGAGTTACCTGTCTTCTTTTGCAGGATGGTCGATGAGGTTGGTGGGCACACCATGCCAGCTGGAGAGTCTCAGGCGGCTCCCGGTTCAGGGGGAACAGTGCTGAAAAGTCTCTTGGCACAGGGCCACTTGGAGGTACCACCTGGAAAAGGAGCTTTTTAGCTGGTGTAAAGGTGGTGCCTTTGGGTCCCCTTGGGCTGTCAAGGTTTCAAGGGGTCAGGGACTTGTGGCACACAGCTGGTTCCGCGTTGCAGGGCTCAGGGTGGCCCGATGCAGGGTGAGTTGGAGGTATTGGAGGCTGTGCGCAATGGAACCCTTTGTAACTGGAGGGAAGTCTTCTTACGGGGCCTTGCAGGACGATGAGGGTGCTCTGGTGGGAGGTCTGGTATTTTCCTGAAGTCCCTTGACTAGGGCTTCCTCTTGGTCCAGTTGAAGCTCTGGGTGAGCTGTTTTTGCTGTGGTCCGACTGCACTGACTAGTAACTGGGGTATTGGCACAACTTGGCCACGGGCGGGCGCAGTGCCACCAAAGTTGGCACACTTTTAGGTCTCATCGGGGCTGTTGTTGAGTTCCATTGAGTTTGGCTGCGACTTCTGGTTGCGGAGTTATCATCTGGTCAGTGAAGTGACCCTCACCGGTTTGCTGGTTCTTTGCAGGTTTCTTTGGTGGTGCTTCCACTCAGATGGGAGATCTTGGTCTATTTGTGAAGCCTGGAAGTCCTCTGGATCTTTTGAGGTTGGTCCAGTGGTCAGCTCCCCTGCAGCGGCGATTGTCGGGGCTGTGATGCAGCAAGCAGGGGTCTTGGAGCCTCCTCTGGTGCAGCAGTTCCTCTGTTCTCATGCTGTTGGGTTCTTTGGTGCTGTCTTCTTTTCTTCCTGATGAATCTAGTTTCTTGGTCTAGGGGAGCCCACTAAATACAAAATTTAGTGGGCGTTTTAGGGGGAACCTGTTAGTGTCCAATGGGAAACTTACCCTTGAGTGGCTACACCCACTGCAATGACCACTTCCTGTGGGAAGGGTCACTACCCTAAAGCTCATTGGCTATTTTCCTGCCATCTAACATGGAGAAAAATTAAATGGAGGGTCTGTTTCGCCTGCAAGCCCCTAGGGGTGGTGCATGCTCAGTGAGACCCCCCTCCTCCTACCCTTTGTGTGATTTCCCGCCTTTGCTCCCACCAAACGTGGAGGTTGACAAAGGGGGAAACCATCTGATGCTAGCAGCAGGCCTGGAGGCTTGAGTCTCGAGGGCAGTAGCCCTTTGAAGCTCACCGCTAGGGGAGTGCACATTCTTAAGGGAGGGGTGTTAGCTCCTCCACCCAGGAAGGGTGAACACAAACCATAGAGACAGGGCTCTCCCCCCAAGGTTTGTGTATTGGCTGTCTGGAAGTGGCATGCTGGACGAAACCAGTCAGCAACCATGCCAGCTAGGTTAGCTTTTGCAGGGGGCACCTCTAAGGTGACCCATGTGTACATTTAGGGATAAATCCAATACTGGTACCAGTTTGGATTTATCATACTGAATTGTTTGATACCAAACAACCCAGGGTGCAGAGTGACCATCATGTGGCTGGGGAACTCATGATTGACCAGTGTCATATACATGTACTTAGAATGGCTGCTCTGTTCACTCACTATGTCCAAGGTTTGGCAAGGACACGGTGGGGGCATATTGCCCATGCAGCGATGCCCTCACATACAGTACAGTGCACCCTGCCTTAGGACTGGAAGGCCTGCTGGAGCGGTGACTTACTCATAACATATGCAGTGTAGGGTGGCCAGGCACACAGAGAGTGTGCCATGTCAATTTTGCCTTTTTAGGTTTGCCCCAGTACACTCAGCCTGCAGTGGCAGGGCTGGGTCCATCTGGGTGCAGGGCCCTAGGGGGTAGCACAATCAGTGCTGTTTCCCTCAGGGGCCTACCCTTAATACCCCATGCCCTGGGTAAATGGGTATACATTTACTTAGGGCTTACAGGGAAAGTTAAGAGTGTATCCAATTGTGCCAAGCATCACAACAGATTTAGGGAAAGAGCTCTGGTACAGGGAACCTAGTTAGCAGGGGCCCTGGGCACTACAACATCTAAGACACATCAACATCAGGCAAAAAGTGGGGGCTAACCATGCAAAAATAGGCCTCCTCTCACAGTACCTCTGTCAGAAAACACCTCCTTAGGAAACCCTACCCTGGTAAAAATACCTGTCAGGACCTTGGCTACTGCAGGAGCTGTAGTAGACCTAAGGAGAATTGCTTCAGGATATCTGGTGGTATGATCCACTATTACCAGTATGTACTGATTTCCTGAGGCGGTGAGTGGCTCATGTGGACACACAATGTCCATACCAACCCTTTCAAAGGGAACCCCCACCACAGGAAGTAGAATGGGACGGGCTTTTGGTGGTCACCTGCCTTACCACTAGCTTAGTAGGTGACACAGGAGTTACTAAACTCCTTCACCTTCTGGGACATATTGGGCAAATAGAAATGGCTGACAAGCCTATTCCATGTTTTTGTTTGTCCCAGGTGCCCAAAAAGGGGGATGTCATGGGCCAAAATTAGGATAAACTCCCTAAACTGCTGATGTACTACCAGTCTCCTGGTTGCGGCAGGTTTGGGGTCTCTGGCCTCAGCGTATAGGAGCCCACTGACATCTCCCTTTTCCTGTGCAGCCGCTAGGTGCCTCTGGAACATCAGGAGTGGGATAAAACATTTGTCCCTGGCACAGCTTTTCCCTTGAGGGTACCCCTGGGCCCAAGAGATGTACTTGATAAGGATCCATCTCCACTGACTCATTGTCCCTCAGACGGCAAGACTCCTTCCTGAGAAGAGTGGTCTTGTTTCTTTTGCTGCTCAAAAGCTGGTCCCTCAGTTTTCTTGCCCTTTCTCTTGGAAGGTTGGGCCATTATTCTAGGCTCCAACACTTCTTTTTCTCCCTGCACTCTGCTTTGTGCTCTTGGTTTTATACACACCATCTCAGGGATTCCAAGCATGGCTGCATGGGTTTTAAATTCTACCTCAGCCCAAGCTGAGGACTCAAGATCATTCCCTAGCAAGCACTCCACTGGGATTGCAGAAGACAACACTACCTGTTTCAGGCCAGTAACCCCTCCCCATTCTAAGGTCACCATAGCCATGGGTCGGACCTTAGTTACATTGTCAGCATTGGTAACAGGATAAGTTTGTCCAGCCAAACACTGCCCTGGAGAAACCAATTTTTCTGTCACCATGGTGACACTGGCACCTGTATCCCTCAGGGTCTACCTTTATCCCATTAATCAAGACGTGCTGTCTCTATTTTTGCATGTTAGGTGGGCAGACAGCAATGTGGTAACATTTACCCCATCCTCCATGACTAAAGTAGCTTCAGTATGAACCCTGATTTGCTCTGGGCACACTGTTGATCTCACCTGGAGACTGGCTATACCAGTAGTAACTGGAGCAGTGCAAGGGGGATTCTTTTTGGGACAGGCCAAGTCTCCAGATTGGTTTCCATGCTGTTTACTGTTGACACACCAGACCTTTTGGGGATCAAAGTTTCGACCCTTGCATCCATGTGAGGACTGTGAAGAGGCTCCTGCACAGGTTTTTGGGGCACTTGAAAATTCACTATTTTAATCCTTAGGTGTTTCACAACCCTTCCCCTGGGGAGGCTATGTAACCCCTTTCTTTTGGTCACTCACAGTGGAAGTGTTAATCACCCTTGTCTTGACCCAAGGGTCTGCCTTCTTTTTCAATTCTTGGGGAGAAATCTGACCTATATATACCAGATATTGATGCAACTTGTCATTGAAGCAGATACTTAAAAGATGTTCTTTCATAAACAAATTATAAAGCCCATCATAGTCATGCACTCCACTGCCAGTTATCCAACCATCTAGTGTTTTCACTGAGTAGTCTACAAAATGAACCCAGGACTGTCTCGGGGTTTTGTGAGCCACCTGAACCTAATTCTATACTTCTCAGTGGTGAATCCAAAGCCCTCAATCAGGGCAGCCTTCATGTGGTCATAGGATTCAGAATCTGCACCAGTGAGTGTGAGGAGCCTATCTCTACACTTACCAGTAAACAGTTCCCAAAGGAGAGCTTCCCAATGAGATTTGTTTAGTTTTCTGTTTGCACAAGCTCTCTCAAAAGCAGTGAACCACTTGGTGATGTCATCACCTTCTTCATATTTAGAGACAACCCCTTTGAGGATTTTTAGGCCATCAGAATGCTCTCTGATCCTATTTAGATTGCTGCCACCATTAATGGGTGCTAATCCCATTTCTGCTCTTTCCCTCTATATAGCTAGGAGTTGTTGCTCCAAAGCTAATCTTTTGGCCATCCTTGCTAAAAGGAGGTCCTCTTCATTGAGGCTCCCCTCAATGTTTCCAGAGGAACTGGACTCACCTGTGGAAGATCCAGATCCTGTGAGCACTATCCTTGGAGGTAGGGGCCTTTGGGCCCTTTTCTGCCTAGTTAGGTGAGGTGGGGGGAGTTCATCCTCCTCATCTCTAACATCTTCTTTATCTGAGGGGAGTCTTCCTCCTCAGCCGAGTGGTCCCTTGTATACTCTGCCAAGAGCTCCTGGAGCTTGACCTTGGTAGGGTTGGAACCTGTTTTAATATTTTTCAGTCTGCAGAGGGACCTTAACTCTGCCATCCCTAGATTGAGGTAAGGGGTGAGGTTGAGCTCCACAACCATATCCTCTAAGCTGCTCATTATGTTACTAAAGTTGGGGATTATTGTTAGGAACTAAAACCTACTTATATTACTTACCCGTCACTAGAGTAAATTTTAAATCTTAAAAATAAATGGAAAAGGGGAATTAATCAGGCCCTATCAGGATTGGAAAAATTTGTGAAATTCAAAAATCAGTTACTAAAGGCAATTTTGGAATGTATTCATGTGTCCAGATGGCTGAGTAGTCCAGCAAATGCAAAGTATTAGATCCCACAGCTGATCCACCAATGTAGGAAGCTGGTTCTATATACACTATATCAAAGTGAGATACAGTGTGCACAGAGTCCAGGGGTTCCCCAGAGGCTTAACCGAGGCTAAAGTAGATACTACTAATGCTCTCTTTTGTGGTAGTGTGGTCGAGCAGTTAGGCTTATCAGTGGGTAGCGCTAGCCATTCGTTGTACACACACAGACAATAAATGAAGCACACACTCAATGACTAAATCCAGGCTAATGGTTTACATACCAAAAATACATTTTGTTACTTTATTTCTAAAACCACAAGATTGCAGGTAAGTACATTTGCAAGTAAGTATCCAACATATCAATATCACTTTGTTTCAATTTGGCAAGTTAAATGGCTTTCAAGAAAATAGCAATTAGCTGTTTTAAAAGTTGACAATGCAATTTTCAGAAACAATTCTGGGGGAAGAAACGTTAACACAGTTTTGAGGTAAGTACAAGACTTACAATTCCAGTCTCTGGGGGTTAGGATGTCCGCAGGCTGGGTTTCAAGTTAACCCCAAACACCTACCACCAGCAACACAGGGCCAACTGGGTGCAGAGGTCAAAGCTGATGTGGATTTAACATGGGCTCCGATGCAGACCGGGGGCACTTGGAATCAGGCTTGCTTGCAGGTAAGTACCTGCATCTCCGGAGGGCAGACCTAGGGGGTTTAGATGAGCACTGGGTGGGCCACAGGTCAGCACCAAACACAACCTCAGTGGTGCAGGGGCAGCAGGGTGCAAACACAGCGTCAGGCTCCCAGTGCTTTCCAATAATGGGACTCAGGGGGTCACAAAGATGCTGCAGTCGAAGTCCAGGGGGTTGTTCCGGAAAACCAAAGGCTGGACAAGGAGGAAGGCAGCCTGCCGGACCAATGGTCGGATTCCCCCAAGGCCAGGGAGCAGCGGGTGCACAGGTACCTTTGGGCGTCGGGTATCTTTGTCAGGACCTCTTGCAGTTAGGGGGGGTCCTCCGAGTTTAGGCTGCGGGCATCGGCATGTTGGACAGGAGGGGTCAACCCAGGGTGGACACTTGGTCAGAATCCCCTGAGCACCAGCTATAGTCAGTTAGGCCACCTGGACATGGGCGTCCGGTGCAGGACTCGCGGATCCATGGCGGTTCTGGGGTACTTTGCTAGTATTTCTTTTGGACAGTTGCACTTTCCACAGAAGATCTTGGTCCTCTGGGGTGCAGGCAGTGCTCTTGAGGCTTTATAGAGGTAGCTGGTCCTGCAGGATGTGTCGCTGCCTTGTAGCAGGGCTTCAGAAGCTAGAGAAAGGCCTGTAGGGCGGGGGCCAAGTTAGTTGGTGTCTTCAGTCTTCTCTGCTGGGGGTCAGCTTAGCAGTTCTTCTTTCTTCTTGTCTTCTTCTTGAGGTCACCAGGAATCTGATGAGCTAGGTTCAGGGGAGCCCTTAAATCCTGGATTTAGGGGTGCTACTGGAGTCAGAGGGCAGTAACCAATGGCTACTGTCCCTGAGGGTGACTACACCCTTCCGGTGTCCCTGTCCTCCAAACGAAGATGGAGGACTTTGCAAGGAGTGGGTCAGTTCAGCTCTGGACATCTTAGGGGGACCCAGCTGAGGTGGTAACTCCTCCCTGTTTTCCTTAATTTTCTCACCAGACTTGCTGCCAAAAGTGGGGCTTTGTCCATGGGGCGGCCATCTCCACTAGCTGGAGTGCCCTGGGGCACTGTAACAAGAGGCCTGAGCCTTTGAGCCTCGAAGCCAGGTGTTACAGTTCCTGCAGGGGGGGCGATGTGAAGCACTTCCCCCCAGTGCAGGCTTTGTTTCTGGCCACAGAGAGCATAAAGGCTCTCACCCCATGTGGTCAGAAACTCATCTGGAAGTAGCAGACTGGCACAGACTGCTCAGTCCTGCACTAGATGTTTGACTAAAATACAGGAGGCATCTCTTAGATGCCCTCTGGGTGCATTTTTCAATAAATCCAACACTGGCATCAGTGTGGATTTATTGTGCTGAGACGTTTGATACCAAACTTCCCTGACTTTAGTGAAGCCATTATGGAGCTGTGGAGTTCGTACTGACAAACTCCCAGCCCATATACTCAGTATGGCCACACTGCACTTACAGTGTCTGAGAAAGGACTTAGACACTGTAGGGGCATATTGCTCATGCAACTATGCCCTCACCTGTGGTATAGTGCACCCTGCCTTATGGCTATAAGGCCCTCTAGAGGGGTGACTCACTTATGGCACAGGTAGTGGTTCGTGGGCATGGCACCCTGAGAGGAGTGCCATGTCGACTTTGCCTTTTTCTCCCCACCAGCGCACACAAGCTGCAATGGCAGTGTGTATGTGCTTGGTGAGGGGGCCCCCAGGGTGGCATAATAGATGCTGTATACCTTTGGACCTTCCTGGTTCACAGGGCTCTTGGTACTTTTACAGGGGGCTTAACTGTGTGCCAGGGATGTTTCAATTGTGGGAACAGTGGTGCAGATTCGCAGATTTTGGGAAAAACACTGGTGCTGGGGCCTGGTTAGCAGGATCCCATCACACTCTCAGTCAAGACAGCATCAATATCAGGCAAAAAGTAGGGGAAGGTAACCATGCCAAAAGAGGCACTCCCCTGCAATTGGTCTCTGCTCTGTCCCAAAACACACAATGGGAAGGGGGTGGTGCTCAGAGCTCCTCCAGGTGGCTACTTGGTTCTGCCATCTGGAACTAAGATGTGTAGAGGCCTCTGGAGGCATTTGACTGGGTAGGCCAGGTACCTGACATTAGAAACCCCTCCTGGTAGGTTGTCACTCCAGAGAGTGTCCAAAACCCTTTTTGGGCTACTTAGGGACTCCCTTGAGGGTGGGTTCCCCGATTCATCATGCAAGATTCCATCAGGACTCCTCTGCAAAGACCTCTTCTGCTCCTGCCCTCCGGAACCGCTGCTGGGGAACACAGGAACCATCTGCAACGCCTGAGAGCACTTCTCCTTGCAACATTGTTTCTGCGTCTTCTGTCAGCAATCTGCAACATTTCCACAGCTGTGCAACCTCTGGGGTCGGCAAGACTTCAGCTGTAACAACAACCAAGAAAGAATCTCCCTTGGAGTGAAGGAATCACTTCCCTGCATCCGCGGGCACCTAAGGCAACAACTTCCAGCTGGTGGCATCTTCAGTCCTCCGGATCTGCGAAGATTCTCCATCACAGGTGGTGGTTCTGAGGGATCCCCTGGGTCCTCTCTGCCTTCTTTCCAATGTGGGAGACAGTGAGCCATTGCCTCTTCCTTCAGGATAGAATCCCTCTGCAGCATGACTGCTGCAGCGAACCAGTCTTTTGACTCCTCCTCCAAGGGATCTTCAGGCTCCAAGTAGCCCCAGCCCCCAGCATTCTACCTCTGCAAGGAGAGTCTTCTCTGCTGCTCCAGTGACGTGGGACTCCCCTTGAGGTGTGCTGACTGGACCTCACTGCAACTTACACTGCCTACTGCCACTGGGTTGCTTGTGGGGGCTCCAACAACTTTTCCTGGCTCTCCTGCCTTCTGAGGGTCAGCCATACTCCCCTACAAGGGTTGAGTCACCAGGACCTTGCTGGTCCTCCACAGCTCTGCAAAACTTCCAACGGCTCCTCTTGCATTTGCTCTTGCTTGTTGGTGGCCATCCTGATCACTGACCCGTCTGCAATCAGGAAACTGTCGAGGGACAGCTCGTAGGTGACTTCACAGACTCCTCTGCAGCCCCTAGACCCTGTAGCTGGACTTCATCCATCACCGTCAACCAGGATCTTCAGGTACAGATGGGTGGGCACTGGCTCCTGCCCCACCTGGACACTCCTGCGTGGACTGGAGTCTGTCTTCTTCTTTTGCAGGTCTTCTTCACCCAGAATCCGCCCTTGGGTTCCACTCTTTCTGTCCTGCTTCTGCAAATTCCAACCTCGAAGTCCCTATGTTAGCCTATTGGAAAACCGGGTAACTTACCTCTCTGCACCCAGGTGCTGGGGAGCTTCTAGATACTAACCTTTTTGGGTTCCACTCTCTCCCAGTGATTGTCTAACTACACCATACACTATGGTGGGGGACACCTGTAGGAAGTTGGCTCTGTATGCACTATTTCAAAGTAAGGAATAGTATGCACAGAGTCCAAGGGTTCCCCTTAGAGGTAAGATAGTGGCAAAAAGAGATAATACTAATGCTCTATTTTGTGGTAGTGTGGTCGAGCAGTAGGCTTATCAAAGGAGTAGTGTTAAGCATTTGTTGTACATACACCCAGGCAATAAATGAGGAACACACACTCGGAGACAATTCCAGGCCAATAGGTTTTTGTATGGAAAAATATATTTTCTTAGTTTATTTTAAGAACCACAGGTTCAAATTCTACATGTAATACTTTGCATGAAAGGTATTGCAGGTAAGTACTTTAGGAACGTTGAATAATCACAATAGCATATATACTTTTCAAATAAAACACATATAGCTATTTTAAAACTAGACACAGTGCAATTTTCACAGTTCCTAGGGGAGGTAAGTTATTGTTAGTTCTTGCAGGTAAGTAAACCACCTACGGGGTTCAGATTTGGGTCCAAGGTAGCCCACCGTTGGGGGTTCAGAGCAACCCCAAAGTTACCACACCAGCAGCTCAGGGCCGGTCAGGTGCAGAGTTCAAAGTGGTGCCCAAAACGCATAGGCTTCAAAGGAGAAGGGGGTGCCCCGGTTCCAGTCTGCCAGCAGGTAAATACCCGCGTCTTCGGAGGGCAGACCAGGGGGGTTTTGTAGGGCACCGGGGGGGACACAAGTCCACACAGAAAGTACACCGGGTGCAGTGTGCGAACAAGCGTCGGGTTTGTATTAGGAATCAATGGGAGACCAAGGGGTCTCTTCAGCGGTGCAGGCAGGCAAGGGGGGGGCTCCTCGGGGTAACCACCACCTGGGCAAGGGAGAGGGCCTCCTGGGGGTCACTCCTGCACTGGAGTTCCGATCCTTCAGGTCCTGGGGGCTGCGGGTGCAGGGTCTTTTCCAGGCGTCGGGATCTGAGAGTCAGGCAGTCGCGGTCAGGGGGAGCCTCGGGATTCCCTCTGCAGGCGTCGCTGTGGGGGCTCAGGGTGGACCACTTTAGTTACTCACAGTCTTGGAGTCGCCGGGGAGTCCTCCCTGTAGCGTTGTTTCTCCACTAGTCGAGTCGGGGTCGCCGGGTGCAGGGTTGCAAGTCTCACGCTTCTGGCCGGAAACGCAGTCGTTTTAAAGTTGCTCCTTTGGAAACAAAGTTGCAGCCTTGGGTGAACAGGGCCGCTGTTCTCTGGAGTTTCTTGGTCCTTTTAGAGCAGGGCAGTCCTCTGAGGATTCAGAGGTCGCTGGTCCTGGGGAAAGCGTCGCTGGAGCAGTTTTCTTCCGAAGTGGGGAGACAGGCCGGTAGAGCTGGGGCCAAGGCAGTTGGTGTCTCCGTCTTCTCTGCAGGGTTTTTCAGCTTAGCAGTCCTCTTCTTCTTAGGTTGCAGGAATCTGAGTTCCTAGGTTGTGGGAAGCCCCTAAATACAGAATTTAGGGGTGTGTTTAGGTCAGGGAGGGCAGTAGCCAATGGCTACTAGCCCTGAGGGTGGCTACACCCTCTTTGTGCCTCCTCCCAAGGGGAGGGGGTCACATTCCTATCCCTATTGGGGGGATCCTCCATCTGCAAGATGGAGGATTCCTAAAAGTCAGAGTCACTTCAGCTCAGGTTGCCTTAGGGGCTGTCCTGACTGGTCAGTGACTCCTCCTTGTTTTTCTTATTATCTCCTCCGGCCTTGCCGCCAAAAGTGGGGCCGTGGCCGGAGGGAGCGGGCAACTCCACTAGCTGGAATGCCCTGTGGTGCTGGAACACAGGGGGTGAGCCTTTGAGGCTCACCGCCAGGTGTTACAGCTCCTGCCTGGGGGAGGTGATAGCATCTCCACCCAGTGCAGGCTTTGTTACTAGCCACAGAGTGACAAAGGCACTCTCCCCATGTGGCCAGCAACATGTCTCGAGTGTGGCAGGCTGCTAAAACCAGTCAGCCTACACAGGTAGTTGGTTAAGGTTTCAGGGGGCACCTCTAAGTTGCCCTCTGGGGTGTATTTCACAATAAAATATACACTGGCATCAGTGTGCATTTATTGTGCTGAGAAGTTTGATACCAAACTTCCCAGTTTTCAGTGTAGCCATTATGGTGCTGTGGAGTTCGTGTTTGACAGACTCCCAGACCATATACTCTTATGGCTACCCTGCACTTACAATGTCTAAGGTTTGGCTTAGACACTGTAGGGGCACAGTGCTCATGCACTGGTGCCCTCACCTATGGTATAGTGCACCCTGCCTTAGGGCTGTAAGGCCTGCTAGAGGGGTGACTTATCTATACTGCATAGGCAGTGTGAGGTTGGCATCGCACCCTGAGGGGAGTGCCATGTCGACTTACTCGTTTTGTCCTCACCAGCACACACAAGCTGGCAAGCAGTGTGTCTGTGCTGAGTGAGGGGTCCCCAGGGTGGCATAAGATATGCTGCAGCCCTTAGAGACCTTCCCTGGCATCAGGGCCCTTGGTTCCAGGGGTACCAGTTACAAGGGACTTACCTGGATGCCAGGGTGTGCCAATTGTGTAAACAAAAGTACAGGTTAGGGAAAGAACACTGGTGCTGGGGCCTGGTTAGCAGGCCTCAGCACACTTTCAATTCAAAACATAGCATCAGCAAAGGCAAAACGTCAGGGGGTAACCATGCCAAGGAGGCATTTCCTTACACAACCCCCCCCCCCCCCAAACGAAAGAGGATGAGATTAACCTTTCCCAAGAGAGTCTTCATTTTCTAAGTGGAAGAACCTGGAAAGGCCATCTGCATTGGCATGGGCAGTCCCAGGTCTGTGTTCCACTATAAAGTCCATTCCCTGTAGGGAGATGGACCACCTCAATAGTTTTGGATTTTCACCTTTCATTTGCATCAGCCATCTGAGAGGTCTGTGGTCAGTTTGAACTACAAAGTGAGTACCAAAGAGGTATGGTCTCAACTTCTTCAGGGACCAAACCACAGCAAAGGCCTCCCTCTCAATGGCACTCCAACGCTGCTCCCTGGGGAGTAACCTCCTGCTAATGAAAGCAACAGGCTGGTCAAGGCCATCATCATTTGTTTGGGACAAAACTGCCCCTATCCCATGTTCAGAGGCATTTGTCTGCACAATGAACTGCTTGGAGTAATCTGGAGCTTTTAGAACTGGTGCTGTGCACATTGCTTGTTTCAGGGTGTCAAAGGCCTGTTGGCATTCTTCAGTCCAGTTTACCTTCTTGGGCATTTTCTTGGAGGTGAGTTCTGTGAGGGCTGTCACAATGGATCCACATCCCTTCACAAACCTCCTGTAATACCCAGTCAAGCCAAGGAATGCCCTGACTTGAGTCTGGGTTTTTGGAGCTACCCAGTCCAGAATAGTCTGGATCTTAGGCTGGAGTGGCTGAACTTTGCCTCCACCTACAAGGTGTCCCAAGTAAACCACAGTTCCCTGCCCTATCTGCCATTTGGATGCCTTGATAGAGAGGCCTGCTGATTGCAGAGCCTTCAAAACCTTCTTCAGGTGGACCAGGTGATCCTGCCAGCTAGAGCTAAAGACAGCAATATCATCAAGATAAGCTGCACTAAAGGACTCCAAACCAGCAAGGACTTGATTCACCAACCTTTGGAAGGTGGCAGGGGCATTCTTTAAACCAAAGCGCATAACAGTAAACTGATAATGCCCATCAGGTGTGGAGAATGCTGTCTTTTCTTTTGCTCCAGGTGCCATTTTGATTTGCCAGTACCCTGCTGTTAAGTCAAAGGTACTTAAGAATTTGGCAGCACCTAATTTGTCAATCAGTTCATCCGCCCTTGGAATGGGATGGGCATCTGTCTTGGTGACAGAATTAAGTCCTCTGTAGTCCACACAAAACCTCATCTCTCTCTTTCCATCTTTGGTGTGAGGTTTGGGGACTAAGACCACTGGGCTAGCCCAGGGGCTGTCAGAGTGCTCAATTACTACCAATTCCAGCATCTTGTGGACTTCCACCTTAATGCTTTCCTTAACTTGGTCAGACTGTCTGAAAATTTTGTTCTTGACAGGCATGCTGTCTCCTGTGTCCATATCATGGGTACACAGGTGTGTCTGACCAGGGGTTAGGGAAAAGAGCTCAGCAAACTGCTGCAGGACCTTCCTGCAGTCAGATTGCTGTTGGCCAGAGAGGGTGTCTGAATAGATCACTCCATCTACTGAGCCATCCTTAGGGTTTGATGAGAGGAGATCAGGGAGAGGTTCACTCTCAGCTTCCTGGTCCTCATCTGTTACCATCAACAGATTCACATCAGCCTATCATGGAAGAGTTTTAGGCGGTTCACATGGATCACCCTCTTGGGGCTCCTGCTAGTGCCTAGGTCAACCAGGTAGGTGACCTGACTCTTCTTCTCTAGCACTGAATAAGGGCCACTCCATTTGTCCTGAAGTGCCCTGGGAGCCACAGGCTCCAAAACCCAGACTTTCTGCCCTGGTTGAAATTCAACCATTGCAGCCTTTTGGTCATACCAAAACGTCTGGAGCTGTTGGCTGGCCTCAAGGTTTTTACTTGCCTTTTCCATGTACTCTGCCATCCTTGAACGAAGGCCAAGTACATAGTCCACTATGTCTTGTTTAGGCTCATGAAGAGGTCTCGCCCAGCCTTCTTTCACAAGAGCTAGTGGTCCCCTTACAGGGTGGCAAACAGAAGTTCAAAGGGTGAGAACCCTACTCCCTTCTGAGGCACCTCTCTGTAAGCGAAAAGCAGACATGGCAAGAGGACATCCCATCTCCTTTTGAGTTTTACTGGGAGCCCCATGATCATGCCTTTTAATGTCTTGTTGAATCTCTCAACAAGGCCATTAGTTTGTGGATGATAGGGTGTAGTGAATTTATAAGTCACTCCACACTCATTCCACATGTGTTTCAGGTATGCTGACATGAAGTTGGTACCTCCGTCAGACACCACCTCCTTAGGGAAGCCCACTCTGGTAAAGATACCAATGAGGGCCTTGGCTACTGCAGGGGCAGTAGTCGACCTAAGGGGAATAGCTTCAGGGTATCTAGTAGCATGATCCACTACTACTAGTATGTACATATTCCCTGAAGCTGTGGGAGGTTCAAGTGGACCCACTATGTCCACACCCACTCTTTCAAAGGGGACCCCCACCACTGGAAGTGGAATGAGGGGGGCCTTTAGATTTCCACCTGTCTTACCACTGGCTTGACAGGTGGTACAGGAGACACAAAAATCCTTAACTTTCTGGGACATGTTGGGCCAGTAGAAGTGGTTGACTAGTCTCTCCCACGTCTTGGTTTGTCCCAAATGCCCAGCAAGGGGAATATCATGGGCTAAGGTCAGTATGAACTCTCTGAACTCCTGAGGCATTACCACTCTCCTAGTGGCACCAGGTTTGGGATCTCTTGCCTCAGTGTACAGGAGTCCATCTTCCCAATAGACCCTGTGTGTTCCAGTTTTCTTGCCATTGGACTCTTCAGCAGCTTGCTGCCTAAGGCCTTCAAGAGAGGGACAGGTTTCTTGCCCCTTACACAACTGCTCCCTTGAGGGTCCCCCTGGGCCTAAGAGCTCGACCTGATAAGGTTCCAACTCCATAGGCTCAGTTCCCTCAGAGGGCAGAACTTCTTCCTGAGAAGAGAGGTCCTCTTTTTGTTGTTGTGTTGCAGCTGGTTTCCCAGTTGTCTTTCCTTTTCTCTTGGTAGGCTGGGCCCTTTTTCCAGACTCCAGCTCTTCTTTTTCACCCTGAGCCTTGCACTGTGCCCTTGTCTTGACACACACCAGTTCAGGGATACCCAGCATGGCTGCATGGGTTTTCAGTTCTACCTCAGCCCATGCTGAGGACTCCAGGTCATTTCCAAGCAAACAGTCTACTGGGATATTTGAGGAGACCACCACCTGTTTCAGGCCATTGACCCCTCCCCACTCTAAAGTTACCATAGCCATGGGATGTACTTTAGTTTGATTGTCAGCATTGGTGACTGGATAAGTTTGTCCAGCCAGGTATTGACCAAGGGGAAACCAGTTTCTCTGTCACCATAGTGACACTGGCACCTGTATCCCTCAGGCCTTCTACACTTGTCCCATTAATTAAGAGCTGCTGCCTATATTTTTGCATGTTAGGAGGCCAGGCAGCCAGTGTGGCTAAATCCACCCCACCCTCAGAGACTAATGTAGCTTCAGTGTGCCACCTGATTTGCTCTGGGCACACTGTTGATCCCACTTGGAGACTAGCCATTCCAGTGTTAGCTGGAGTGGAGTTAGAAGTGGTACTTTTCTTGGGACAGGCCTTGTCTCCAGCTTGGTGTCCAGGCTGATTACAGCTACGACACCAGGCCTTTTTGGGATCAAAGTTTTTACCCTTGTACCCAAAATTGTTTTGTGAAGAGGCTCTGGGCCCACCCTCCTGTGCAGGTTTTTGGGGGCCTGTAGAAGACTCTTTACTATTTTTGTTTTTGGATGTCTCAACACCTTTCCCCAGGGGAGGCTTTGTGACCCCTTTCTTTTGGTCACACCCTGTGGAAGTCTTGGTCACCCTAGTCTTGACCCAATGGTCCGCCTTCTTTCCCAATTCTTGGGGAGAAATATGTCCTAGGTCTACCAGATGCTGATGCAGTTTATCATTGAAACAATTACTTAATAGGTGTTCTTTCACAAATAAAGTGTACAGCCCATCATAATTATTTAAACCACTGCCTTGAATCCAACCATCTAGTGTTTTCACTGAGTAGTCCACAAAATCAACCCAGGTCTGGCTTGAGGATTTTTTAGCCCCCCTGAATCTAATCCTATACTCCTCAGTGGGGAATCCAAAGCCCTCAATCAGGGTTCCCTTCACGAGGTCATAAGATTCTGCATCTTTTCCAGAGAGTGTGAGGAGTCTATCCCTACACTTTCCAGTGAACATTTCCCAAAGGAGAGCACCCCAGTGAGATCTGTTTACTTTTCTGGTTACACAAGCCCTCTCAAAAGCTGTGAACCATTTGGTGATGTCATCACCATCTTCATATTTAGTCACAATCCCTTTAGGGATTTTTAACATGTCAGGAGAATCTCTGACCCTAGTTATGTTGCTGCCACCATTGATGGGTCCTAGGCCCATCTCTTGTCTTTCCCTTTCGATGACTAGGATTTGTCTTTCCAAAGCCAATCTTTTGGCCATCCTGGCTATCTGGATGTCCTCTTCACTGGAGTTATCCTCAGTGATTTCAGAGGTGCTGGTCCCTCCTGTGCGGGAAGCAGCATCTCTGACTAGTATACTTGGAGACAGGGCTTGAGGGGCCCTGTTCTCCCTAAGTAGGACTGGAGGAGGGGAATTCTCCTCTAAGTCACTATCATCATCTTCTGTGATATCCCCAGAGGGGTTGGCTTTTTCAAACTCTGCCAAAAGCTCCTGGAGCAGTTGTTTGGAGGGTCTTGAGCCAATTGTGATTTTCTTAATTTTGCAGAGTGACCTTAGCTCCCTCATCTTAAGATGGAGGTAAGGTGTGAGGTCGAGTTCCTCCACATTCATCTCTGCACTAGACATTATGGCGGTCATTCTGACCGCGGCGGGCGGCGGTAGCCGCCCGCCATGCGGTCACCGCCATTTGGCCGCTCCGCGGTCAAAAGACCGCGGAGGCCATTCTGGCTTTCCCGCTGGCCCGGTGGGCGCTCGCCAAAGGAGCGCCCGCTGGCCCAGCGGGAAAGGCCCTGCAACACAGAAGCCGGCTCCGAATGGAGCCGGCGGTGTTGCAGGGGTGCGACGGGTGCAGTTGCACCCATCGCGATTTTCACTGTCTGCTATGCAGACAGTGAAAATCATGCTGGGGCCCTGTTAGGGGGCCCCTGCACTGCCCATGCCAGTGGCATGGGCAGTGCAGGGGCCCCCAGGGGCCCCACCACACCCGTTCCCGCCATCCTGTTCCTGGCGGTAAAAAACGCCAGAAACAGGGTGGCGGGAAGGGGGTCGGAATCTCCATGGCGGCGCTGCTTGCAGCGCCGCCATGGAGATTCAGCCCAGACAGGGGAAATCCGGCGGGAAACCGCTGGATCCCCTTTTCTGACCGCAGCTTTACCGCCGCGGTCAGAATGGGCAGGGAAGCACCGCCAGCCTGCTGTCGGTGCTTCCGTGGTCCTCCACCCTGGCGGTCGATGACCGCCAGGGTTGGAATGACCCCCTATGTTTCTAAAAGTTGGAATACTTTTTAAGAATCTAAAACTAGTTCTAGAATCTAATTCAAACTTTCACAAAACTTTTAAACTCTAAAAGAAATGCTAACAGGGACTAACACAAGGCCCTAGCAGGACTTTTAAGAATTTAGAAAAATAGTTCAAATTGCAAAAATCAATTTCTAATGAAACTTTGGGGAATTTGTCGTGTGATCAGGTATTGGCTGTGTAGTCCAGCAAATGCAAAGTCTTGTACCCCACCGCTGATCCACCAATGTAGGAAGTTGGCTCTGTATGCACTATTTCAAAGTAAGGAATAGTATGCACAGAATCCAAGGGTTCCCCTTAGAGGTAAGATAGTGGCAAAAAGAGATAATACTAATGCTCTATTTTGTGGTAGTGTGGTCGAGCAGTAGGCTTATCAAAGGAGTTGTGTTAAGCATTTGTTGTACATACACCCAGGCAATAAATGAGGAACACACACTCAGAGACAATTCCAGGCCAATAGATTTTTGTATAGAAAAATATATTTTCTTAGTTTAGTTTAAGAACCACAGGTTCAAATTCTACATGTAATACTTTGCATGAAAGGTATTGCAGGTAAGTACTTTAGGAACTTTGAATAATCACAATAGCATATATACTTTTCAAATAAAACACATATAGCTATTTTAAAACTAGACAGTGCAATTTTCACAGTTCCTAGGGGAGGTAAGTTATTGTTAGTTCTTGCAGGTAAGTAAACCACCTACGGGGTTCAGATTTGGTTCCAAGGTAGCCCACCGTTGGGGGTTCAGAGCAACCCAAAAGTTACCACACCAGCAGCTCAGGGCCGGTCAGGTGCAGAGTTCAAAGTGGTGCCCAAAACGCATAGGCTTCAATGGAGAAGGGGGTGCCCCGGTTCCAGTCTGCCAGCAGGTAAGTACCCGCGACTTCGGAGGGCAGACCAGGGGGGTTTTGTAGGGCACCGGGGGGGACACAAGTCCACACAGAAAGTACACCCTCAGCAGCGCGGGGGCGGCCGGGTGCAGTGTGCGAACAAGCGTCGGGTTTGTAATAGGAATCAATGGGAGACCAAGGGGTCTCTTCAGCGGTGCAGGCAGGCAAGGGGGGGGCTCCTCTGGGTAGCCACCACCTGGGCAAGGGAGAGGGCCTCCTGGGGGGTCACTCCTGCACTGGAGTTCCGATCCTTCAGGTCCTGGGGGCTGCGGGTGCAGGGTCTTTTCCAGGCGTCGGGATCTGAGAGTCAGGCAGTCGCGGTCAGAGGGAGCCTCGGGATTCCCTCTGCAGGTGTCGCTGTGGGGGCTCAGGGGGGACAACTTTGGTTACTCACAGTCTCGGAGTCGCCGGGGAGTCCCCCCTGTAGCGTTGTTTCTCCACCAGTCGAGTCGGGGTCGCCGGGTGCAGGGTTGCAAGTCTCACGCTTCTGGCGGGAAACGCAGTCGTTTTAAAGTTGCTCCTTTGGAAACAAAGTTGCAGTCTTGGGTGAACAGGGCCGCTGTTCTCGGGAGTTTCTTGGTCTTTTTAGAGCACGGCAGTCCTCTGAGTATTCAGAAGTCGCTGGTCCTGGGGAAAGCGTCGCTGGAGCAGTTTTCTTCCGAAGTGGGGAGACAGGCCGGTAGAGCTGGGGCCAAGGCAGTTGGTGTCTCTGTCTTCTCTGCAGGGTTTTTCAGCTTAGCAGTCCTCTTCTTCTTAGGTTGCAGGAATCTGAGTTCCTAGGTTCTGGGGAGCCCCTAAATACAGAATTTAGGGGTGTGTTTAGGTCAGGGAGGGCAGTAGCCAATGGCTACTAGCCCTGAGGGTGGCTTCACCCTCTTTGTGCCTCCTCCCAAGGGGAGGGGGTCACATTCCTATCCCTATTGGGGGGATCCTCCATCTGCAAGATGGAGGATTCCTAAAAGTCAGAGTCACTTCAGCTCAGGTTGCCTTAGGGGCTGTCCTGACTGGTCAGTGACTCCTCCTTGTTTTTCTCATTATCTCCTCCGGCCTTGCCGCCAAAAGTGGGGCCGTGGCCGGAGGGGGCGGGCAACTCCACTAGTTGGAATGGCCTGTGGTGCTGGAACAAAGGGGGTGAGCCTTTGAGGCTCACCGCCAGGTGTTACAGCTCCTGCCTGGGGGAGGTGATAGCATCTCCACCCAGTGCAGGCTTTGTTACTAGCCACAGAGTGACAAAGGCACTCTCCCCATTTGGCCAGCAACATGTCTCGAGTGTGGCAGGCTGCTAAAACCAGTCAGCCTACACAGGTAGTTGGTTAAGGTTTCAGGGGGCACCTCTAAGGTGCCCTCTGGGGTGTATTTCACAATAAAATGTACACTGGCATCAGTGTGCATTTATTGTGCTGAGAAGTTTGATACCAAACTTCCCAGTTTTCAGTGTAGCCATTATGGTGCTGTGGAGTTCGTGTTTGACAGACTCCCAGACCATATACTCTTATGGCTACCCTGCACTTACAATGTCTAAGGTTTGGCTTAGACACTGTAGGGGCACAGAGCTCATGCACTGGTGCCCTCACCTATGGTATAGTGCACCCTGCCTTAGGGCTGTAAGGCCTGCTGTAGGGGTGACTTATCTATACTGCATAGGCAGTGTGAGGTTAGCATGGCACCCTGAGGGGAGTGCCATGTCGACTTACTCGTTTTGTCCTCACCAGCACACACAAGCTGGCAAGCAGTGTGTCTGTGCTGAGTGAGGGGTCCCCAGGGTGGCATAAGATATGCTGCAGCCCTTAGAGACCTTCCCTGGCATCAGGGCCCTTGGTACCAGGGGTACCAGTTACAAGGGACTTACCTGGATGCCAGGGTGTGCCAATTGTGTAAACAAAAGTACAAGTTAGGGAAAGAACACTGGTGCTGGGGCCTGGTTAGCAGGCCTCAGCACACTTTCAATTCAAAACATAGCATCAGCAAAGGCAAAAGGTCAGGGAGTAACCATGCCAAGGAGGCATTTCCTTACAACACCCGTTCGCATTATATTTTTTAGTTTATAGTTTGGTCCCCCTATTGGGCACTTGCAAATTTATTCTATTTCTAATTACTTACCTGTGTATATGTGTTGTGCTCAAACCTGCAGAGGGAAGTATACCTGTGGTAGTCTAGTTTGCTGTGCCTATAGTGGAGTACCTTTCTTTTTGTGTGGTTCCTTTTATGTGTGATAAGTGACTGTGTGGCTACTGTGGTATTGCAAGTGCTTCACTTGCCTCCTAGATACGTCTTGGCTGCTCACCACAGCTACCACAGAGAGCCCAGGCTCTCTTGACACTGTAACACTCACTAATAGAGGTTTGCTTGGACCCAGTATAAGGGTTAACACCATAGGTTTCCACCACACACTGGGCCAGCTTCCAACATTGGTGGTGCAGCAGTGAGATAAGACACTTGCAATTGCTTTACCACTTTGTCACCAGTGACTTTCCACAGGAAAGGTCACTACTAGCCTCGAGGACAGATTACACTGTAGTAGTAGGGATTTCTAGACTTTTGGTTTAGGTAAATTGAGGGTCTAGCATAGCCCTTCCTTTAAACTTTTAGGAAGTCTAGAACCTTAAAGCTGATAGGTTCACCCGCACTACTCTAGATAACATGTCCTCAGTAGAGGACACAACCAGGGCCTCATAATCTAAGTATGAGGGCCTCACCTTTCAGGACCTGAGGGAGTTTTGTGCCTCTACGAAGTTGAAGACAGAGAGAAATCCCAACAAACCCTAATCCTGAGATTGCTAATCCAATCTGATGTCCAAAGCTCAGAGAGCCAGGTAGAGCAGGGAGTAGAGACTGACCCTCCAGTGTTAGGCAGGATACATTTAGATCCTAGTGGGGAGGGCCAGGAAGACTCTGGGGAACACCATAGCCCTATTGGGAGCACTCATGGTAGTGAAAAGGGGGGGGGACATACAAGTAGGCCCACTTTTTCTCCTAGGGGGTTGTTGCAAAGGGTCCCCAGGAGGAGGGATAAGTCCGCCTCATTTGTCCACACCCAAGTCTCAGCAGTATCTGATGAGACTGACCACTTTAGTTCAGGGGGAGAGGGGGGAAGTCCCTGAACAGGGAATTCAGTAGACTGATACTAGCAAAGGCCAAACTGAGGCTGCAGCAGCAACAGATAGGGAGGCTTTAGCAAGGGACAGGGAAAGACAGAATTTGGAATGGACACCCCATGGTGGCAGCAGCAACAGCTATAGAGAAACCAGGGTCAGGGATGACTCCTATGACTCCAGGAATCTTATCAAAGTAGTCCCACCTTACAAAGCTTAAGACGACATCCACAAGTGACTCACTGCTTTGGAGAGGGCCTCAGAAGGTCCCTCAAAGGCAGTGGCCATCCATTTTGTGGCTTACTTTTGCTGATAAGGGGAGGAACATACTCCTTTCAGGGAGGTAGATGCAGACAATTATCAGGTACTCAAGGATGTTCTAATTGATGGTTTTGGGTTGACCACAGAGGAATACAGGATCAAGTTTAGGGAGACACAAAAGGAGTCCTCCCAAGACTGGGTAGATTTTGTGTATAGCTCTGTCAAGGCTCTGGAATGCTGGTTGCATGGCAGTAATGTGCATGCCTATCGGGTCTTGTGTAATCTTATGAGGGAGCACATCCTTAGCAATTGCTATTCTGACAAACTATGCCAGTATCTGGTGGACTCAGAGCTCACCTCTCCCCAAGAATTGGAAAAGATGGCAGACAAATGGGTTTACACCAGAGTGGCTAAGAAAAAACACTGGGATGACCATAAGAAGAAAGATTCTTCCTGGAATCAGGAGAAAGGTGGGGATAAATCCAAAGATAAAAAGGAGTCTTCCTCAGGCCCACAAAACTCTTCTGGGGGTGGGACTAACTCTTCATCATCTCACCATAAGAAACCTTAGTGCTACATCTATAGACAAAAGGGCATAGGGCTAGTGACAGCACCTGTCCTAAAAAGAGCACCAAGCCTGCTACTACTGGTACCACTTCTACCCCTAGCAATAGCACTGGTAGTAGCAGTCAGTCCAAGTGTGTAGCTGGGTTCACCTTGGGAAATGCAGTGGGCTCTGGTTTAGTCAGGGAGACCACTGAGGCTGTTTTGGTCTCAGGGGGTGGCATTGACCTTGCCACCCTAGCTGCTTAATATGGGTAAGTACAGGCAGCATCCCCTGATCAATGGTGTTGAGGCTGAGGCCTACAGGGACACAGCTGGCAGTGTCACAATGGTGCTGAAAAATGTGTCCCTTGAACAACACCTACTTAGACATACCTACCAAGTTACTGACACTCACAACACTAAGGGGGTCATTCCAACCCTGGCGGTCATCGACCGCCAGGGTGGATGACCACGGAAGCACCGCCAACAGGCTGGCGGTGCTTCCCTGCCCATTGTGACCGCGGCGGTAAAGCCGCGGTCAGAAAAGGGGATCCGGCGGTTTCCCGCCGGATTTCCCCTGTCTGGGCTGAATCTCCATGGCGGCGCTGCTTGCAGCGCCGCCATGGAGATTCCGACCCCCTTCCTGCCACCCTGTTTCTGGCGGTTTTTACTGCCAGGAACAGGATGGCGGGAACGGTTGTCGTGGGGCCCCTGGGGGCCCCTGCACTGCCCATGCCACTGGCATGGGCAGTGCAGGGGCCCCCTAACAGGGCCCCAGCATGATTTTCACTGTCTGCTTAGCAGACAGTGAAAATCGCGACGGGTGCAACTGCACCCGTCGCACCCCTGCAACACCGCCGGCCCAGCGGGAAAGCCAGAGTGGCCTCTGCAGTCTTTTGACCGCAGAGCGGCCAATTGGCGGTTTCCGCTTGGCGGGCATTGGAATGACCCCCTAAGTGCCACCCCATGGCTGTTACTGACCTTAGGTTGGAGAGGAAGGGGGGAGGGGGCTACTGGCCCAAAGAAAGTTGTAGTATCCTCTGACCTGCCTGTGGAGTATTTACTGGGCAATGATTTGCAAAATTCTGCCTGGGCAGAAGTGGAGTTGGAAGCCCATGCAGCAATGCTGGGCATCCCTGGGCACATATCTGCACTGCCAAGAGCACAGGCCAAGAACCATGACGAGCAAGGGACCCTGGAGTCTGGAAAAATGGCCCAGGAGATTCCTGAAAAAGAGAGACAGGCAGGATAAGAAATTGCTGTCTAACCAGGGTTCAGGAGGATCCCACTCCTTATGGAGAGAAATCTGCCCCTGTGTGGAACCTACATCAGAGGAGCTGGAAGCTGATAAAGATGAGCTCTTAGGTGCAGGAGGACCCACCAGGGTGGAAGTACACCTAGAACAGAAGTCCTGTCCTTCTCTTGAGAGCCTGAGACCGCATGCTGCTGCTCAGGAGGCAGGGGATTTTAGTGGGACCCATAAGGTCTACTGGGTCAATGCCCTCCTTTACTCTGAGGCAAGAGACCCCCAAGCCTGGTGCCACCAGAAGATTAGTCATCCCTCAAAAGTGTAGGGAGTTGTATTGACCCCTAGCACTTGATATTCCCCTTGCAGGGTACTTGTGGGAAAGCAAAACTTGGGACAAACCTGTCCCACAGTTTCACTGGCCTCATGTGTCTGAGGACACAAAAGAGTTTTGTCGCTCCTGTGTCACCTGTCAAGCCAGTGGAAGACAGGTGGCACCCCAATGGCCGATGAAATGATAGATATTTTGGCTGCAGCTAAGGATCTCAGCACAATTGACTTGACTGCAGGATATTACTAGATCTAGTTGTCCAATGCTGCAAAACCCAAAACAGCATTCTCAACACTTAGTGGGCACTATCACTTCACAGTGATGCCCTTTGGTTTGAAGAATGCCCCTGCAACATTTCAAAGGTTGGTGAACAAAGTTCTCCAAGGCCTGGAAAGCTTCAATGCAGCATAACTAGATGATAAAGCGGTCTTTAGCTCCACCTGGGAGAATCACCTGGTCCACCTTGGAAGTGTACTAGGGGCCTTAGAAAAGGCCTCACTGTCAAGACATCCAAGTGCCAGATAAGGCAAAGTGGTTTATTTGGGCCACTTGGTAGGTGGAGGCCAAATTCAGCCACTACAGGGAAAAATCCAAGCCAAAATGGATTGGGTTGCCCCTATGTAACTCCTGAGATGTCCTCGTCTTGCAACATTGTTTCCCCGGCTCCTTCCAGCAACTGCAACATTTACACGGCTGTGCAACATCTTTGCTGATTAGGCCTCACTGCAATTAACTGTGCCTGCTGCCTTTGGGTTGCCTGTGGGGGCTGCGACTGCTTCTGCTGACTCTCCCGACTGCTGAGGATCAGCCCGGACTCCCCTTCAAGGGTCAAGTCCACTGGACCTTGCTGGTCCTCCTCACCCTTGCAACTCTTGTTTTGTCTCCTCCTGCTTTGCCAAGGCTTGCTGGTGATTCACCTAACCACTAACCATCTTTGACCTGGCGACCAATGTGGAACACCATTTGCACAGCTCCAAGGACTTCTCTGCAGCTCCTGGGCTCCACAGCTGACCTTCTCCTTCCCGTCGACCCGGATCTTCATCCACAGAAGGGTGGGTAGTGGTTCCTGTCCCCTTCTTTTGCAAGTCCTCCTCTTCCAGAATCCATCTTTGGGTTCCTCTGGTCTGGTCCTGGTTCTGGCACAATCCATTTTCTAAGTCCTCTTGTTAGTCCTTGGGAAGACAAGGTACTTACTTCTGCTCTCCTGGACACTGGGGGTCACTTAGGTACTCACCTCTCGGGGTTCCAGGTTCTCCCAGCTCCCTTCTAACTACTCCATATCCTTGGGTGGGGTACTTCACTTCGCATTACACTATTTTAGTATATGGTGTGGTCCTCCTCTAGGGCCCTAACTATTATTCTACAGTTCCTGCCAATGCTGGTTTCCTATGCTAATCCCCAATTATTATTGTGTATTTATATAGTGTATGCTTATCTTCAGTTGGGTGACTGCCTATAAGTAATCTAGTGTAGTGTTACTGTAATAAAGTACCTTTATTTTTGTAACATTGTGTGGTTCCTTTCATGTGTGATAAGTTACTGTGTGACTACTGTGGTATTGCATAAGCTTTGCATGTCTCCTAAATAAGTCTTGGCTGCTCATTCACAGCTACCTCTAGAGAACCCTGGCTTCCTAGACATTGTCTTCATTCACTAATAGGGGTTGCCTGGTATAAGGGTGCTAACACCATAGGTGTCCACCACACACCAGACCAGCTTCCTATAAGGAGGACAAGCCCGAAACAGCACTGTGTCTAGAACAGCATAGATGAAAGGGAGCGTCTGAGAGGGAATCAGGTGTGACTTTGGCCCGTTTATATTGAACCCCTGGGAGAAAGTAGCCTCTTTCTAGCATGGTTACCCCCATTTTTTACCTGTTTGTCACTGTGTTTTTACTGTCTCATTGGGATCCTGCTAGTCAGGACCTAGTGCTTATAGTTTGTGGCCTATATGTCAGTATGTTTTACTGTGTTGTCAGTATGCTTGACTGTCACTGGAGTCCTGCTAACCAGATCTCCAGTGCTTATGCTATCTCTGTTTCCAAATTTGTCACTATAGTCTAGTGACTCCATATTCCAATCCAGATTGGCACACTGGATGTTCCTTATAAGTCCCTAGTATATGGTACCTAGGTACCCAGGGCATTGGGGTTCCAGGAGATCCTTATGGGCTGCAGCATTTCTTTTGCCCCCCATAAGGAGTGTATACAAACACTCCTTCAGGACTGCCACTGCAGCCTGAGTGAAATAGTGCTAATACTATTTCACAGCCGTTTTCACTGCACCAGGTCACTTATAAGTCACCAATATGTCTAACCTTCGGTTACTGAGGGCTAGGTGCAAAGTTACTGTGTGTGAGGGCACCCTTGCACTAACAAAGGTGCTCCCACGTTGTCCAGGACCAATTTGTCAGACTTCGTGAGTGTGGGGACACCATTATAAGCGTGCACTACATATATGTCAGTACATAGCTTCACAATGGTAACTCTGAATATGGCCCTGTGAGGTATCTAAGATTGAGAAATTGTACCCCCAGTCCAATTCTGGTATTGGCGGCCAATTCCATGCACCTTTGGGGCTCCACCATGGACCCCCAGTACTGCCAAACCAGCTATCTGAGGTTTCCACTGCTGCCACCTCACAGACAGGTTTCGTCCCTCCTCAGGATTGAGCAGCTCAATCCCAAGAAGGCATAACAATGCACTTCCTTTGGGAGAGGGGTGTTACACCCTCTCCCATTGGACATTTTTGTTACAGACATGGGAAGGGCATCCTCCCAGAGCCTCTGGAAATGCTTTGAAGGGCACAAACGGTGCCCTCCTTGCATAATCAGTCTACACCGGTTCAGAGACCCCCAGTGCCTGCTCTAGTGCGAAACTGGACAAAGGAAAGGGGAGTGACCACTCCCCTGTCCATCACCACCCCAGGGGTGGTGCCCAGAGCTCCTCCAGAGTGTCCCTGGCATTAGTCATCTTGGATTCCAAGGTGTGGGGACCCTCTAGGAGCATCTGAGTGGCCAGTGCCAGCAAGTGACGTCAGAGACCCCTCCTGTTAGGTGCATACCTGGTTAGGTAGCCAAGCTCCCTCTCAGGGCTATTTAGTGTCTCTCCTCTGGATGTTTCCTCAGATTCAGTTTGCAAGACCACCAGTTTCTCCCCTGCATCCTCTGCTTCAGCTTCTAACTGTCGGATCAACCGCAGACTGCTCTAGGAACACTGTAACTGCAACAAAGTATCCAAGAAGGCTACTGTGACCCTGCAACTTCAGCTCCTGCCAGCAACTGCAACAGTTTCCAGGTTGTGCATGCTCTGAGGACTGTCTGTCTTCATTCTGCACCAGAAGGACTGAAGGAATCTCCTGTGGAGTGACGGAGTCATTTCCTTGCTTCAGCAGGCACCTCTCTGAAATGACAACCGGTACTCTGGGACTCCTCTCCTGGTGACGAGCATGATTCCTGGAATACAGGTGGTGGACCGAAGTGACCTTGACTGTCCAAAGGTCCAGCTCTCCAAAATTTGGTGGAGGTATAGGCTTGCCTCCCCATGCCAGACAGTACCCCTGTGCGCCGCGTGTTCTGCAGCTCCTTGGGCTTCTGTGCACTTCTTCCAGAAATCCTTTGTGCACAGCGTAGCTCAGGTCCCCAGCACTCTATTCTGCGACGCTCAGCTCCCTGAGTTGTTCTCCAGCGGCGTGGGATCCCTTTATGTAGTGCTGTGACAACTGCATTTTGCAACTCCTTTGTCCCCGTGTTCTGGAACTCCTGTGGGTGCTGCCTGGTCTTAGGAGGGCTCGCTAAAGTGCTGAGAGCCCCCTCTGTCTCCTCAGTCCAAGTTGAGAAACCCAGGTCCCTCCTGGGCCCAGTTAGCGCCTTTTCCCACCAACCATGACATTTGCGTGAGCCAAGGCTTGTTGGCAGAATCCAACCCCCATCCAAAGACTCAACATGGGACCTCTCTTGCACCAAGCAGGAACCAGCAGCTGTCTTTAGTGCATTTCTGACTTCTTCTTCCAACCGAAAGAATCCATTTTTGCACCTTCACCCAGGTTAGCAGGGGCTTCTGTTCTTCCTAGACTCTTCATCGACTTCTGGACTTGGGTCTCCTCTCTCCACAGGTCTTCAGGTCCAGGAATCCATTGTTGGTTTTTTGCAGTCTTGCTTGGTTTTTGCATAATCCTTTACACGACTTCTGGTGTGTTCTGAGGAAAGTTGCTGTACTTCCCTCCTGCTTTCCTGGGCTCTGGGGTGGGGTAATTTACTTACTTTTGGTGTTTTCCTATACTCCCAACACCCCTCTACACACTACACTTGCCTAGGGGGGAAACCGATATTCGCATTCCACTATTTTAGTATACGGTTTGTGTTGCCCCTAGGCCCATTGCAACCTATTGTGTTTTTCACTGTTTGCAATATTTTATGATGGTTTACTTACCTGATTTTGGTTACTAGTGTAAAGATTGTTTATAATACTTACCTCCAGAAGGAGTATTGCCTCCAAGATATTTTTGGTCTTGTGTCACTAAAATAAAGTACCTTTATTTTTAGGAACACTGAGTATTGTCCTTTATTGTGTATAAGTACTGTGAGACTATAGTGGTATTGTAGCAGCTTTGCATCTCTCCTAGTTCATCCTCTTCTGCCACAGCTACCTCTAGACAGCCTAAGCTGGTAGACACTGCCTATATTTCACTAAGGTGGATCACTGGACCTCATATAAGGTGTAAGTACCTCTGGTACCCACTACAAACCAGGCCAGCTTCTCACAACCGCATAGAATGCAGGAAGTCCTCCGTAGTTTGGAGGAGAGAGACGGCAGCCTGGGGCAAGCCGGTCTTCTTCAGTCAGTCATCAAGATAGGGGTGGACTAAAACCCCTGATCTGCACAGGTGAGCTGCGACCACTGGCATCACTATGGTAAACACCTTGGGGGTGCAGGTATGGCCAAAAGGGAGAACCACAAAATGAAAGTGTTCATGGTCCACCGTGAACTGCAAGTAACATCCATGGGCAGGCTGAAAGGGAATATGGAAATAAGTGTTCTGCAAGTCCAATGCTACCATTCAGACTTCTGGGTCCAGGGAAGATCGAACCTGAGTATTTTGAACTTCTTGAGGAAAAGATTGAAGGACCAAAGGTCTATGATAGGGGAGAGCCCCTGGTCCTTTTTGGGTACCAGAAAGTAGCGGGAATAGCAACCACAACCTACTTCTGGAATGGAAACCCTCTCTAAGGCTCCCTTGGCCAAGAGAGCCATAACTTCTGTCATATGGACTCTCGCATTATAACAAGACTGCTGGATTTGGGGGCGGCAGCAGCTCTGTGCTGTAGGTGACTGAGTCACTCCTACACGAGTCAGCAGCTCCCAGCCCAACTCTTCCGGCTCTTTAGCAGCACCTCTTCAAAACCCAACTGGTAAGGCTGATTTGTGGCAGCCTGGCATGGAACTCTGAAAAACCCTCAGGGAAAATCGGGGTGAAACAAGCCTTACCCTTTTCTCTCCACATACAAGTGTTACACACACATAGGCAAGAAAAGAGATGAAGGACAGTTTTCAGTACAGTTATTGAAAAGACTGTAATCTATGATAAAATACATGAGCTGCAATGATTAGTAAAATGATAAATGACAAAATCAGGATTGTGAAAATTTGAGATGTAAATATGAACCACCTGTAGGAGGCTGGCCTGGTTTGTATTAGGTACCTAAGATACTTGCACCTTATACCAGGTCCAGTTATCCCTTATTAGTGAAATGTAGTCAGTGTGTAGAAGCCAAGCTGTCTAGAGGTAGCTGTAGGCAGAGCAGCGAAGGCTGAACTAGGAGACATGCAAAGTTCTTGCAGTACACCACAGTAGTCAAACAGTACTTATACACATGAGACAATACTCAGTGTTACAAAAATAAAGGTACTTTATTTTAGTCACACAATGCCAAAAATACTTTGTAGACTATACTCCCTTAGGAGGTTAGTAAATTACACAATATATACACTGGTAACCAGAAACAGGTAAGTACACAGTAGGAAAACAGTGCAAATAGTGAAAATCACAATAGTTTGAAATGGGCCTAAGGGGGACACAAACCATTTCCTAAAATAGTGGAACGCAAAAGTTGGTTTCCCACCTAGGCAAGTGTAATGTATAGATGGGTGCTGGGAGTGTAAGAAAACACCAAAGGTAAGTAAGGTACCCCAACCCCGAAACCAGGAAAGCAGGAGTAAAATAGTAAGTTTCCTAAAACCCAATAGAAGTCGTGATAGAAGCTAATGCAAGAACCATAGGAACCAGAAGAGACTGCAAGACACCAACAATGGATTCCTGGACCTGAAGATCTGTGGAAGAAGGGGACCAAGTCCAAGAAGCACTGAAGAGTCCAGGGAGAACAGGAGCCCCTGCTAACCTGGATGAAGGTTCAAAAAGAAGAACCGCCAGAGAGAAGACAAAGTCAGTATTGCACCAGAGAAGACAGATGCAGGTTCCTAGTTGGTGCAGAAGATGTCCTATGCCAGATGGATGAATGCAGTCTGGTTTGCGTTGCTGGATTCCGCCACCAAGGCTTAGCACATGCAAAGCTTGTGATTAGCGGAAAATGGTGCTGCCCGGAACCAGGAGGGACCTGGTGGCCTCTATCCAGGAGGGGTAGACAGAGGGGGCTCTCAGCAACTTAGAGAGCCCTGAGAAGACCAGGCAGCGCCCCACAGGTTCCCACAACACGGGGACAAAGAAGGTGCAAATGGAGGCCGACGCAGCACAAGACAAAGGATTCCTACGCCGCTGGAAAACCACTCAGGAGGCAGTGCATCGCACGATGGGGTGCTGGGGGCCTAAGCTGTGCTGTGCATGAAGAACTTCTTGGAAGATCGCACACAAGCCTTGGCAACTGCAAGTCATGTGGTGCATGGGGTACTGTCTGCATGGGGAGGCAAGCCCTTACCTCTACCAAAGTTGGACAGCTGGACAGTGGTACTGCCGGAGTCACTTTAGTCCACCACCTGTGTTGCTGGATCCACACCTGTTGCCTGGAGAAGGGGTCCAAGCCACGGTCGTCGCTGCAGAGAGGTGCCTGCTGAAGCAGGGAAGTGACTCCGTCACTCCCAGGAGATTCCTTTGATTCTTCTGGTGCAGACTGAAGACAGTCTTTAGAGGATGCATGACCTGGACAATGTTGCAGTTGCTGGCAGGAGCTGAAGATACAATGTTGCAGAAGTCGTCTTTGCTTCTTTGTTGCAGTTTTGTAGAGTTCCTGGAGCAGACAGCGATTGATCCGTTGGTTGAAGATGAAGTAAATGATGCAGAGGATTCCTGCTGGAGTTTTGTGACCTGAATCTGAAGAAACACCCAGAGGAGAGACCCTATACAGCGCTGAGAGGGGAATTGGTCACCTAACAAGGTAAGCACCTATCAGGAGGGGTCTCTGACGTCACCCACTGGCAACTCAGATGCTCCCAGAGTGCCCCACCAACTTGGAATCCAAGATGGCAAAACCCAGGGACACTCTGGAGGAGCTGTGGGCACCACCCACCCCTGGGGTGGTGATGGACAGGGGAGTGGTCACTCCCCTTTCCTTTGTCCAGTTTTGCGCCAGAGCAGGGACTGGGGGTCCATGGACTGGTGTAGACTGGATTATGCAAGGAGGGCACCATCTGTGCCCTTCAAAGCATTTCCAGAGGCTCTTGGAGGATACCCCTCCCATGCCTGTAACAGCTATTTCCAAAGGAAGAGGGTGTAACACCCCTCTCCTAAAGGAAATGCATTGTTCTGCCTTCCTGGGATTGAGCCGCTCAAGCCCAGGAGGGCAGACGCCTGTCTGTGAAGTGGCAGCAGCTGGGGCTGCAGTGAAAATCTCAGAAGACTGGTATGGCAGTACTGGGTGTCCATGGTGGAGCCCCCAAGGTGCATGGGATTGTGCAACCAATACTGGAATCAGTATTGGGATACAATTCCCAGTTGTTAGACACCTTACATGGCCATATTTGGAGGTACCATTGTGAAGCTGCACATAGGTATTGACCTATGTGCAGTGCACACTTAAAATGGCGTCCCCACACTCACAAAGTCTGGGCAAATGGGCCTGGATGATGTGAGGGCACCTCTGCCAGTGCAGGGGTGCCCTCACACACAGGTACTTTGCACCCATCCCTCAGGGTCTGAGGATTTGATATATAGGTGACTTATAAGTGACCTGGTGTAGTGAAAATGGCTGTGAAATAGTGCATGCACTATTTCACACAGGCTGGAATAGTGGTCCTGAAGAAGCCACTGCAAAAGAAATGCTGCAACGCATAAGGATTCCCTGAAACCCCAATGCCCTGGGTACCTAGGTACCATATACTAGGGACTTATAATAGGGGGGGCAGTATGCCAATTTGAAGAGAAATACTGGGTTACCAGTATGTAAGTACAAAGTTGGAATCAGGGAGCATATGCACTGGAGTTCTGGTTAGCAGGACTCCAGTGACACTTAAGCATACTGACAAAAACAGTGAAACAGGCTGACAAGTAGGCGACAAACCATGAGCACTGGGGTCCTGGCTAGCAGGATCACAGTGACAGTTAAAACACACTGACAAACAAGCCACAAACAGGGGTAACCATGCTAGAAAGAGGCTACTTTCTCACACAACCCCAACATATTGTCATGAGTACAATTCCTACCTAAATGCCCAATCTCTAGCCCCTTAGCGGGAGCATGTAAGCCAAACCTGTCTATACTGTGTCAATGGCAAGCACATCCCACCCCTGTTTCCTTGGTGCAAGGTCAGGCCGGCAAGTCTCCAGATCAGGATCTGTCAAGACACAAGTCTGAGGTCAATCAAAAACCGGCATGCAGCATGGATGGTAATTCTGGCTGAAACCCCCTCTAATGCCCTTTGTCCTACAAGAGGTTTTTATAGGGGAATGTTTATTTACATATACAGAAGCCTGACACGGGTATATACCTAAGCGCCGGACTATTTACGCAGTCTTGGGGCAGGCAATTCAAAATATTATTCTGTGTGCCTCATATTCCGTTCTTTTAAATCTGAGGAAAAGAACATGATGCAAAGTATGTCATTATAGCACTCATAATGATGCTTTCGCAGAATAGCATCTGATAATGAAAAAATGAATACAGGGATACAGAGCATAATAACTGGGTAAAAGGGGACAGGCCACATGCCTAAGCTAAGCTATCACTGTGCCCAAGCAACTAACTAAAATGGACCAACACCCTCCCCTATTGCCAGAACAAGGGTGCGAAGTCCAAATCCTACTATTAAAAATGCGCTGCTTTAAAATCAAATTCTAAAAGCACAGCTAAAACCATGCATGAGTGCTATTACTGTGCCCAAGCAACTAACTATAATGGACCAACACCCTCCCCTGTTGCCGAACAAGGGTGCGAAGTCCAAAACCCAACTATTAAAAATTATCTGCTTTAAAATCATAAAATTCTAAAAGCACAACTAAAACCATGCATAAGACCCAAATAACTAAATCGACAAGCCAAGCAGGCCAACAGACAGGCCAAATTAAAAGGCAATTTGGTGTTGCATTTAATGTTTTGTAAAAACTCAATGGTCCAATTTTAACAATAGTCATGTTCTTGCAAAAAAAAATCTCCATTGTAACCAACGGAGATTCAGATCAGGAATGAATCCACTTCAACAGGGGGCGAGTTGATCAAGGTATTGGCAGAAGGATCCACAGAACAGAAGTGTCCAGAAGCCTTCAGCACAGATTAAAAAGCATAGGTAGCACTGTCCATTGTGCCAGTTGTCGTTGAAGCCAGCAATTCCACAAACGGAGGCTCGTAGGATGCCTCGCAAATCAACCACAGTCTCATGTCCGTTAATGAACCCGCATCAAGAACATTAACAGATCCTTGCCCACAAGAAGTACAGGCTGTATGGTAAGGAACACCATAGATGCACTGCCGAAGAGGCACAAGATGCAATGGAAGACTGGCTGGACACACGTCAAGACCGGTCTGAATGTCAAAGGCCACTCTAGCTTCAGCTCCCCAAGCAAGGAAGCTCCGAAATACTGCATTATGCATTCACAACACAGCTGGGCTGGTGGTAGCTCCGTCATTACGCTTTGCTGCGAAAGAGCAACTGCTGTGTATCAAAAATAGCAGCAGTGGAAATCTGCCAATTAATGCCAAAGCTATAGGGAATTCACCAAAGACACTTGAAAAGAGTGAGTGTATGGATGCAGGTATCACTCCAAACATGGTCTGGAAGGTGCCAACAAATCCAGAATTGACAGCCTTAAAAAGGTTTGCAATCCCCACAGTATTTGATGCATTGAATATTCTGCTCACCAATTCTGCTCAGCAAAATGTTTTAGGAAGTTGGTATTTAATAGGGATTGTATCTCAGCTTGCTATCTGGAGGCCGTACATCTCTCTGACCGTTGTCAGGGCCACATGTTTTTAAAACAATAGCGCCTTTAAGCCTGCTTAACTTGTCGAACAAGTTACATACCTTGGGTAACGATTTATCTGACGGAGACATATTCTAGTTGCAGATTCCATATCTTTCGAATTTTGCCCAGAATTCAGATTGGATCCAGAGATTTTGCTTCAAGCAGTACCCTTGCGCACCTTCAGGTGGTGTTAGTCAACTCTGCATCTGCCGTAGGCGTCGTGGTCCCTGTGATGACATTGCTGTCATACTTAAGCGCCACCCCAATATGTTGACGTCGAATTTCTTTTCACGACTTTCCTCGCCAGTAGCGTGGAGACATGAAGAACACTGAGATTGGTGCACCAGAGGTAGGGCCCTGAAAGGGAAATACCCTGTCCCAAGAAATCAGTTTGCAAGTGGGGAGCATGGGTGGGTCGGTAAGGAATCTGCAACTAGAAAATGTCTCTACCAGATAAATTGATACCAAAGGTAAGTATCTTGTACATCTGATAGACTTCTAGTTGCAGATTCCTTACCTTAGAATAGATACCCAATCAATACCTTCCTTGGTTGTGGGCTGCGAACCAAGATCATACTAAAAAGTCCTGCAGGACCGAACGACCAAAGTGTCCAGACCTGACTGTCCAGGCTGTAATGTTTTGTGAACGTGTGCAGAGATGCCCACGTTGCTGCGTGGCAGATATCCAGGACAGGAACTCGGCGTGCTAATTCTGTGGTAACAGCAGTCTCTATGGTTGAGTGAGCACGCAAGCCCTCAGAGGGTTGCTTCTTTTCCAGAGCGTAGCACATTTTGATGCAGAGCAATGCCCATCGTGAGATGGTATGCTTCTGCACCAACCTTCCCTCTCTTCGCACCCACGTTTCCAACAAAGAGTTGATTATCCACCCAGAAATCTTTAGTACAATTGAAGTAGAACATCAATGCTCTTTTTGGATCCAGACGGTAGAGTCTCTCCTCTTCATGAGAGAGATGTGGGGGTGCATAAAAAGTAGGCAAAGTGATGGATTGGCCTACGTGAAAAGGGATAACAACTGTAGAAAGGAAGGAGGCCCTTGTATGAAGCACCACTTTGTCAGGGTGGACTGATAGAAATGGTGGACTGAAAGAAAGTGCTTAAAGCTCACTCACTCTGCAAGCAGCAGTGACGGAAATAAGGAAAACAGTTTTGATGGATAAGGGACAATTGTGCAGCGGCTCAAAAGGTGAACACATAAGGTAAGTGAGGACCAGTTTAAAGTCCCATTGGGGTATCATTAAGGGGGTTGGAGGAAACAAATGGGTAAGTCCCTCAAGGACCCCTCCTACAATGGGTGGTTTGAATAAGGAAGGCTGGTCTGGCAATCTAAGAAAGGCTGAGATGGGCAATAAGTAACTTCTAAGGGTGACCAAAGAAGAGCCCTGCTGGGCCTAAGAAAGAATGAACAAGAGAACCGCAGAGAGAGGTGTAGAAAGGGGATCAACAGATTTGTTGGTACACTATGTCACAAATTGATGCCAACGACAGGCATATACTATTTTGGTTGAGGGATGCCTGGCTGCCAAGATAACATCACAGACTTCAGGGGGAAGGTTGAAAGCTGTCAACTGTTGCCGCTCAATCTCCGTGCATGAAGGCAAAGATTGGACAGGTTCAGGTGGAGAACCATCCCCTGCTGCTGCGACATAAGATCCTCCCAAAGCGGCAGTCTGATTAGAGGATCCGTAGCCATGCTTGATAGCTCTGGATACCAGACTCTTTGTGCCAAGTCCGGAGCCACAAGGATTTCTTGGGCCTGGTCGTTCCTGATCTTCAGAACTCTGGACAGAAGTGGTATTGGTGGGAAGGCATAAAAGAGGCCTGAGTTGCACTTGAGATGAAAAGCGGCACTGAGCGAGTGCCACCTTGGAAACTCCAACACGCAAAACAGCTGACATTGCACGTTCTCTAAAGAGGCAAACAGATCTAACCAAGGCTCTCCCCACTGATAAAAGAGGCCTTGTGCCACCTCCGGATGGAGATGCCATTCTTGGTCGACTATGCATCGACGGCGGAGTTCGTCTGCTCGGGCATTCAGAAAGCGCACCAGATGTTGAACCACCAGACTGGTGCCCTGATGTTCCAGGCACATCCAGAGGCATAAAGCCTCTTGACCTAGGAGTCCATGTCCCCATTCCACCCTAATTGTTGCAGTGCCACATGGCGGTAGTGTTATCTGTGAACACCTGCACCACTTTTCCTTTCAGAGAGGGAAGGAATGTTTTCAACGCAAGCCTGTTCACCCGGAACTCCAAAAGACTAGTATGGAGTCCGGATTCCTCCAGAGATCAGAGGTCTCTGATCTCTGCTTCTCCCATGTGGCTTCCCCATCCCAGGAGCGAAATCTGTCACTACTGTGATATCTGGTTAGGGAAGGGAGAGCGACCTACCACTGACCCAAGCACAATTCAAAAGCCACCACTGCAGGTCTTTCGCAGTTCCCTCTGAGTTCTGGACCATGTCGGAGAGATTCCCCTCACGCTGTTCCCATTGAAATTGAAGGTCCTACTGCAGAGCCTTCATATGCCATCTGGCATGTGTTACCAGCAGGATGCAGGAGGCCATGAGGCCCAGCAGACTCAGAGTCTTTCTCACCGAAATCCAGGATAGAGGTGGAAACATTGGAATCATAGTGTGAATACCTTGGACTCACTTTCCAGGAGGACAGGCCCGAAACTGCACTGTGTTCAGAACAGCTCCAATGAAAGGGAGCATCTGAGAAGGAGTCAGGTGTGACTTCGGCACTTTTATAGTGAACCCCAGCGAATGCAGAAGGTTCACCATAGTCCAAAGGTGGGAGAGGACTTTCCAGGTCATGTTCGTCTTCAACTAGCAATCGTCGAGGTAGGGGAAGACTGAAAACCCTAACCTGCGCAGGTGGGCTGCAACCACGCCATCACTTTAGTAAACACCCAAGGGGCGCTGGTAAGGCCAAAGGGGAGCAACTAAGTTGAAAGTACCCGTGACCTACCATGAATCGCAAGTAGCGCCTGTGGGAAGGCAAGACAGGTATATAGAAGGAAGCGTCCTGCAAGTCCAACGCTACCATCCAGTCTCCTGGGTCCAAGGCAGACAGGACCTGAGCCAGGGTGAGCATTTTGAACTTCTCCTTTTTGAGGAAGAGATTGAGGGCCTGAAGATCTAGGATAGGACATAGGCCCTTGTACTTTTTGGGCACCAGAAAGTAGCGGGAATAATAACCACAACCTACTTCTGGCACAGGGACCCTCTCTATGGCTCCTTTGCCCAAGAGAGCCGAGACTTCCTCACAGAGAAGTGAGAGATGATCCTCCGGTAAGCGGCCGTAGGATTGTGGCATGGCCAGAGGGGCAGTCTTGAAGGGGAGGGAGTAGACCCTTTGGACGATCTACAAAATCCACCTGTCCGCCATGATGGATTCCCAGTGGGGCAGGCGATGGCAAATCCTGCCTCCAACTGGTCTGAGATGGGGGGACAGACTAGGAAGGCTTGGAGGCTGCAGCAGGGGCGGGAGTGGACTGAGCATACCGCTGGTTCCCTGTCCCACGAGCCTGTGGGATTCTGCATCCACAGCCACTCAGTAGCTAAGTAACATGTGCTGATCTATGGCTGGCAGGGTAAGAACGTAAGAGGAAGCCCCTTACATGGCCATGAAAGGGGCAAAAAAGCACACTTAAGTGGGCGAGTGGCAGTCACTAGGCCAAGGGACTGAGCCGTAGCCTGGGACTCCTTGAACTTCTCGAGGGCTGAGGTCGCTTTGTCTCCAAAGAGGTGGATGCCATCGAAGGGCATGTCCATGAAAAACTGTTGGATTTCCCCCGAAAAAGCAGACGTCCTCAACCAGGCGTGGTGCCTCAAGGCTACCGTCGATGCATCCGATCTTCCCAGTTAGTCGGTCGTGTCCAGCCCACAACGTATTGTGAAAGTAGCCACATCCCTCCCATCAGCAACAGCTTGGGAAATGATAGCCCAGACCTCCTCCGGGACCTGCAGCAATACCTGTGCAACTATATCCCATAATGAATGGGTATAACAACCTGAGAAGCATGCGGTGTTCACGAACCGCAATGCCAAACTGGAGGAAGAAAAGATCTTCTTCCCAAATTGATCCAGTCTCTCTGATTCCCTATCTGGAGGAGGGGATGGGAATGCGTCAGATGATGAAGCCTCGATAACAAGGCTCTCAGGCGTGGGGTGTTGGGACAGGAATTTAGGATCATTCGGGGAAAGCCGATGACGGCGGGTGATCGTCCTTTTCACAGGAGCCCCTGTGCTGATTCTGGACCAAGTACCCAGAAGGACGTCTGTGAGGGCTTCATTAAATGGAAGGAGAGGCTCCAAAGTGGAAGCCCCAGGCTGAAGCACCTCTGTCAGGAGGTCAGCCCTGACTTCTACAGAGGGAAGCTCGAGGCCAAGGACCTCCGCCACCCTACTGACAATCATTGAGTAAGAGGCTCTCTCCGCCACAGTAGAAGGAGAAAGCATGCCAGGGTATGGAGAAGTATCCAGACCACGAGTCTCGCCCAATTCCTGTGCCCAATCCATGTCGGGGTTGTCAAGCTGGTATTCTAAGGGGTCAAGCGTCTCCTCCAATCCTTCCTCATATTCATACCTGTAGGAAAATATCACTGTTGGCATGGTTACCCCCCCACACACTTTTTGCCTAGTGTTGATGCCAAGTTTGATTGAAAGTGTGTTGGGACCCTGCTAACCAGGACCCAGCACCAGTGTTCTTTCCCTAAAACTGTACCTTTGTTCCCACAATTGGCACAGCCCTGGCACACATTATGGTGGTCATTACAACTCTGGCGGACGGTGTTAAAGGTGCGGTAAGACCGCAAACAGGCCGGCGGACAAAAAAAGGGAATTATGACCCTGGCGGAAACCGCCAACAAAGACAGCCACTTTAACACACCGCCCGCCAAGGCGGTACAGACAAGCAGCGCAGCGGTTACCGCCAACAGACAGGCGGGAGAGAATGTACCGCCCACACTATTACAACCCGCCAATCCGCCACCTTTTCCGGGGCGGATTCACCGTGGATAAAAACACGGCGGAAACTGTTTCTGCAATGGGAAAAAGCTCACCTTAGCACATCCCACGAGGAAGGAGGACACCATGGAGCCGGAATTACAAATCCTACCTGCCCTTGGTTTTCTGCTCCTTTACGACCAGCAGCTACGTAGGCGCAGAAGATACCAGTGAGTACTGCACCTACGACACGGGGAGGCAAAAGTTAGGGGGACACCCACCAAACACCCCCACCCCCACCCTCGCATTATACAACATACACACCAATGCAGTCACAAAAATCACAGTAACAACCCACAATCCCCCCGGAAGAATGCAAAGACAATGCGAAATTCGGGCAAACATTGTAATGTGCCAATATACATGTCATACAAAAATATACAGATATATATCTCAAAATCACTCTTATTTACACATACAATCCGAGAAGTAGTGCAGATATGTACACAACAATGTCCGTGCACCAACAGTCCAAAAATGCATGGGCGAGGCCCACAATAGATACCTGACCAAAATCGGAGAGAACACTGCCGGGGCATCAGATAGAAACACTACAGGCACCTCAGGGGGAAGGGAAGGGGGGGCACCTCAGCCAGATGAATGCGAAGCCAGATCCACGACGGGGCTCCATGCCCATTGATGTATCCTGGGGAGTGCAAAGCCACAGTCTCTCAAGTCACTACAGTGGGTGGGTTGCCCACTGTGCCATCCTGGGGAGTGCCAAGCCATAGTCTCTCAAGTCTCTACAGTGGGTGGTTTGCCCACTGTTCAATCCTGGGGAGTGCAAAGCCACAGTCTCTCAAGTCTCTACAGTGGGTGGATTGCCCACTGCGCCATCCTGGGGAGTGCAAAGCCACAGTCTCTCAAGTCTCTACAGTGGGTGGATTGCCCACTGCCCATCCTGGGGAGTGCAAAGCCACAGTCTCTCAAGTAGATGCAGGTCTCCACTGGTTCTGGAGGGGGACTGGTGCCCAGACTGGATGAGTCTCCCCGTGAAAGTACCTGTCCTGTCACTGTCCCAGCTGCACACGGGATAAGGATGCCTGATGTGGCGGTCCATTCATTCCTACATGGTGCATGCCCTGTTCAGCGGTGCTTTGCCATGGCGGTCTTTGCCCTGTTCAGCGGTGCTTTGACATGGCGGTTCTGGACTTTTCAGCGGTGCTTTGCCATGGCGGTCTTTGCCCTGTTCAGCTGTGCTTTGCCATGGCGGTCTTTGCCCTGTTCAGTGGTGCTTTGCCATGGTGGTATTTGCCCTGTTCAGCGGTGCTTTGACATGGCGGTTTTGGACTGTTCAGCGGTGCTTTGCCATGGCGGTCTTTGCCCTGTTCAGCGGTGCTTTGCCATGGCGGTCTTTGCCCTGTTCAGCGGTGCTTTGCCATGGCGGTCTTTGACCTGTTCAGCAGTGCTTTGACATGGCGGTTCTGGACTGTTCAGCGGTGCTTTGCCATGGCGGTCTTTGCCCTGTTCAGCGGTGCTTTGACATGGCGGTTCTGGACTGTTCAGCGGTGCTTTGCCATGGCGGTCTTTGCCCTGTTCAGTGGTGCTTTGGCATGGCGGTCTATGGACTGTTCAACAGTGCTTTGCCCTGGCGGTCTTTGCCCTGTTCAGCGGTGCTTTGACATGGCGGTTCTGGACTCTTCAGCGGTGCTTTGCCATGGCGGTCTTTGCCCTGTTCAGCGGTGCTTTGACATGGCGGTCTATGGACTGTTCAGCGGTGCTTTGCCATGGCGGTCTTTGCCCTGTTCAGCGGTGCTTTGACATGGCGTTTCTGGACTGTTCAGCGGTGTTTTGCCATGGCAGTCTTTGCCCTGTTCAGCGGTGCTTTGCCATGGCGGTCTTTGCCCTGTTCAGCGGTGCTTTGACATGGCGGTTCTGGACTGTTCAGCGGTGCTTTGCCATGGCGGTCTTTGCCCTGTTCAGCGGTGCTTTGCCATGGCGGTCTTTGCCCTGTTCAGCGGTGCTTTGACATGGCAGTTCTGGACTGTTGAGCGGTTCTTTGCCATGGCGGTCTTTGCCCTGTTCAGCGGTGCTTTGACATGGCAGTCTATGGACTGTTCAGCACTGCTTTGCCATGGAGGTTCTGAAACGGACATTGGTGTGTGGCATGACGATCTCTACACTGGGCATTGGTGTGTGGCATGACTATCTCTACACTGGGCATTGGTGTGTGGCATGACGATCTCTACAATGGGCATTGGTATGTGGCATGACGTTCCATCATTGCCCAGCGGGGCTGTGGCATCCTGGCCCCTCATGGGCTGTGATTCAGGCGGTGGTTTCTGGACCAGTGACGATACTTGTGCCCTCCTGGGCTGTGACTCCGGCGGTGGTCTCTGGACCAGTGACAATACTTGTGCCCTCCTGGGCTGTGACTCTGGCAGTGGTCTCTGGACCAGTGACGATACTTGTGCCCTCCTGGGCTGTGACTCTGGCGGTGGTCTCTGGACCAGTGACGATACTTGGGCCCTCCTGGGCTGTGACTCCGGTGGTGGTCTCCTGACCAGTAACAATACTTGGGCCCTCCTGGGCTGTGACTCCGGCGGTGGTCTCCTGACCAGTGACGATACTTGGGCCCTCCTGGGCTGTGACTCTGGCGGTGGTCTCTGGACCAGTGACGATACTTGTGCCCTCCTGGGCTGTGACTCCAGCGGTGGTCTCTGGACCAGAAACGATACTTGGGCCCTCCTGGGCTGTGACTCTGGCGGTGGTTTCTGGACCAGTGACGAGGGTGCTGGCGGTTGTGTCTGGACCGCCGGAAATGATGGCGCACTTCTCCGCCGTGACACACACAACAGGCTGGGCAGACTTCCTCTGGACCTTCCCCCCCTTTTTTGGAGTTACAGCTGACTCACCAATCGCCTTCGATCCCATGTCACTTGTTGTCCCACCAGGAGTCTTAAGACGGTCCCGTCGTCCACTCTCCAATTTCAGAGCCTTTACAGGGGGTGGGATGCCAGTGCCTTGGCTCCGGGTCCTACTGCCTGCCCTGGTGGTCGGTGCACTCCAAAAACCTGGAACACGCACCACTGGTACTAGAGGCTTTTTGGCTGAGGCGCTACGACGGGACAGATGAATTGGAGGGGGAGGGTGGGGACAAAAAGGTCAATTTGACATAGGGACCGTTTCTAATGGACACTGGAATGGGTAGCTGGAGGGGGTCTGGGAGTGGAGGAAGAGGTGGTGGTTGTAGGAGGTGTCACTTTAGGTGTTTTGGGTGCAGGTGCAGGTACTGGAGGCGTGAGGTGGATGGATGTTGGGTGATTGATTGCCGGCGTTTGTGTTCTTTGGGAGGGGGCGTCACAGACACATTGGGAGAGGACACAGGGGACGTGTATATGGCAGTGGAGGTGGTGAGTGCAGGTGAGCGGCGTGTGGTGCTGGGTGTCCTGGTGCGAGTCCTAGTGCCTGTAGATGTGATGTGGTGCATGCAGGTGTGTGTGTAGACGAGACTGAGAGGGAGAAGGGAGAAGAGGAGGAGGGGGACACAGTGGAGACAGTGGATGTTGCTGTGTCTGTATGTGGGTGAGGCTTGCGTGAGTGCCTGTGGTGTGTGTGGTGCCTATGTTTACTTGAGCTACTTGTGTGTGCTGACTTGTGTGCATGCTGGTCTGTAGGTGTGCTTGGGATGGGCTGGGGTACAGGAGATTGGGTCTGGGTGGAGGAAGTTGGAGGGGGGAGGCTAGAGACAGGGACAATGGCTGCCATCAGTGCTGAGGCCAGAGATTGCAGGGTTTGCTGAAGGACAGCCTGACCAGAATGAATGCCCTCCAGGAATGCATTACCATGTTGCAACTCCCTTTCTACACCCTGGATGGCATTCACAATGGTAGACTGCCCAACAGTGAGTGACCTGAGGAGGTCAATGGCCTCCTCACTGAGGGCAGCAGAGGTGACTGGGGCAGGGCCTGAGGTGCCTGGGACGAAGGTGATGCCCACCCTCCTGGGTGAACGGGCACGGGGCAAACGCTGAGGGGCTGCTGGGAGGGCGGTGCTGGTAGGGGAGGTGGCGGCTGTACCTGTAGAAGTGGGGCGCACAGATGGTGCTGCCACCACAGGGGAGCTCCCATCGGCGGACGAGTCCGTGTCGCTGGTTGGTGATCCGGTGGCCGACGTGAAGCTCCCCTCGCCCTCCGTCCCACTGGTGCATTCAGAGTCTGTGGTGTGGCCCTCCATGGCCAAGTGAGATGCAGCTCCCTCGTGCTCCGGTGCCACTGTACCTCCGCCTGATGATGCTGATGTACAAAAGGACAGGGAGAGCAGGAAAAGGGGGGGGAGACAGAACAAAGAGAGTTTTAGTACATGGCATGCCGCTACCGTTGGCGGACAAGACAGACGCAGCAGCCCCCTGCATTACGCCGTGCTCCTGACCTCTGCACATGCAATTTCTGGGATATGGCCTACATGGCAATGGTGGAAATCTGCGCACATGGATGCCACAGGGGCAACTATACCTCAACTTGGCACTCTGCTGATGTGGGGTACAGTGCCACATGGCCTACATTACGGAGGGGCCTTGCCTACCTAACTCGCCATGGCCTAGGGACACCCACAGCCCACCTCCCCCACCCAGACACCTCCACTGCACGCAAAGTCCGCAGAATGAGGTTGTACTCACCCCCTTGTGTCTGCTGTGATGTCCTCAAGCGCCCATCCAACTCCGGGTAGGCCACCGCCAGGATCCGGAACATCAGGGGGTCATGGTGAAACGGGCACCCCTCCCATGTTGGGAGGCCATCCCCAGCTGAGCCTCCGCCGTCTTCTTGCTGCAGCGGCGAATGTCCTCCAATCTCTTACGGCAGTGGGTGCCCCGTCTCTGGTGGCCCCCCAGGGTCCAGACCTCCTTGGCGATGGCACGCCAAATGTCCCTCTTCTGGTGGGCGCTGACCTACATGACATGCACAAGGGAAGAGGAACAGTCATTACCAACTGCACTGTCAATGTGAGTGGCCCCCTCCCTCTTCCACCCAGCCCTCTCCACCCAGGCCTAGTCCATACAACGTGCTCCCTGTGTACTAACCTGTTGGTCTGAAGGACCGTAGAGTAGCATGTACTGGGGGAGGACCCCATCCACAAGTTTCTCCAACTCCTGTGCAGTGAAGGCAGGGGCCCTTTCCCCAGACGCAGCAGCCATCGTCGCTTCCAGACCGAGGTCACAGCAGTACTAGCAGTGTAGGTCCTCTCCTGTCGAAGGTCAGGTATCTAGTGATTGAACAGATAGAAAATGGCAGTGACGTCCGCGGCGGTGACGTCCGCGGCGGGCGCATCATCACCGCCGGCGCACCTGTTCATTGGCTCCTGGGACCCATAGGGTCCAATGTTAACCAATGCAGCATTGCGCCACGGTCTACGACCGCCTACCGCAACGGTGTGCAACGCCAGCGCAGTTACCCCACAATCCCATTGTCCCAGTTTAGAGGTCAGGCAGCCGCCATTTCAGGGGCCCACATGGCTTCATTTACTACTGCGTCACACATAGCTAGGCCTATACTCAACACACATACAGGAAGGGTTTTGTGTCTGGTGTAGTCTTACACTGGAGGAATAGTGACTGGTTCTTCGCTGTTGTCCTTCTTAGGCACCGTCAGCTGGGACATATGAGAAGATGGCGGAATCCTTCGGTGTACCGACCGCTGGTGGACCTGTTGACAATGGAAGAAAGACATGTCATCGTCACCTACAGGTTTGACCGTGCCACAATCCAGGAACTATGTACCCAGTTGGAGCCAGACCTGATGTCACCAATCCGCCATCCGACTGGAATCCCCCCTGACGTGCAGGTGCTGTCAGTGCAAGTGGCTCTTTTCAGACAACAGTGGCCATGGCATCAGGGATGTCCCAGCCTATGTTTTCCAACGTCTTGTCCAGAGTGTTGTCTGCCCTGCTGAAACACGTAAGGAGATACATCATATTCCCTCAGGTGGAGGATTTGCCTACAGTGAAAGGTGACTTCTATGCCCTTGGACATATCCCCAACGTCATAGGTGCCATTGATGGGACCCATGTAGCTCTGGTCCCCCCCGCAGGAGTGAACAGGTGTACAGGAACAGGAAGAGTTATCATTCGAGGAATGTCCAGATGGTCTGTTTGGCAGACCAGTACATCTCGCAGGTAAATGCAATGTTCCCTGGATCTGTGCATGACGCCTACATCCCGTGGAATAGCAGCATCCCTGATATGATGGGTCAACTCCAGAGGCACCGTGTATGGCTATTGGGGGACTCTGGTTACCCCAACCTTTCCTGGCTATTGACCCCAGTGAGGAATCCCAGGACCAGGGCAGAGGAACGGTACAAGGATGCCAATGGGCGGACTAGGAGGGTAATCGAACGCACCTTCGGCCTTCTTAAGGCCAGGTTCAGGTGCCTCCATATGACAGGTGGATCCCTATTCTACTCACCGAAGAAGGTGTGTGACATCATCGTCGCCTGCTCCATAATTTGGCATTGCGACGCCAGGTGCCTTTTCTGCAGAAGGACGATCCAGATGACGGTGTTGTTGCAGCTGTGGAGCCTGTGGACAGTGATGAGGATGAAGCTGAGAAAGAAGAAAACGACAACAGGGAGTCAGTCATACAGCAATATTTCCAGTGACACACAGGTGAGAACATTTTCTGGTTTAACATTACATTAACTTTCACACGTCTACCTCTATCCTGTACCTACGTTTCACTCACTATTTGTTAATTGAGTTGTACCCTTCCATTTCAGTTTCACAAGTGTGGTAACCTACGTGTCAACTGCTTGCATCCTTGAAGGGCTTGTGATGTGTGGCATTGGTATGTTAGCCTTACAATGGGTAACCCATTAGGACACTGTAATTGATAATACAAAGTTCCAAATCATAGACTGACTCCAGATTGTTTTGTGTTTCGAGGGTGTTTATTTAAGTGCTCAAAAAATGAAGGGGGGTTGTAAAATGGGGATGGGTGATGGTGGAGGAATGTCCATGGCAGAGTCCAGTCTATTAGTCTCACAGGTGCACTGCCCATCTGGAAGTGAAGCTGGGGCAGTTCCAATCTGGACAGGGTGACAAAGTGGGACAGTGGGGGACAATCAGGGTGGTCTCATTTCCTGGCGGGGGTCTTGCCATCTTGCTCTGTCCTGTTCCTGGATCTCAGGGCCCGCTTGCGTGGTGGTTGTCCGTCTGCAGGGGGTGGGGTGCTGGTGTGCTGGTCCTGTGGCGGGGCGTCCTGTCCACTAGCGCCGGCGGAGGTGGTGGGCAGTTCGTCATCCTGGCTAGTGTCAGGGGCCCCTTGGAGTGCCACGGTGTCCCTCAAGGTCTTTTGAATGTCCGTCAGCACCCCTACGATGGTGCCCAGGGCGGAGCCGATGGTCCTGAGCTCCTCCCTGAACCCCAAATACTGCTCCTCCTGCAGACGCAGGTTGTCCTGCAACTTGTCCAGGACCGTCACCATCGTCTCCTGGGAGTGGTAGTATGCTCCCATGATGGAGGAGAGGGCCTCGTGGAGAGTTGGTTCCCTTGGCCTGTCCTCCCTCTGTCACACAGCAGCCCTCCCAGTTCCCCGGTGTTTGTGTGCCTCCGTCCCCTGGACCGTGTGCCCACTACCACTGCCCCCAGGTCCCTGTTGTTGTTGGGGTGGTGGGTTACCCTGGGTGCCCTGTAGTGGTGGACACACCGCTGATTGACCTGTCCTGGGTAAGGAGGTTTGGGCCCGCTGGGTGGGTGCTGTGCTGGTGTTACCAGAGGGTGGAAGCTCGGTGTTGGGCTGTGGCTGGGCAAGGGGAACCGACTGTCCTGAGGCCCACGTTGGTCCGGGCTCGTCATCAAGATCCAGTGGGGCAGAGCTGCTGTCGTCACTGTGGGCCTCTTCTGGGGGTGGAGTGGTGTTGTCTGGACCGTCTGGTGTGGTGACGTTCCTTCGGGTTCCTGCAGGGGTATAAGAACATGATTATTGCATGTGTGTGTTTCATGGTGTGCAATGGTTGGGTGTGCGTGAACCCCAGTGCAGGCATTCCTGTGTGGGGGCTTGTATGGTGATGTTTGGGGGGGGTTCTGGGTATGTGCAGTGGGCATGCTTTAGTGAGGGGTGTCCATGCTTAGTTGTGTCATGCAGGGCTTGGTGTTGGGATTGGTGGTTGGTGTCATGGGTAGATTAGTGAGGATTTGGAGTGATAGGGGAGGGTGTGAGGGTGGGGGTGTGTGATAGCATGCAGGTAGGGTGGGGGATGTGATAGTTAAGATTTGACTTACCAGTGTCCCATCCTCCACCGACTCCTCCGAGGCCCTCTGGATGCAAGATGGTCAAGACTTGCTCCTCCCATGTTGTTAGTTGTGGGAGAGGAGGTGGGGGTCCGCCGCCAGTCCGCTGCACAGCGATGTTGTGCCTGGAGACCGTAGAACGCACCTTCCCCCGTAGGTCGTTCCACCGCTTCCTGATGTCCTCCCTATTTCTTGGGTGCTGTCCCACGGCGTTCACCCTGTCCACTATTCTGTGCCATAGCTTCATCTTCCTGGCTATTGATGTGTGCTGTACCTGTGAGCCAAATAGCTGTGGCTCCACCCGTAGGATTTCCTCCACCATGACCCTGAGGTTCTCCTGGGAGAAACGGGGGTGTCTTTGGCGTGACATGGGGTGGTGTGTGTGATGTGTGGGGTGGTGTATGTGTTGATGAGTGTGGTGAGTGTAGTGGTATGTGGTGTTTTGTGTGTGGATGTTGTGTTGGTGATGGTGTTGTGTGCCTCTGTGTGATGGGGTTGTCAATAGCTGTGCTCTCTCTCTCGCCTTCTCTCAGAATTTCTTTGTAGGGGTTTGTGGGTGATGTGGGTGTGTATTTTATATTGTGTTTGGTGTGTGGGAGTGGTGTGTGTATGTGTCTCAGGTGTGTGTATTTGTAATTGTCCAATGTGGCGGTGTTTTGGAGCTGTGTGTGTATTTTGAGCGCGGCGGTGTGTACCGCCAATGGAATACCGCGGTTGAAAGACCGCCGCGTGGATTCGTGGGTCGTAATAACATGGGCGTGTTTCTGTTGGCGTGGAGGTGGAGGATTTGTTTCCGCATGTTTATCGCTGACCTTTGGTGTGGCGGTGTTGTGTGGGTGTCTGAATTTCGGCAGATTCCGTAATGTGTGTCATAATAGCTGTGGCGGTCTACCGCGGCCGCGGCGGTGTATTGGCGGTCTTCTGCACGGCGGTAAGCGCCTTATACCGCCAATGTTGTAATGACCCCCATAGACCCTTGTAAAAGATACCCCTGATACCAAGGGCCCTGTGGCCAGGGAAGGTCTCTAAGGGCTGCAGCATGTATTATGCCACTCTAGGGACCCCTCACTCAGCACATGCACACTGCCTGGCAGCCTGTGTGTGCTGGTGGGGAGAAATTACAAAGTTGACATGGCACACCCCTCACTGTGCCCTGTCCCTAAACCAATGGCTGTGGCATAGGTAAGTCACCCCTCTATCAGGCCTTAAAGCCCTAAGGCAGGGTGCACGATACCACAGGTGAGGGCATAGCTGCATGAGCAATATGCCCCTACAGTTTCTAAGTCCATTCTTAGACATTGTAAGCGCAGGGTAGCCATACTGAGTATATGATCTGGGAGTTTATCATTAGGAACTCCACACCACTATAATGGCTACACTGAATACTGGGAAGTATGGTATTAAAGTGCTCCGCACAATAAACCCACACTGATGCGAGTGTGGGAGTTATTGAAAAATGCACACAGAGGGCATCTTAGAGATGCCCACTGTATGTTAACCCAACTGCTAGTGGAAGGCTGACCGGTCTATGACAGCCTGCCACTTCTAGACGAGTTTCTGACCACATGGGGTGAGTGCTTTTGTACACTCTGTGGTCGGAAACAAAGCCTGTCCTAGGTGGAGGTGCTTAACATCCCCCCCTGCAAGAACTGTAACACCTGCTTTGAGCCTCAAAAGCTCAGGCCTAGTGATAGTGCCCCAGGGCACTCCAGCCAGTGGAGATGGCCGCCCCCAGACAAGCCCCCACTTTTGGCAGCAAGTCCAGAGGGATAATGAGATAAACAAGGAAGAGTCACCCCCCTCAGCCAGGACCACCCCTATGGTGTCCAGAGCTGAAGTGACCACCCCTCCTTGAGAAATCCTCCATCTTGCTTTGGAGGAATAGGACCAATAGGGATAGGGGTGTGCCCCCTCCCCAGAGGAAGTGGACACAAGGAGGGTGTAGCCACCCTCAGGGACAGTAGCCATTGGCTACTGCCCCCTAACCCTAACAGACCCCTAAATTTTGCATTTAGGGGTGACCCTGAACCCAGCTCCTCAGATTCCTGACAACCTCAAGAAAGAAGGAGGACTGCTGAGCTGAAAACCCCACAGAGAAGAGGAGACAACAACTGACTCAGCCCCAGCCCTAATAGCCCGTGTCCTGCTTCAAAAAGTTGCAAAAGAAGAAGCAATGCATTCTGCAGGACCAGCGACCCCTGAAAAGCCTCCAGGGGACTGCCTGCATCACCGAGGACCAAGAAACACCCGTGGACAGCGGACCTGCCCAACAAGAAGAAAAATAAACCATTTTTAAAGGGACTCCCACATCACTCCAGAAGCGTGAGTCCAAACTACTCTGCACCTGACACCCCTGGCCCGTGTCCAGAGGAACCAACCAGCCAGAGAGAACCCCAGGCGATTCCGACCAAGTGTCCACCCTGGGCTGATCTCTCCACCCCTCCACGACGACACCTGCAGAGGGAATCCCGACGATCCCCCAGACCGCGACTGCCCGGGATGAAGATATCCTGAAGCCTGGAGAAGCACTGCACCCGCAGCCCCCAGACTCAAGAGAAACAGACTACCGGTGCCAACAGTGAACAGCAGGCGTCCCTCCTTCCTGACCAGTCGTTGGCTTGCCTGAGAAGCCCCCCTGTGCCCGGCCTGCAGCACCTATGTGACCCCCAGGTCCGCCCATTGTGTTCCGTTGGGAATCCGACACCTTGTTTGCCCCCTGCATCCGGCCGCCCCAGTGCTGCTGAGGGTGGGTGTTTGGTGCCTACTTGGGACCACTCCAGTGCTCCTCTAAACCCCCCTGGTCTTCCCTCCGACAACACGGGTACTTACATGCAAGCAGCCCAGAAGCAGAGTACCCCGTCTCCATAGGGGTCACGTTATTGTGGCTCCTGTTTGACCTCTACACCTAACCGGCCCTATGTTGCTGGTTCTGGGTGTTTGGGGTTATCTTGAACCCCCAATGGTGGGCTACCTATGCCCACGGAGACTGAACCCTTAACTTTGGTACTTACCTCAAAAACTGTACTATTATTACCTCCCCCAGGAACTGCTGAAAATTGCACTGTATCCACTTTCAAAATAACCTTTTGCCATTTTAAAGAAGACTGTGTACATTGTTGATTCTATTCAAACTTCTAAGTATTAGTATGCAAAGTACCTTTCATTTAATGTATTTACCTGCCAAATGAATCCTGCAATTCTAGAAATAAATTAACAAAATATATTTTTCTATATACAAACCTATTGGTCTGGAGTGTACAACGAATGATTAATACTACCCTCTGATAAGCCGAACTGCTTGACCACACTACTACAAATAGTGCATTAGTATTATTTATTATTGCCTCTGTCAAGCCTCTTGGGGAACCCCTGGTCTCTGTGCACACTATTTCTCATTTTGATATAGTATATACAGAGCCAGCTTCCTACAATACTCATAATAAAAAGGGTCCAAACCCATCCTGGGGTGAGTAGGCCCCACCAAAGTCAGATGCAGCATTGATCAACGCTGTTCCGGCTTCAGGTCATCAGGGATCAGGATTGGGTCAACGTTGATGATGGGTTCAACCGACATCGGGAACGTTGATGTCTTAGCCGGCGCCGGGGAATGTCACAATAATATGACAGACGTCGGCACAGATATGAGAACGGATCTGGAGGAGCTGTTGGAGGTCAGGCCGGAACCACTGGAACGGAACATAAAGGGCCCCCCTCCTGAGCCCCCAGGCCAGAAAGGCACCGCCGGGGGTTTGGATTGCTCAAAGATGAGGCGCATAGTCTCATAACATTCTTTAACCTCGGAGGGGGTGGCTCAGCCTCCTGAAAACTCGGGGAGGCACAGAGCCAGAAGAAGGCTCCGCGGACAGAGGCCTAGAGCGTCAACTCTTTTCCCAAGTGGCATCAGCCGAGCGACAGGGTGAACTCGAAGAACGTTTAGCCTTCGTCGACTCCTATTGTGACCCTAATGTCCAGATGATATTGAATGGGACGAGGAGGAGTGGTGATGGCTCCGTGAGTGGTCTTGAGACCTTTCTCTTGAGCAACATCGGGAGCGACGAGGAGTTGAGCACTGGGCTGCCATAACTTTTAGGGACCACTCCTTCAATGGCTTCGGGTCCATGGCCCAGCACTCACAGCACAACTTCAGGTCATGGTGGAGCTCGAGACACTACAAACACACCAAGCGCGGGTCTGTCACCTACATCATGCGGTGACAGGCGGCACAATACTTGAAACCGGTCACGCAAGACCAGGGTTGCTCTTCTCTGGACCTGTGCGTGGCGCGGAAAGAAAAGAACTGACGTCAGTGAGCTGGGGTGGCGTTTATGGACGGCCTCAACGTCATTACAACGCCTACGACGGACACGGAGTCGCCCGACATAACCTGACGGCGCTCAAGGGTACTGCTTGGAGAAGAATCTCCAGATCCAGCCTGGGGAAATTCTAAGGTAAGAAATCTGCAACTGGAAGTCTCTATCAGATAAAGTTTACATAAGAAGCATCAAGGTGGGGCCACAAGTCTACAGCTTTAATCTCTTGTGTAGGGGGAAGGGGGAGGGGGGAAATGGCCACAACAAGTTTCCATTTGAGTAACTTAAATCACATAAGCAGTTCCCGGCTTCATTCCACAGCAGCTTTGATCATTCAGAACCACATGCCTTCCATTAGAAAGTATCTGAAATACTGGACGAATCAGAGATGGTAGTACCCTTCAGATAGCATTCCAAAGTTGCGACCTCCATATTACAAAGGCCATGCAAGGACACCTGCTAACAAATCAAAGAATGACAGTAGTCTCTAATTCGGTTCCACTAAGAAAGACCTCTGTTTCGCTGTTCATATATTTGTAATTGAAAGGCAACTCCCACACCTTGTGTATGTGACTATCTCCTAGCCACTCAAACCTGCCTACTGCAAAATGCTTTAAGCATTTCGTGAAACAAAATGTGGAAATGGGCAAATTCATCACTCCATGTAATAACTAGACTGATTTCTGCTACAGTGAAAGGCATCTTTTCAAATTTCTCAACGTTAAGCATGATGTAACAAGCTTCTGTTTTAGCCATTATCTGTTGGTGTCTGCACATATTGAAATTGAAAGCGGCAAACAATTGAGTAACATTAATACGCTTCCTGGGCATGCGGCCACTATTGAGAATCAGCAGTGTCCAACTTAACTGCATTATGGAACGCAGCTGGCTTTGCCCATGTTGTAGAAAGGACATGTCTTTCTGAATTATATCAATTACAAATGTCACAATATTATTTAAGGTGTACATTCTGTTGGACAGAGTGTTCATGACATTAGTGACAAAAGCTATAAAGCCTTTTTGACATTTTCTTTATCCATCTGCCTTAATCGCGCAGCAGCAGCTTCCATCTGGGAAAGTTTCCAAGTCTTGTTGTATATGGTATACAGGAAATGATTTGAGCGTGGCTTCCTGGATCCTAAAAGGAAATCTTGTAGATTGACTTCCTCAGACAAGTAACTAAGGTGTTCTTGGAAAGCTGTTAAAGTAGTTGGCACAGTTTACCCACACTGTATGCAGTGATGATACCTGAATGTTGAGCAGAGACAAAGCAACGGTCTGGCCAGCTTGCTCAGAAACCCCCTGAGGAATTAACAAAACATGCCTGGCACTCATTTGTGTCCATTGGCCACAATTCCTACCAGCCAAGACTCCAAAGAGAAGAATTAAAGGTACCATTCTGAACCCAAGCAATGAGTTGCTTTTCGGTGACATTTTGAAATGTTTGCCAATAGTGGAATTTGGCAGGTGAGGGGATACTGGGCACATTCAAATCTTTTACTGACTCCAAACAGGATGTTTGTTGGACAGTGTCATTTAAAAATATAATTTGTAAAGGAATAACACATGCTCTAAACAAAGCTTCCCTAACCTGCATTTGCAATCTTTTTCACCATACACTTTTGAATTCAACAGTGTGTTTCCAATACTCAGCCTTTCACAGCAAGATGGGAAACAATGGAATTTTAATAAATTAATTATGTCGGTTAGCAATAATTTCCTCTTTCTGGGAGGCAGAAGTTTGAAATAATATGACGCAGCATTGCTGGTTTCATGCCCAGTAATATATGCAAACTTATCTGTATATGTTTTGGGGCTCTCCACTGGTGGCGTTGAACAGGGTCTTCGTGTAGGTGTTTTGAGGGTGAAATATACCATCCCTCATTACTCCTCTTACGACAGCGCAAGCAGCTGAAAATGGATGTTTAGTACCTACAGCTGGTTGTGCAGAACCATCAGTGTAAATGACAGTTCGGTATTGGTCTAATGGTAATGTATTAATAGGTGCAGGGTGGTACTCTTCATATTGGAGGAATTCCTAGGTCTGAAGTTTTAGGTCAAAGATGTAATCAACATCAGTGGTAGACTGGGAGTTTGCACACTGAATCCAACTCAGATGTAATGCTTTTGCATTTGGAACACTGGCTTTGGTGACCGTCTCAATGGCTGGCACCGGGGTGACGACAATAATGCATTTCCCTTGGGCAAGTGGCCTCTCAATGAAGGCCATCTGAACAGCAGTAAGTATTTTTTTCTGTTGGTCCAAAACGTTGTTCTGCATTGGAATACAAATGTGATTTATATGCTGTGGGAAACGGGTCACCTTCATTGAAAGTGACAGGTGAAGCTGATGGCACCAGCAGTTATTCTGATGACCATGTTTGTTTTGTTGCCGCTTGTGTTTTGCTTGTAGCATGTCCTGCTCCATTTCTCTGAGAATGCGTGTGTTCTATGTCCAGTGTTTGCTTGAAAAATCTGGACAAATTAAATGGGAGTGTGTAGGAAAATGGCTCCCTGTTGCAGTTACCCCCCACTTTTTGCCTGATACTGATGCTGACTTAACTGAGAAGTGTGCTGGGACCCTGCTAATCAGGCCCCAGCACCAGTGTTCTTTCACCTAAAATGTACTATTGTTTCCACAACTGGCACACCCCTGGCACACAGATAAGTCCCTTGTAGTAGGTACCAGTGGTACCAAGGGCCCTGTGACCAGGGAAGGTCCCTAAGGGTTGCAGCATATGTTGTGCCACCCTAAGGGACCCCTCACCTAACACATGCACACTGCCATTGTAGATTGTGTGTGTTGGTGGGGAGAAAAAGGCAAAGTCGACATGGCATCCCCCTCAGGATGCCATGCCTACAAAATACTGCCTGTGGCATAGGTAAGTCACCCCTCTAGCAGGCCTTGCAGCCCTAAGGCAGAGTGCACTATGCAACAGGGGAGGGCATAGCTGCATGAGCAACATACCCCTACAGTGTCTAAGTCTATTCTTAGACATTGTAAGTACAGTGTGGCCATATTAAGAATATGGTCTGGGAGTTTGTCAAAAAAACTACACAGCTCCATAATGGCTACACTGAATACTGGGACGTTTGGTATCAACCTTCTCAGAATAATAAACCCACACTGATGCTAGTGTTGGATTTATTACAAAATGCACACAGAGCACATCTTAGAGATGCCCCCTGTATTTTACCCAATCCTTCAGTGCAGGACTGACTGGGCTGTGCCAGCCTGCTGCTGAGAGATGAGTTTCTGACCCCCTGGGGTGAGAGCCTTTGTGCTCTCTGAGGCCAGAAACAAAGCCTGCACTGGGTGGAGATGCTTAACACCTCCCCCCTGCAGAAACTGTAACACCTATCAGTGAGTCTCAAAGGCTCAAGCTTCGTGTTACAATGCCCCAGGGCACTCCAGCTAGTGGAGATGCCCGCTCCCTGGACACAGCCCCCACTTCTGGTGGCAAGTCCAGGGGAGATAATGAGAAAAACAAGGAGGAGTCACCCACCAGTCAGAACAACCCCTAAGGTGCCCTGCGCTGAGGTGATCCCTGCCTTTAGAAATCCTCCATCTTGGTTTTGGAGGATTTCCCCAATAGGATTAGGGATGTGCCACCCTCCCCACAGGGAGGAGGCACAAAGAGGGTGTAGACACCCTCAAGGACAGTAGCCATTGGCTACTGCCCTCCCAGACCTAAACACACCCCTAAATCCAGTATTTAGGGCCCCCCCACATCCCAGGAAATTAGATTCCTGCAACCTGAAGAAAGAAGAAGGATTGCTGACCTAAAAGCCTGCAGAGAAGGAGGAAGACGACAACTGACTTGGCCCCAGCCCTACCGGCCTGTCTCCAACTTTGAAAACCTGCTCCAGCGACGCATCCGACAGGGACCAGCGACCTCTGAAGCCTCAGAGGACTGCCCTGGACTACAGGACCAAGAAATTCCCATGAACAGCGGCCCTGTTCAAAACCAGCTACTTCTTTGCAACAAAAAAGCAACTTCCAAGGACTTCACGTTTCCCGCCAGAAGCGTGAGACTCTACTCTCTGCACCCGACGCCCCCGGCTCGACCTGCAGAAAAACAACACCTCAGGGAGGACTCCCCGGTGACTGCAAGCCCGTGAGTAGCCAGAGTTGACCCACCTGAGCCCCCACAGCGACGCCTGCAGAGAGAATCCAGAGGCTCCCGCTGACCGCGACTGCCTGTAACAAGGGACCCGACGCCTGGAACCAACACTGCACCCGCAGCCCCCAGGACCTGAAGGAACTGAACCGAACAGTGCTCTACAAAACCCCCCTGGTCTGCCCCCGAGGACACAGTTTCTTGCCTGCTGGCAGACTGGAACCGGAGCACCCCCGTTCTCCTTAGGCGCCTATGTGTTTTGGGCACCTCTTTGACCTCTGCACCTGACCGGCCCTGAGCTGCTGGTGTGGTAACTTTGGGGTTGCCTTGAACCCCCAATGGTGGGCTGCCTATGCCCCAGGACTGAGACTTGTAAGTGTTTTACTTACCTCCTAATCTAACCTTTACTTACCTCCCCCAGGAACTGTTGATTTTTGCACAGTGTCCACTTTGAAAATAGCTTATTGCAATTTTTACAAAGACTGTACATGATATTGTTTTCATTCAAAGTTCCTAAAGTATCGAAGTGAAGTATCTTAAATTTAAAGTATTAACTCTAAATCTTGAACCTGTGGTTCTTAAAGTAAACTAAGAAAATATATTTTTCAATATAAAAACCTATTGGCCTGGAGTAAGTCTTTGAGTGTGTGTTCTTCATTTATTGCCTATGTGTGTGTACAACAAATACTTAACACTACCCTCTGATAAGCCTACTGCTCGACCACACTACCACAAAATAGAGCATTAGAATTATCTACTTTTGCCACTATCTTACCTCTAAGGGGAACCCTTGGACTCTGTGCACACTATTTCTTACTTTGAAATAGTATATACAGAGCCAACTTCCTACAAAGTGATTTTATGCGTTGTGCATTGTAGGAAAGTACCTTTTTTCTTGGCATGGTTACCCCCATTTTCTGCCTGTTGTCAGTGTTTTGACTATGTTCACTGGGATCCTGCTAACCAGGACCCCAGTGATTATGCTCTCTTCCTTCTAACTTGGTTTTTACACCCCACATTTGGCACACTGGTGCTCCATGTAAGTCCCTATTATATGGTACATAGATGCCCAGGGCATTGGGGTACCAGGAGATCTCCATGGGCTGCAGCATGTATTATGCCACCCATGGGGAGCCCATACAAACCTTTCTGCAGGCCTGCCATTGCAGCCTGCATGAAAAGGTGCATGCACCCTTTTCACTACAGGTGGCTGCACCAGGTCACTAGAAGTCACCCCTATGGCAGGCCCTTCTAGCCCAGAGTGCAAGTATCTGTCTGTTAGGGCACCCCTGCACTAGCAGAGGTGGCCTCATGAACTCTAGCTCCATTTTCCTGGACTTCTTGAGTGCAGAGATGCCATTTTATGCGTGTACTGGACGTAAGTCACTACTCTATGTCCAGCTACATAATGGTAACTTTAAGCCTAGGCATGTTTGGTATCAAACATGTCCAAATCATACCCCAAATACTGTTGCCAGTATGGGAAGTAAGTTTCCATGCACTCTAGGAGCTCCTTAGAGGACCCCAAGCATTGCTACCACCAGTCTTCCAGGGTTTTCAGAGAGCCCTCCTGCTGCTTGATCTGATAAAGCTCAGGAAGGCAGAAAAAGGATTTTCTTTGGGAGAGGGAGGTATCACCCTCTCCCTTTGGAAATAGGGGTGACTGGCTCGGGAGGGGTAGACTCCCCCAAGCCACTGTTATGCTTTGAAAGGCACATTTGGTGCCCTCCGTGCATAAACCAGTCTGCACCGGTTCAGGAACTCCCAGTACCTGCTCTGGCATGAAACTGGACAATGGAAAGGGGAGTGATCACCCCCTTATCCATCACCACCTCAGGGGTGGAGCTCAGAGTGCCTCCAGAGGGTCCCTGGGTTCTGCCATCTTGAAACCAAGGTTGGCATGGACCTCTGGGAGTATCTGAGTGGCCAGGCCAGGCAGGTGATGTAAGAGCCCCCTCCTGATATCTGCTTACCTGGCTAGGTGATGAATCCCCCTTTCACAGCTATTAATTGTCTGGGTCCTCAGATTCGGCTTCCAAAATTCCAGCAGGACTCCTATGCAACCTCCACTTCAACTTCTAGCCACTGGAACCGTGACTGGACCCTCCAGGAACCGACAATCTGCATCGAAGAAGATTCTTCGTGCAACATTGTTTCCATGGTTCCTTCCAGGTTCTGCAACATTTCCCTGGCTGTGCATCCTCTGAGGGTGGCAAGTCTTCAGCGTGCACAAGAAGGCATCTCCCTTGGAGTAAAGGAGTCCCTCCCCTGCATCCTCCAGCACCTACTAGATCTCCTCTCATCCTGAGCTGTGTGGATCCTGCATCACCAGTGGTGGTCCGGAGTAGTCCTCTGCGTCCTCTCTGCCCTCTCTGCCGGCTGTCCAACTTTGGTGGAGGTAAGTCTTTGCCTTCCCACGCAGGACAGTACACCTGTGTACCGCATCTCTTGCAGCTGCCAAGGCTTGTTTGCATCTCCTCCAAGGGACCTTCGGGCAATGTGCAGCTACGGCCCCCAGTACTCCTTCCTGCAATGCACAGCACTCTGTATGGTTCTCCTGCTGCGTAGTACCTTTTAGTGGTGCTGCATGGGCTCCTTCTGTGACTTGTGTCCCTGTTCTGTGGGACTCCTGTGGGTGCTGCTTCTGCTCATGTGGATGCTCTGTGTTGCTGAGGGTCCCCTCTGACTCCCACTTCTGGGTTGAGTCCTTCTGGACCTTGCTGGTCCCTGGAAACTACACTTTTCCACTAACTGCTTGTTGGTAGAATTTCTGCACCAATACCTGTCTGCAATCTCCATTCCAGCATAGGACATCTTCTGTATCCCTCAGGAACTCTTCTCCGGCTCCAGGGCTGCAATGTGGACCTGATCTTCATCACTGTTGACCAACTCCTGCAAGTACAGCTGGGTGGACAGAAGCTCCTACTCCTCTTGGACTCCACTGTGACTCTTGGGCTTGGTTCTCTCTCTCCACAGGTCGTCCTCCAGGAATCCACCATTGGTTTCTTGCAGTCTTGTCTGGGTGTCTTCTTTTCTTCTTTTTCTTCCTTTTGGGTGGTTTGGGGAAGTTCCAGTGATTTACTCTTGCCTTCCTGGTCGCTGGAAGGTACTGTGTTACTTTTCTCTGTGGTTTTCTAGTACTCCCAGCTCCCCTCTACAAATTCCATTTACCTAGGTAGGGGTCCTGTGTTCGCATTCCATTTTGTTAGTATATGGTTTGGGCTCCTCCTAGGGACAATATTGTCTAACTGCATTTGCGTTGTTTTCTAAGCTTTTCTATACTTATGGCTGCTTACTAGTGTACTTAATTAGTGTATTACTTACCTCCTATTGGAGGGTTGCCTCTAGTATTTTGTGGTATTGTGTGATCAAAAATAAAGTACTTTTATTTATTTATTTTTTTACAACTGAGTGTCAAGTATGTATGTTTTGCCAAAGTTGAAGAAACCCAGCAGTGACTACTGATTAGTTTCTTAATGGTATTTGGTGGATGAAGATGAAGATGAGTGCATTTTTCTAGAAAGTGCAGAGCCAAACTCTTGCCTTCATCTGATAATTTGTATCCCAAAAATAGGATACTTAAGAAAGCAATTTTAGTTTTCTTAAAATTTAATTTATAGCCCTGGGCAGTAAATTCTACCACAATTCGATCCACCCAGGCCAGATGTATGGTGAGGTCATCATCTGTGAGATAATTATTTACATAAGACGCCACAGGATCAACCTCATGTAGTACTGATGTTACTCGGGCTGAAAACAACCCAGGGCTGTGCTTATACGCTTGAGGTAATCGATAAAAGTGCTTCTGCTGGCCTAATGAGCAAAAGTCCCTAAGATTTCAGGCGCTAGATTTTAGCAGATAATACCATTGGATAGATCCAAAGTTGTTTTGTATTTCTTGAGCACTATGTTATTAATTAGAGCTGTGTGCGTTTTGTATTGCATAGGTGCGTGTATGACCGTTTAAGTGTCTGCAGTCTAAGACTATTCTATATGAATGATCTGGTTTGGCAACGGGGAATAACGGGTTATTCTTTGCAGAGACAGGGCTCAATTTGTGAAATAATCTCTCACTGGAGCTTTAGCTTTGTTTGTGTTTAATAGGATAGGCTGTGATGAAGATGTAATTGCTATTACATGGTAGGGGGGTTCTTTATCCTACCCCATGTGGTTGCGGTACAGCACAATCGGTGGCACAGACTTCCTTTACCACGTCTGGAACCAGGAGTGAGAAAGAAGACAAAATTACATCTTCCCCATGTGGGAGCTTGCGGACAAATTCAGGTACCCAATGTTTTCCTGCCAATATATTACTTTAATGGTCTATTTGTATATTTAATTTATAAACCCTTTTGAGTGTCTCTGCTGTCTCGATGAAGAGAAAGTTGTTAGTTTGTCACATCCAGATGATCTAGAAGATTCTGGTGACAAATCATGACCTATGCTGCACGGTCTAGCAGAGTCACTGCCCACGTCCTGTTCTGTTCTCAGCATGGCTGGTATTTTTGATTGAAATTGCAGTCACCTTTTTCTTTCTAAATTGTGGCTTTTGTTGAGGGTATTTATCCTCTTTTTTAACGTAAGCTTATAATGAACGTTGTAAGTCCTTCTTCGGCTTTGTGTAGTCACTTTGTATTTAGACCGACCCACTCTCACTCTGTTTATCCGTTGTGTCCTGAAAGGAATGAGAGGGAAGTGTATCAGTATATTGGTACCTATCAGGAGTTTTTAAAGTTTCTCTATTTTTGGAGATTATGGCCCTCGTTACAACCCTGGCGGTCGGTGTTAAAGCGGCGGTATTACCGCAAACAGGCCGGCGGAAAAATAAATGCGATTACAACCATGGCGGAAACCGCCAACATAGACAGCCACTTTAACACTCCGACCGCCATAGCGGTACAAACAAACAGCGTGGCGGACACCGCCAACAGACAGGCGGAAGACAATGTACCGCCCACAGTATCACAACAGGCCTATCCCCCACCTTTTCCGGGGCGGAACCAATGCGAACAAAAACACGTCGGAAACAGTACACAGAAGGGAAAACACTCACCTCTCCACACCCCACGAGGAACCAGGACGCCATGGAGCCCGAATTGCAGATACTGTTGATGATGGTCTTCCTCCTCTTCTATCAGGAGCACCAACGACGCCGGCGACGACCACGGTGAGTACTGCACCTACAACACAGGGGAGGGGGGAGGGAAAAGAGAGTGACACACACATGCAACATGCAACACGCAATACCCACACCCCCCACCCACAACACCATACACACAAATACATGCAGCAACAGTACACATACAACCCCCCTCCCTCTGGAAGAACGCAAGGACAAAAGGAATTGATTTGAACGAATGTAATCATGTGAAATATCATTATCAAAGTTCAATATCCAGTAAACGCAATTATGTACACCAACTACACAAGTCCGGATAGTGCACCAATCATTGTCCGTGGACCACTGGGCCCAAAATGTATGGGCGAAGCCCACACATGACACCTGCCTGGAAATGGAGAGAACACTGCAGAGACATCAGATCGAAATGAAACAGGCACCTCAGGGGGAGGGGGGCACCTCAGCTAGATGAATGCACGATGCCACTGCTGCACGAGGGGGCTTCATGCCCATTGCTGTATCCTGGGGAGAGCAAAGCCACAGTCGCTCAAGTCTTTCCAGTGGGTGGTTTGCCCACTGCATTATCCTGGAGAGTGCAAAGCCACAGTATCTCAAGTGTCTCCAGTGGGTGGGTTGCCCACTGCTTCATCCTGGGGAGTGCAAAGCCACAGTCTCTCAAGTCTCTCCAGTGGGTGGGTTGCTATAGGAAGTTGGCAGCTATTTTAAAACTAGACACAGTGCAAATTTCAACAGTTCCTGGGGGAGGTAAGTTTTGGTTAGTTTTTCAGGTAAGTAAAACACCTACAGGGTTCAAAGTTGGGTCCAAGGTAGCCCACCGTTGGGGGTTCAAGGCAACCCCAAAGTTACCACACCAGCAGCACAGGGCCGGTCAGGTGCAGAGGTCAAAGTGGTGCCCAAAGCGCATAGGCTTCAATGGAGAAGGGGGTGCCCGGTTCCAGTCTGCCAGCAGGTAAGTACCAGCGACTTCAGAGGGCAAACCAGGGGGGTTTTGTAGGGCACCGGGGGGGGACACAAGTCAGCACAGAAAGTACACCCTCAGCGGCACGGGGGCGGCTGGGTGCAGAGTGCAAACAGGCGTCGGGTTCGCAATAGGTTTCAATGGGAAACCCAGGGGTCTCTTCAGCAAAGCAGGCAGGCAATGGGGGGGCTCCTCAGGGTAGCCACAACCTGGGCAAGGGAGAGGGCCACCTGGGGGTCGCTTATGCAACTGGAGGTCGGATCCTTCAGGTCCTGGGGGCTGCGGGTGCAATGTCTTTACCAGACGTCGGGTTCTTTGAAGCAGGCAGTGGCGGTCAGGGGGTGTCTCTGGATTCCCTCTGCAGGCATTGCTGGAGGGGCTCAGGGGGGTCAACTCTGGCTACTCACAGGGTCGCAGTCGCCGCGGAGTCCTCCCTGTAGTGTTGGTTCTCTGCAGGTCAAGCCGGGGGCGTCGGGTGCAGAGTGGAAAGTCTCACGCTTCGGGCGGGAAACGTGTGGTCTTTAAAAGTTGCAAAGTTGAGGTCTTTGTGGAACAGGGCCGCTGTCCTCTGGAGTTCTTGGTCCTTTTAGATGCAGGGTGTCCTCTGAGGCTTCAGAGGTTGCTGGACCCTGGGGGACGCGTCGCTGTTGCAGTTTTTCTCGAAGTGGGGAGATAGGCCGGTAGGGCTGGGGCCAAAGCAGTTGGTGTCTCCGTCTTCTCTGCAGGGCTTCAGGTCAGCGGTCCTTCTTCGTCTTCGGGTTGCAGGAATCTGTTTTCCTAGGTTCTTGGGGCCCCTAAATACTCAATTTAGGGGTGTGTTTAGGTCTGGGGGGTTAGTAGCCAATGGCTACTAGCCCTGATGGTGGCTACACCCTCCTTGTGCCTCCTCCCTGAGGGGAGGGGGCACATCCCTAATCCTATTGGGGGAATCCTCCATCTGCAAGATGGAGGATTTCTGAAAGTCAGAGTCACCTCAGCTCAGGACACCTTAGGGGTTGTCCTGACTGGCCAGTGACTCCTCCTTGTTTTTCTCATTATCTCCTCTGGCCTTGCCACCAAAAGTGGGGCCGTGGACGGAGGGGATGGGCATCTCCACTAGCTGGAATGACCTGTGGTGCTGTAACAAAGGGGGTGAGCCTTTGAGGCTCACCGCCAGGTGTTACAGTTCCTGCAGGGGGAGGTGAGAAGCACCTCCACCCAGTACAGGCTTTGTTCCTGGCCACAGAGTGACAAAGGCACTCTCCCCATGTGACCAGCAACATGTCTGGTCTGTGGCAGGCTGGCAAAACTAGTCAGCCCACACTGGAAGTCGGGTATGTTTTCAGGGGGCATCTCTAAGATGCCCTCTGGGTGTATTTCACAATAAAATGTACACTGGCATCAGTGTGCATTGATTGTGCTGAGAAGTTTGATACCAAACTTCCCAGTTTTCAGTGTAGCCATTATGGTGCTGTGGAGTTCGTGTTTGACAGACTCCCAGACCATATACTCTTATGGCTACCCTGCACTTACAATGTCTAAGGTTTTGCTTAGACACTGTAGGGGCATAGTGCTCATGCACTGATGCTCTCACCTATGGTATAGTGCATCCTGCCTTAGGGCTGTAAGGCCTGCTAGAGGGGTGACTTATCTATACCATGGGCAGTGTGAGGTTGGCATGGCACCCTGAGGGGAGTGCCATGTCGACTTAGTCTTTTTCTCCCCACCAGCACACACAAGCTGGCAAGCAGTGTGTCTGTGCTGAGTGAGGGGTCCCCAGGGTGGCATAAGACATGCTGCAGCCCTTAGAGACCTTCCCTGGCATCAGGGCCCTTGGTACCAGGGGTACCAGTTACAAGGGACTTACCTGGATGCCAGGGTGTGCCAACTGTGGAGACAAAGGTACAGTTTTAGGGAAAGAACACTGGTGCTGGGGCCTGGTTAGAAGGCCTTAGCACACTTTCAAATCATAACTTGGCATCAGCAAAGGGAAAAAGTCAGGGGTAACCATGCCAAGGAGGCATTTCCTTCCCCACCTCCCCCCCCCCCAAACGAAAGAGGATGAGACTAACCTTTCCCTAGAGAGTCTTCATTTTCTAAGTGGAAGAACCTGGAAAGGCCATCTGCATTGGCATGGGCAGTCCCAGGTCTGTGTTTCACTATAAAGTCCATTCCCTGTAGGGAGATGGACCACCTCAACATTTTTGGATTTTCACCTTTCATTTGCATTAGCCATCTGAGAGGTCTGTGGTCAGTTTGAACTACAAAGTGAATACCAAAGAGGTTCTTCAGGGACCAAACCACAGCAAAGGCCTCCCTCTCAATGGCACTCCAACGCTGCTCCCTGGGGAATAACCTCCTGCTAATGAAAGCAACAGGCTGGTCAAGGCCATCATCATTTGTTTGGGACAAAACTGCCCCATCCCAAGTTCAGAGGCATCAGTCTGCACAATGAACTGCTTGGAGTAATCTGGAGCTTTTAGAACTGGTGCTGTGTGCATAGCTTATTTCAGGGTGTTAAAGGCCTGTTGGCATTCTAAAGTCCAGTTTACCTTCTTGGGCATTTTCTTGGAGGTAAGTTCTGTGAGGGGTGTCACTATTGATCCATATCCCTTCACAAAACTCCTCTAATACCCAGTCAAGCCAAGGAATGCCCTGACTTGAGTCTGGGTTTTTGGAGCTACCCAGTCCAGAATAATCTGGATCTTGGGCTGGAGTGGCTGAACTTGGCCTCCACCTACAAGGTGTTCCAAGTAAACCACAGTTTTCTGCCCTATCTGTCATTTGGATGCCTTGATAGAGAGGCCTGCTGCTTGCAGGGCTTTCAAAACCTTCTTCAGGTGGACCAGGTGATCTTACCAGCTGGAGCTAAAGACAGCAATATCGTCAAGATAAGGTGCACTAAAGGACTCCATGCCAGCAAGGACTTGATTCACCAACCTTTGGAAGGTGGCAGGGGCATTCTTTAAACCAAAGGGCATAACAGTAAACTGGTAATGCCCATCAGGTGTGGAGAATGCTGTCTTTTCTTTTGCTCCTGGTGCCATTTTGATTTGCCAGTACCCTGCTGTCAAGTCAATGGTACTTAAATATCTGGCTGCACCTAGTTTGACAATTAACTCATCTGCCCTTGGAATGGGATGGGCATCTGTCTTGGTGACAGAATTTAGTCCTCTGTAGTCCACACAAAACCTCATCTCTCTCTTTCCATCCTTGGTGTGAGGTTTGGGGACTAAGACCACTGGGCTAGCCCAAGGGCTGTCAGAGTGCTCAATGACTCCCAATTCCAGCATCTTGTGGACTTCCACTTTGATGCTTTCCTTAACTTGGTCAGACTGTCTGAAAATTTTGTTTTTGACAGGCATGCTGTCTCCTGTGTCCACATCATGGGTACACAGGTGTGTCTGACCAGGGGTTAGGGAAAAGAGCTCTGCAAACTGTTGTAAGACTTTCTTACAGTCAGATTGCTGTTGGTCAGAGAGGGTGTCTGAATAGATCAATCCATCCACTGAACCATATTTAGGGTCTGTGGAGAGGAGATCAGGGAGAGGTTCACTCTCAGCTTCCTGGTCCTCATCTGTTACTATCAACAGATTCACATCTGCCCTGTCATGAAAGTGTTTGAGGCGGTTCACATGGATCACCCTTTTTGGGGTCCTGCTAGTGCCTAGGTCTACCAGGTAGGTGACCTGACTCTTTCTTTCTAGCACTGGGTAAGGGCCACTCCATCTGTCCTGAAGTGCCCTGGGAGCCACAGGCTCCAGAACCCAGACTTTCTGCCCTGGCTGAAACTCAACCATAGCAGCCTTTTGGTCATACCACATCTTCTGGAGTTGTTGGCTGGCCTCAAGGTTTTTGCTTGCCTTTACCATGTACTCTGCCATCCTAGAACGTAGGCCTAGTACATAGTCCACTATATCTTGTTTAGGCTCATGAAGAGGTCTCGCCCAGCCTTCTTTTACAAGAGCTAGTGGTCCCCTAACAGGATGGCCAAACAGAAGTTCAAAGGGGGAAAACCCTACTCCCTTCTGAGGCACCTCTCTGTAGGTGAAAAGCAGACATGGCAAGATGACATCCCATCTCCTTTTGAGCTTTTCAGGGAGCCCCATGATCATGCCTTTCAATGTCTTGTTAAATCTTTTTTCAAGACCATTGGTTTGTGGATGGTATGGTGTGGTGAATTTGTAAGTCACCCCACACTCATTTCACATATGCTTCAGGTATGCTGACATGAAGTTAGTACCCCTGTCAGACACCACCTCCTTAGGAAATCCCACTCTGGTAAAAATACCAATGAGTGCTTTAGCTACTGCAGGGGCAGTAGTGGACCTAAGGGGAATTGCTTCAGGGTATCTAGTAGCATGATCCACTACAACTAGTATGTATTGGTTCCCTGAGGCTGTGGGAGGTTCAAGTGGACCCACTATGTCCACACCCACTCTTTCAAAGGGGACCCCCACCACTGGAAGTGGAATGAAAGGGGCCTTTGGGTGTCCACCTGTCTTACCACTGGCTTGACAGGTGGCACAGGAGACACAAAACTCCTTTATTTTCTGGGACATGTTAGGCCAATAGAAATGGTTTACTAACCTTTCCCAAGTCTTGGTTAGTCCCAAATGCCCAGCAAGTGGAATATCATGAGCTAAGGTCAGAATGAACTTCCTAAACTCCTGAGGTACTACCACTCTCCTAGTGACACCAGGTTTGGGATCTCAGTGTAGAGGAGTCCATCTTCCCATCTTCCCAGTGGACTCTATGTGTTCCAGTGATTTTTCCTTTGGTCTCTTCAGCAGCTTGCTGCCTAAGGCCTTCAAGAGAGGGACAGGTTTCTTGCCCCTTACGCAACGGTTCCCTTGTGGGTCCCCCTGGGCCTAGGAGCTCAACCTGATAAGGTTCCATCTCCATGGGGTCAGTTCCCTCAGAGGGCAGAACTTCTTCCTAGGAAGAGAGGTTCTCTTTCTCTTGTTGTGTTGAAGCTGGTTCCACAGTCTTCTTTCCTTTTCTCTTGGAGGGTTGGGACATTTTTCCAGGCTCCAACACCACTTTTTCACCCTGAGCCTTGCACTGTGCCCTTGTCTTGACACACACCAGTTCAGGGATACCCAGCATGGCTGCATGGGTTTTGAGTTCTACCTCAGCCCATGTGGGGGACTCCAGGTCATTTCCAAGCAAACAGGCTACAGGGATATTTGAGGAGACCACCACCTGTTTCAGGCCATTGACCCCTCCCCATTCTAAAGTTACCATAGCCATGGGATGTACTTTAGTCTGATTTTCAGCGTTGGTGACTGCATAAGTTTGTCCAGTCAGGTATTGACCAGGGGAAACCAGTTTCTCTGTCACCATGGTGACCCTGGCACCTGTATCCCTCAGGCCTTCTACATTAATCCCATTAATTAAGAGTTGCTGGCTGTAGTTTTGCATATTAGGGGGCCAGGCAGCCAGTGTGTCTAAGTCCACCCCGCCCTCAGAGACTAATGTAGCTTCAGTGTGAACCCTGATTTGCTCTGGGCACACTGTTGATCCCACATGGAGACTGGCTATTCCAGTGCTAACTTGAGTAGAGTTTGAAGTGGAACCTTTCTTGGGACAGGCCTTGTCTACAGTTTGGTGTCCCTGCTGATTACAGCTACAACACCAGGCCTTTTTGGGATCATAGTTTTTACCCTTGTACCCAAAATTGGGTTGTGAAGAGGCTTTGGACCCTCCCTCCTGAGCAGGTTTTTGGGGCCATGTAGAAGACTCTTTACTTTTACCCTTGGATGTCTCAACACCCTGGGGAGTCTTTGTGACCCCTTTCTTTTGGTCACCCCCTGTGGAAGTATTGGTCACCCTAGTCTTGACCCAATGGTCCGCCTTCTTTTCCAATTCTTGGGGAGAAATTGGTCCTAGGTCTACCAGATGCTGATGCAGTTTATCATTGAACCAATTACTTAACAGGTGTTCTTTCACAAATAAATTGTACAGCCCATCATAATCATTTACACCACTGCCATGAATCCAACCAACCAGTGTTTTGACTGAGAAGTCAACAAAATCAACCCAGGTCTGGCTCGAGGATTGTTGAGCCCCCCTGAACCTAATCCTGTACTCCTCAGTTGAGAATCCAAAGCCCTCAATCAGGGTAGCCTTCATGAGGTCATAGGATTCTGCATCTTTTCCAGAGAGTGTGAGGAGTCTATCCCTACACTTTCCAGTGAACATTTCCCAAAGGAGAGCACCCCAGTGAGACTTTTTTACTTTTCTGGTTGCACAAGCCCTCTCAAAAGCAGTGAACCATTTGGTGATGTCATCACCATCTTCATATTTAGTTACAATCCCTTTTAGGATTTTTAGCATGTCAGGAGAATCTCTGACCCTATTTATGTTGCTGCCACCATTGATGGGACCTAAGCCCATCTCTTGTCTTTCCCTTTCTATGGCTAGGATCTGTCTTTCCAAAGCCAATCTTTTGACCAACCTGGCTAGCAGGCGGTCATCTTCATTGAGGCTGTCCTCAATGCTTCTAGAGTTGCTGGACTCTCCTGTGAGAGAAGCAGCATCTCTGACCTGATTTTGGTCAAGAGCTCGCACCCCCACGTCCGCAGCACCACCCTGCTGTGTCCGTGTCCCTGAACCTCGCCCACGCTGCTGCTAGCGTGTTCGAGGCCCTCCTCCACCGCAGGCATCCCCTGCGCCTCATCCCTGGTGTCTAGTGGACTTCTGGTAAGCGTCGCTAGACTCGTGTGCATTGTGCCGTTTTCATCGCATTTGTGACTGTATTCTGTGCCTTGCTTTTTTGTGCTTTTTTTGCCTCCATTTGTGCCTTTTTAGACTGTTGTAATCCGCTTTTCGCCCCTTGTGCACTCCCCCCTGCCGCTGCCTCCCTGCGGCCCGCCCCCCTCGCGCCCCCATTCGCCGCTCCCTCCCGCCTCCCAGCTGCTCCTCCCTCCCCCCTCCCTTCTTAATGGCTGGCGCAGAGGCAAGCCCGTCTGCGCCTGGACCGCGCCCAGCGCCACCCCCCCTGGTCCGCACACCCCCCGCACCACCAGACGTCGCTACTCGGCCAACCAGCTCAGCGCCCTCAACCCCGGCCGCTCCACAACATGTTTCCAGTCATCTCCAAAGAACACCAAGGGACGATTCTCCTGCCTCGTCTGCAACTTCACCTGCGACAGAACAAGGAAACCTGCCACAACCGCAACAAACCACCTCCACTGCATACTCCTCAACACACGCTCCGCACGCAAGCACGCCATCTAGCTCTGGGACCTGCTCGACACCACCGCCCCAGACGTAGCCTTCCTGACCGAAACCTGGTGGAACGACTCCTCAGCACCTGACATCGCCATAGCCATCCCGGATGGCTACAAGATCACCAGAAGAGATCACCCCAACGGAATCGGAGGAGGAATAGCCATCGCCCACAAATCCACCCTCAAAATCCACACCCACACGGACGACACTCTCAAGACCGCCGAACACCCACACTTCCGGATCCACACTGACCCCAACACCACCCTCAGGGGAACGCTCATCTACCGACCCACAGGACCACGAGCACCCTTCAGCGACTCCATTGCTGACCTCACGAGCACCCACGCGCTCACCTCTACGGACTACATCCTCCTTGGAGACCTCCATTTCCACTTGGAGAACAACAACAACACCACATCTCTGATCGACAACCTCGGCCTCAGACAACTGGTCAACACACCCACCCACATCGTCGGCCACATGCTTGATCCGATCTTCTCCGCAAGCAACCACGTCACCTTTAACCACACCACCGAACTTCACTGGACCGACCACCACTGCATCCACTTCACATTCAAGAAGCACATCGAACACCACCGCACCCAACTACCACCACACCGCCGCTGGAGCAAAGTCACAGAAGACCAGCTGACCATCACCCTCACCCAGAACCCGCCCACAGACTCCACCGATCCAGACACCGCCGCACTCAAACTACGACAGTGGATCAACGACTGCGCCAACACCCTGGCACCACTCAAGAGATCCACCGACAACCAAGGAAAGAAAAAAGCCACCTGGTTCACTGACGAACTCCTCACCTCCAAACGCGTCTGCCAGAAACTAAAGAAGAAATGGCTCCTCGAACACACACCGACAGCCTTGCAGCCCACAAAGAGGCCACCCGCAAGCACCACCAGTTAATCAGACTCGCCAAACGATCCCACTTCACAGAACGCCTGAACAACAACGCATATGACAGCAAATAACTTTTCTGCATTGTGAAAGAGCTCTCCAACCCCAGCCCAAACGTCAACGACATCCCACCATCCCAAGAACTCTGCAACGCCCTGTCCACTTTCTTCTATCAGAAGATCGCCGACATCCACGACAGCCTCAACACCACGCCTCCGTCAGACCCCACCCCGACAACTCCACCTGCACCAACCGCCTGACCGCCTGGACCCACGTAGACAACACTGAAACTTGCAAGATCATGAACTCCATCCACTCAGGATCCCCTTCAGATCCATGCCCCCACCACGTTTACAACAAAGCCGACTCCACCCTCGCCCCCCAACTTCGAAATGTCATCAACCTATCCTTCGACACCGCAACTTTCCCGGAAAGCTGGAAGCACGCCGAAATCCACGCCCTCCTCAAGAAACCCAAGGCAGCCCCCAACGACCTCAAAAACTTCCATCCGATCTCCCTCCTCCCCTTCCCGGCGAAGGTCACTGAGAAGATCGTCAACGCTCAGCTTACCCACAACCTCGAGGACAACTCCATCCTGGACCCCTCCCAGTCCGGTTTCAGACGTAACCACAGCACCAAGACTGCTCTCCTCGCCGCCACAGATGACATCAGACAGCAAATGGACAACGGCGAAACATCAGCCCTCATCCTCCTGGACCTATCCGCAGCCTTCGACACGGTTTGCCACCACACCCTATTAACACGCCTCCACCAAGCCAGAATACAAGAAAAAGCCCTCAACTGGATCTCCTCATTCCTCTCCGGCAGAACCCAGAGAGTCCGACTCCCACCCTTCCGCTCCGAAGCCACCAATATCATCTGCGGCGTACCCCAAGGCTCCTCACTAAGCCCGACGCTATTCAACATCTACATGGCCCCCCTCGCACAACTGGCCTGTCAGCACAACCTCAACATTCTCTATTACGCCGACGACACCCAGCTCATCCTCTCCCTCACCAAAGACCCACACACCGCCAAGGCCAACCTCCACGAGGGAATGAAGTCCATCACCAAGTGGATGAGAAATAGCCACCTGAAGTTGAACTCCGACAAGACGGAGATCCTCATCCTCGGACGCACCCCCTCAGCCTGGGACGACTCCTGGTGGCCCACTGCGCTGGGACCCCCGCCAATGCCAGCCAACCACGCACGCAACCTGGGTTTCGTCCTCGACTCCGGCCTCACCATGTCCAAGCAGTTCAACGCAGTTTCTTCCTCCTGCTACAACACCCTCTGCATGCTCCGTAGAATCTACAAATGGATCCTGACGGAAAACAGAAGAACGTGACCCAGGCCCTCGTCAGCAGTAGACTAGCCTACGGCAACGCACTCTACACAGGCACCCCAGCAAAAGACATCCGACGCCTCCACCCGACTGGTCCTCGACGTCCCCCGCCGCTACCACATCTCCCACCACCTGAAAGACCTCCACTGGCTCCCCGTGGACAAGAGGATCACCTTCAAGCTCCTCACCCACGCCCACAAAGCACTCCACAACGCCGGACCAGCCTACCTGAACAACAGACTCAACTTCTACGTCCCCTCCCTCCGCCAACCTCGCCCTCGCCGTCGTTCCCCGCATCCAGCGCAAAACCTCTGGTGGCAGATCTTTCTCCTACCTGGCCACCAAGACCTTGAACATCCTCCTGACCTCCCTGCGGCAGACCCAGGTCCTTCTCACCTTCAGGAGACTTCTTAAGACCTGGCACTTTGACCAGTAGCAGCATCCCCCCCCCCCCCCTTTCAGCACCTTGAAACCCTAACGGGTACGTAGTGCGCTCTACAAATGTTGTGACTGATTGATTGATTGACTATCACTTCTGGAGTCAGGGTTGGAGGAACCCTGTTCTCCCTATCTAGGGTTGGAGGTGGGAGTTCCTCCAACTCACTAGTGTCCCCTTCTGTGAAGGCATCATCAGAGGGGTTGTTTTTAGCAAACTCTGCCAAGAACTCCTGGAGCTGTACTTTGGTAGGGTTTGAACCAGTCTTTATCTTTTTGATTTTACAGAGAGACCTTAACTCTCACATCCTAGGATGCAGGTAAGGGGTGAGGTTGAGTTCCATCACATTCTCTTCTGTAGTAGACATTTTGTTTCTAAAATTTGGAATACTTTTTAAGAATTTAAAACTATCTCTAGAACTTAATTCAAACTTTTACAAAACTTTTAAACTCTAAAAGAAATGCTAACAGGGACTAACACAAGGCCCTAGCAGGAAATGTAGAAAAGTAGCTCAAATTTCAAAAATCAGTTTCTAATGACAATTTTTGGAATTTAGTTGTGTGATCAGGTATTGGCTGAGTAGTCCAGCAAATGCAAAGTCTTGTACCCCACCGCTGAACCACCAATGTAGGAAGCTGGCTCTGTATGTACTATTTCAAAGCAAGAAATAGTGTGCACAGAGTCCAAAGGTTCCACTTAGAGGTAAGATAGTGGCAAAAAGAGATAATTCTAATACCATATTTTGTGGTAGTGTGGTCAAGCAGTAGGCTTATCAGAGGGTAGTGTTAAGCATTTGTTGTACACACACAGGCAATAAATGAGGAACACACACTCAAAGACAATTCCAGGCCAGGTTTTTATATAGAAAAATATTTTTTCTTAGTTTATTTTAAGAACCACAGGTACAAGATTTACAATCAATACTTTAAATGAAAGGTATTTCACTCAGGTATCACAGGAACTTTGAATCAACAAAATAGCATGTACAGCTTTGGCAAAAATGGCAATAAGCTATTTTAAAACTAGACACTTCAAATTTCAACAGTTCCTGGGGAGGTAAGTTTTGGATAGTTTTGCAGGTAAGTAAAACACCTACAGGGTTCAAAGTTGGGTCCAAGGTAGCCCACCGTTGGGGGTTCAAGGCAACCCCAAAGTTACCACACCAGCAGCACAGGGCCGGTCAGGTGCAGAGGTCAAAGTGGTGCCCAAAGCGCATAGGCTTCAATAGAGAAGGGGGTGCCCCGGTTCCAGTCTGCAGCAGGTAAGTACCAGCGACTTCGGAGGGCAGGCCAGTGGGGTTTTGTAGGGCACCGGGGGGGACACAAGTCAGCACAGAAAGCACACCCTCAGCGGCACCGGGGCGTCCGGGTACAGAGTGCAAACAGGCGTCGGGTTCGTAATAGGTTTCAATGGGAGACCCAGGGGTCTCTTCAGCAAAGCAGGCAGGCAAGGGGGGAATTCCTCTGGGTAGCCACCACCTGGCCAAGGGAGAGGGCCACCTGGGGGTCGCTTCTGCACTGGAGGTCGGATCCTTCAGGTCCTGGGGGCTGCGGGTGCAGTGTCTTTACAAGACGTCGGGTTCTTTGAAGCAGGCAGTCGCGGTCAGGTGGAGTCTCTGGATTCCCTCTGCAGGCGTCACTGGGGGGTTCAGGGGGGTCAACTCTGGCTACTCACAGGGTCACAGTCGCTGGGGAGTCCTCCCTGTAGTGTTGGTTCTCCGCAGGTCGAGCCGGGGGCGTCGGGTGCAGAGTGGAAAGTCTCACGCTTCCGGTGGGAAACGTGTGGTCTTTAAAAGTTGCTTCTTTGTTGCAAAGTTGCAGTCTTTGTGGAACAGGGCCGCTGTCCTCGGGAGTTCTTGGTCCTTTTAGATGCAGGGTAGTCCTCTGAGGCTTCAGAGGTCGCTGAAACCTGGGGGACGTGTCGTTGTTGCAGTTTTTCTCGAAGTGGGGAGACAGGCCGGTAAGGCTGGGGCCAAAGCAGTTGGTCTCTCCGTCTTCTCTGCAGGGCTTCAGGTCAGCAGTCCTTCGTCTTCAGGTTGCAGGAATCTGTTTTCCTAGGTTCTGGGGGCCCCTAAATACTCAATTTAGGGGTGTGTTTAGGTCTGGGGGGTTAGTAGCCAATGGCTACTAGCCCTGAGGGTGGCTACACCCTCTTTGTACCTCCTCCCTGAGGGGAGGGGGCACATCCCTAATCCTATTGGGGGAATCCTCAATCTTCAAGATGGAGGATTTCTAAAAGTCAGAGTCACCTCAGCTCAGGACACCTTAAGGGTTGTCCTGACTGGCCAGTGACTCCTCCTTGTTTTTCTCATTATCTCCTCCGGCCTTGCCGCCAAAAGTGGGGCGGTGGCCGGAGGGGTGGGCATCTCCACTAGCTGGAATGCCCTGTGCTGCTGTAACAAAGGGGGTGAACCTTTGAGGCTCACCGCCAGGTGTTACAGTCCCTTAAGGGGGAGGTGAGAAGCACCTCCACCCAGTACAGACTTTGTTCCTGGCCACAGAGTGACAAAGGCACTCTCCCCATGTGGCCAGCAACATGTCTGGTGTGTGGCAGGCTGGCAAAACTAGTCAGCCCACACTGGAAGTCGGTATGTTTTTGGGGGGCATCTCTAAGATGCCCTCTGGGGTGTATTTCACAATAAAATGTACACTGGCATCAGTGTCCATTTATTGTGCTGAGAAGTTTGATACCAAACTTCACAGTTTTCAGTGTAGCCATTATGGTGCTGTGGAGTTCGTGTATGACAGACTCCCAGACCATATACTCTTATGGCTACCCTGCACTTACAATGTCTAAGGTTTTGCTTAGACACTGTAGGGGCATAGTGCTCATGCACCTATGGTATAGTGCACCCTGCCTTAGGGCTGTAAGGCCTGCTAGAGGAGTGACTTATTTATACCATGGGCAATGTGAGGTTGGCATGGCACCCTGAGGGGAGTGCCATGTCGACTTAGTCCTTTTCTCCCCACCAGCACACACAAGCTGGCAAGCAGTGTGTCTGTGCTGAGAGAGGGGTCCCCAGGGTTTCATACGACAAGCTGCAGCCCTTAGAGATCTTCCCTGGCATCAGGGCCCTTGGTACCAGGGGTACCAGTTACAAGGGACTTACCTGGATGCCAGGGTGTGCCAATTGTGGAGACAAGGGTACAGTTTTAGGGAAAGAACACTGGTGCTGGGGCCTGGTTAGCAGGCCTCAGCACACTTTCAAATCATAACTTGGCATCAGCAAAGGTAAAAAGTCAGGGGGTAACCATGCCAAGGAGGCATTTCCTTACAGTTGCCCACTGCATTATCCTGGGGAGTGCAAAGCCACAGTCTCTCAAGTCTCTCCAGTGGGTGGGTTGCCCACTGCTTTATCCTGGGGAGTGCAAAGCCACAGTCTCTCAAGTCTCTCCAGTGGGTGGGTTGCCCACTGCTATATCCTGGGGAGTGCAAAGCCACAGTCTCTCAAGTCTCTCCAGTGGGTGGGTTGCCCACTGCATTATCCTGGGGAGTGCATAGCCACAGTCTGTCAAGTGGATAACAGTCTCCACTGGTTTTGGAGGGGGCCTGGTGCCCAGAGTGCTTCACCCTGCCAAGGACTGAGGTAGTGGATGCCTTTCTCCACTGGTTCTGGAGGGGGCTTGGTGCCCAGAGTGCTTCATCCTGCCAAGGACTGAGGTAGTGGATGCCTTTCTCCACTGGTTCTGGAGGGGGCTTGGTGCCCAGAGTGCTCCACTTGCAGTGTGGCTGGTACAATTCCCTCACCTGGGTGTGTGTGCCACGAGATTGCTGAGGTACAGGTCGCATGATACACCATGGAGGCTGCGACATACCCCACACTGCTGCGGCTTCGCATTCCACCTGCAGGTGACAACTGTAATGTCAGTAATGCTTCATAGAACCTGCCTAGGGTTCTCGAACTCACCACCAGCCTCGGACGACTCACCACTGAGGATGGTAGGCATATCTGCGGTGGTGCCACTGTCCAAGGATGTCACGGGGCTGCTGGCGGTGCTTGCGGTGGTGTCAGTCGTGGTGGTACTGGCTGCGGTGGTGTCAGTCGTGGTGGTACTGGCTGCAGGGTCTGTGGCGGCGGTGCTGGCTGCGGGGTCTGTGGCGGCGGCGGGGTCTGTGGTGGCGGTGCTGGCGGCGGGGTCTGTGGCAGCGGTACTGGCTGCGGGGTCTAGCTGGCAGCAGAGTCCGTGCCGGCAGGGCATGTGTCAGCACCTGCTGAGGGAGAAAGCTGGATGTCTCCTGCAGCCTCGGACGGCTGCCCACCGGGGAAGAGGCTGGAGACTGTCGCAGCGGCTATAGACGTGCCGGAGGCGGTGCAGGTGGCAGTGCAGCTGGTGGTACAGGTGGCGGTGTTCGCCGCGGTACATGTTGGCATGGACGTGGACAGAAGGTGCGACACTGGTCCCTCAGTCAGTGCCACCATGCCCTCTCCTGACCTGCCCTTCAGTTTTTGGCCCTTCCCCACCTTTGATAGTGGCGCAGTTGTCTTGCCACTATCCCCTTTCGTTTTCGCTGACCCCTTGGTGGCAGGTGTTTTTGGCTTCTCCATCTGGGATGTGGGCAACTTTTTAACCTTGGCAGGGGGAGGAATGTCCTTGCCCCCGCTCTGTGGCACACTGGCAGCCCTGATGGTTGGTGCACTCCATGACCCCGCAGTTGCTGGCACCACTGTGCCTGGGTATGTTGTGGCTGAGGTGCTGTGCTGGGACCTGGAAAGCCTGGCCCCAGGGGAAGGACGGGGAGGGAGGTATAGGGAAGAGGTCAATGTTAGCCAGGAAAGGTTTTTAAGACACACTGGGACGGTGGATGGAGGGGGTTTGGGAGTGGAGGAAGAGGTAGTGGTTGTAGGAGGTGTACGTCTGTTAAATTTGGGTGAAGGTGCTTGGGCTGGAGGCTGTTGTGAGGTGGATGGCTGTTAGGTGGGTGTGTGCCTGCGTTTGTGTACTTTGGGAGGAGGGCTCACAGACACACTGGGAGAGGACACTGGGGATGTGTGAATGGTAGTGAGGGTGGTGAGTGCACGTGAGCGGTGTGTGGTGATGGGCGTGCTGGTGATGGAGGTAGTGGCTGAGGATGTAGTGCATGCAGTTGTGAGTGGAGACGAGACTGGGAGGGAGGAGGGAGACGTGGAGGAGGGGGACACAGTGGAGGAAAAGGATGTTGGTATGTGTGCATGGGTATGATGCTTGTGTGAGTGCTTGTGGGTTGTGTGGTGCTTATGTTTGCCTGAGCCACTCTTGTGTGTTGATGAGTGTGCATGCTGGTCTGATGGGGTGCTTGGGATAGGCTGAGGTACAGGGGATTGGGTCTGGGTGGAGGAGGTTGGAGGGGGGAGGCTGGACACAGGGACAATGGCTGCCATCAGTGCTGAGGCCAGAGCCTGAAATGCTCTCTGTTGGACTGCCTGGCCAGAATGAATGCCCTCCAGGTATGCATTTGTTTGTTGCAAATGCCTCTCAACACCCTGCATGGCATTCAGAATGGTAGACTGCCCAACAGTGAGGGATCTCAGGAGGTCAATAGCCTCCTCACTGTGGGCAGCAGGGCTGACTGGGGCAGGGCCTGAGGTGCCTGGGGCGAAGGAGATGCCCACCCTCCTGGGTGAGCGGGCACAGGACAGATGCTGAGGGGCTGCTGGGAGGGCGGTGCTGGTAGGGGGGGGTGCCGGCTGTACCTGTTGAGGCGGTGGGCACAGAGGGGCCCGCCACCGCAAGGGAGCTCCCATCAGAGGAGGAGTCGCTGTCACTGGTCCCTGCTCCTGTCCCCGCCGTGGAAATCCCCTCGCCCTCCGCCCCACTGGTGGCTTCAGACTCCGTTGCTTCACCCTCCAGGGCCAAGTGGGATGCAGCTGCCTCCTGCTCCGGTACCAATACTCTTCCACCTGATGATGCTATTGCACACAAGAACAGGGAGATCACAAAAAGAGGGGGGGGGGAGACAGAAGAAAGACATGTTCAGTGCATGAAACACCACTACGGTTGGTGGACACAACAGACAGTGAGCAGCCCTCTGCACTACGCCATGCACTTATAGTTCCTAGATTAATCACATTCCCATGGGGTACGAGGCCTAAGCCCAATTGCTGCACACCTGGAAGTCACAGGAGCCTGACTAGGTGTAGATTGCTCTAACCACTAGTGGGGTTGGGGTGCCACATAGCCTGCCTCCCAAGGGACCTTGCCTACCAAGATTGCCCCGGCCTAGGGGAACCCACTGCCCACCTCCCCCGCCCAGACACCTCGTAATGCGCGCAAAGTCAGCTGAATGAGAGTGTACTCACCCCCTTGTGGCTGCTGTGATGCCCTCCCAACTCCGGATACGCCATCGCCAGGATCCGGAACATCAGGGAAGTCATGGTGCGACGGGCACCCCTCCCACATTGGGAGGCCATCCCCAGCTGGGCCTCCGCCGTCTTCTTGCTCCAGCGGCGCAGGTCCTCCCATCTTTTACGGCAGTGGGTGCTCCGCCTGTGGTGGACCCCCAGGGTCCGGACGTCCTTGGCAATGGCACGCCAAATACCCTTCCCTGTGGTGGGCGCTGACCTAGAGGTATGGTACAGGGGGAAAGGACATTACTTACCCGTCCTGACCATCATACTCATTGCCCCCCATTCCCACCCTTGCCCCGACGCACATACACTCCCCATCCACACATGCAGGGCTCAGCCCCCCCATGCATCTTCCATCCACACCACTCAAAGCAGGCATTGCCCATGCAGCATGCTCACAGTGTACTCACCTGTTTGTCTGGAGGACCGTACAGTTGCGTGTACTGGGGGAGGACCCCATCCACTAGTCTCTCCAACTCCTCAGAAGAGAAGGCAGGGGCCCTTTCCCCAGACACATGAGCCATTGTCGCTTCCAGACACAGGTCACAGCAGCACTTGCAGTGTAGGTCCTCTCCTATTGAAGGTCAGGTATCAAGTGAGTGAACAGACAGAAAATGGTGGTCACGTCTGCGGCGCTGCGTACCGTCACCGCCAGCGTACATCGTCATTCGCTCCTCTTACCCATAGGGCCCAATGTTAACCAATGCAGAATAGCGCTGCGGTCTCCGACTGCATTGCAGATTAATAAATTTGTGCAAATTACATTTTTAGATACCTCAGTGTTGGCTTACTCTCTGCTCGCTGTTCTCCTCCATAGGGCACGTCTGCTGGGGCAGGTGATGAGATGGCGGCATCTTCCGGTGTACAGACCCTTGGTGGACCTGTCCACAATGGAAGAGAGACACATAATAATCACATACAGACTTGATCGTGCAACAATCCAGGAACTGTGTGCCCAGTTGGAGCCAGACCTGATGTCAGCTATCTGCCATCCCACAGGGATACCCCCTCTAGTGCAGGTCATGTCAGTGCTCCATTTCCTGGCAAGTGGTTCCTTGCATGCCATTGTATCAGGGATGTCCCAGCCAATGTTCTCTAACATGTTGTCCAGAGTGTTGTCTGCCCTGCTGAAACACATGCGCAGCTACATCGTGTTCCCTCAGGTGGAGGATTTGTCTACAGTGAAAGGTGACTTCTATGCCCTGGGACATATCCCCAATATCATTGGTGCCATTGATGGGACACATGTGGCATTAGTACCCCCCGCAGTAGTGAACAGGTGTACAGAAACCGGAAGAGTTACCATTCAATGAATGTGCAGATGGTGTGTTTGGCAGACCAGTACAACTTCCATGTGAATGCCAAGTTTCCTGGCTTAGTGCATGACGCCTACATTTGGAGGAATAGCAGCATCCCTTATGTGATGGGGCAACTCCAGAGGCACCGGGTGTGGCTAATAGGCGAGGCCAAGGACCCAATACAGTGTGAATAGGTGTCTGGGTATGGGGTTGTCCCTAAGTGTTAGTGTGTGTCTAACAGTTGTCCTTCGATATTTTCAGGTGACTCTGGTTACCCCAACCTGTCATGGCTACTGACCCCAGTGAGGAATCCCAGGACAAGGGCAGAGGAACACTACAATGAGGCACATGGGCAAACTAGGAGGGTGATCGAATGAACCTTCGGCCTCCTGAAGGCCACATTCCGGTGCCTCCATATGACAGGTGGTTCCCTCTACTACACACCGGTTAAGGTGTGCCAGATAATCGTGGCCTGCTGTATGCCGCACAACCTGGCTTTGCGACGGCAGGTGCCTTTTCTGCAGGAGGATGGGCCAGCTGGTGGTCTTGTGGCAGCTGTGGAGCCTGTGGACAGTGAAGAAGAGGAGGCAGCAGAAGAGGATATTGACGACCGAAACAACATAATCATGCAATACTTCCAGTGAGACACAGGTAAGAAGATGTCACTGCCTCCCACATCTCATACAATTTCTGGAGCAGGCATAAGGCTGTCATTTTCACTCAGTGTATGGACCCTGACTTGTCACTTTGCCTTTCCATTGCACAGATGTGGCTCCCAGTTTGTGCCTCTGCTATATTTCCTCCAGGCCTACACCTGTGTTACATCGGTATGTGCACAAGTAAATTGGCATTGCTATATTCCATGGTTATTGCAATTACACGTTTGTGAAAGCACAGACTGACTCCAGATTGTTTTGTGATAGAAGTGTGTTTATTTCTGTGCAAATAAGTGGAGGGGGTTGTAAAATGGGCTGGGGGGATGGTGGAGGAATGTCCATGGCAGAGTCCAGTCTATTTGTTTCACAGGTGCATTGTCCAAAGGGGCATAGGAAGTGGAGCAATGGCAGTTGAAGGGTGGACAGGGTGACAAAGTGGGAAAAAAGGGTGACATTCAGGGGCGTCTTATTTCCTGGTGGGGGTCTTGGCAATATTCACTGTCTTGTTCCTGGATCTCAGGGACTGTTTGCGGGGTGGTTCTCCATTTGCAGGGGGTGGGGTGCTAGTGTTGTGTTCCTGTGGTGGTGCCTCCTGTCCACTAGTGCCGGCAGAGGTGGAGGGCTGTTCATCATCCAGGCTAGTGCCAGGAGCCCCTTGTTGTTCCACTGTGTCCCTCCTGGTGTTGACAAGGTCTTGCAGCACCCCTGCAATGGTGACCAGGATGTTGTTAATGGACTTCAAGTCCTCCCTGATCCCAAGGTAGTGTTCCTCCTGCAGCGGCTGGGTCTCCTGAAACTTGGCCAGTACCGTTGCCATCGTCTCCTGGGAATGATGGTAAGCTCCCATGATATTGGAGAGTGCCTCATGGAGAGTGGGTTCCCTGGACCCGTCCTCCCCCTGTCGCACAGCAGTCCTCCCAGCTTCCCTGTTTTCTATGCCTCTGTCCCCTGAACCGTGTGCCCACTGCCACTGCCCCCAGGTCCCTGATTTTCTTGGGTTTGTGGGGTTGCCTGGGTTCCCTGTAGTGGTGGACACACTGCTGATTGACGGTCCTGGGGACAGAGGGATGGGCCAGCTGGGTTGGTGCTGTGCAGGTTCAGTGGTGGTTTGTGACTGTGTCAGGGGAACCAACTGTCCTGAGGTCCCTGATGCGCCAGGCTGGTCATCTTGATCCAGTTGTGCAGAGTTGCTGTCATCACTTTGGGCCTCTTCTGTGGGGGGGGGACTGCCTATGTCTGGCACCTCCTGTCCGGTGACGTTGGGTAGGGGTCCTGTAGGGGTGCAAAACGCCATGATTATTGCATCTGTGTGTGCCATCGTGTGCAATGGGTGAGTGACCCTGTACTCCAGTGCTTGCTTTCCTGGCTTGTTCCTTGTGTGTTAGTTGGTTTGGGGTCTGTGTGGGTATCTGTAGTGGACATGCTTTGGTAATGGGTGTCCATGCTTTGGTGTTGCATGCAGGGCTTGGTATTGGGATGGCTGGATTGTGATCGTGGGGAATATGTGAGGTGTTGGAGTGATGGGGTTGAGGGTGGGGGTATGTGATGGCATGCAGGTGGGGGATATGGTAATAGAGATATGTCTTACCAGAGTCCGGTCCTCCTGCTACTCCTGCAAGGCCCCCAGGATGCAGTATTGCCAAGACTTGCTCCTCCCATGTTGTTAGTTGTGTGGGAAGAGGTGGGGGTCCACCGCCAGTCCTCTGTACAGCAATCTGGAGACCACGGAACGCACCTTGCCCCGTAGGGCGTTCCACCTCTTCCTGATGTCATCCCTAGTTCTTGGATGCTGTCCCACTGCGTTGACCCTGTCGACAATTCTGCACCATAGCTCCATCTTCCTTGCAATGGAGGTGTGCTGCACCTGTGATCCGAATAGCTGTGGCTCTACCCAGACGATTTCCTCCACCATGACCCTGAGCTCCTCCTCAGAGAACCTTGGGTGTTGTTGAGGTGCCATGATGTGGTGTGGGTGACGTGTGAGGTGGTGTGTGTTGTGATGTGTGAGGGGATGTGTTGTTGTGTGTTGTTTGAGGTGCGTGGATGTTGTATAAGTGACGGTGTTGTGTGTCTGTGGATGCTGGTGTTGTTTTAGGTAGTGTCTCCCTCTGGCCTGCTTTCAAATTTCTGGTAGTAAGGGTTTGTGGGTAATGTGTGTGTGTGTGTTTTATAGTGATGTGAGTGTGTGGGAGTGGTGTGTGTATGTGTATCAGGTGTGTTTATTTCAAATTGTGGTTGTGTTTTGTATTTATGTGTGTATTTTGAGTGCAGCGGTGTCTACCGCCAATGGATTACCGTGGATGAAAGACCGCTGCGTTGATTCGTGAGTCGTGATACTGTGGGCGTATTCCTGTTGGCGTGACGGTGGAGGTTTTGTTATCGCCAGTTTATCACTGACCTTTGGTGTGGCAGACTTGTGTGGGTGTCTGTAGTATGGCGGATTCCAAGCTGTGGGTCGTAATAGCTGTAGCGGAATTCTGCGGCCGCAGCAGTATGTTGGCGGTGTTCTGCACGGCAGTAAGTGGCATTTACTGCCAGGGTTGTATTGAGGGCCTATATCTTCTTTCAGAGGTTCCCGGTTGTGGAGATTCTCCTCTCTGACTAGAACCCTTTTGTGCTTGTTTAGTACCCTCCTTAGGGTTGGTACTTTGTAGGTGTGGCTTACTTGGTCTGGCCCCCAGACTATCCTGTCCTATACTAGTATAGGTGTCAGAAATAATCTTTGACAGCTCGCCCTCTTGTTCCTGCTGGTGAACCTCTTGGAGCTGTTGGGGAATGGCCAATCCGGCTGCGTCCCTTTTATTGTTACTTAAAATAATCAAGGACACTGTCAAAATTGTGCATCAGTTTCACCCCCAAATCCAGGGCTGCGGCAGCCCTCTGTTCATGTTCAATTTGTTTTAACACTTCCAGTAAATTGGCTAGTGTTGAGGTACCATACCCGGTAGGGTAGATTGCAGCAAAGACAGAACCCCAAGTGTTACACTCCTCTGTTGACGGGACCATGGCAAACGGAAGGCACATGTTGAGAATTCTATGTTTGTCTTGGGGTCCCGCGTGGGGAAACAGTGCTTCTAGCTGATTGTTTTGTGTAATCCAGAACAGAATCTTTTCCTGCTCTGTGGGTACTTTTCCCATTATTGGAGTGTATGGTTCTTGGATTTATTCCCAAAACAGCCAGTTGATTAGCAGCTGGAGCAGCCCTTGCTGGGGCGGTGTTCAAAGTCTGTATCACAAATTGTATTACTCGTCTATATATTGTTACTAGCTCATTGTAAAGTGTGCGTATGTCAGCTACTTGCATTGCATGCACATTGGGATGTGGCGTGTATGTGCTAAGTGTTGGCCATGGCGGTACATCATTACTTACAAGACCTAATCTCACGGGTTGTATTGCATGTGGAAGGGTGCCACTGAATAGGTTTTGAAGTTTGTGATAAGAGAAAAGTATCTCTAAGTATTGGTATGCTCTGTACTTTTGTGATACGTATGCTATTCTATATGCATGAAATATATGTGTATTTGCATCTGCTTCAAGAAAGCTGATCTAGGATTAGAATATTCATGTCCTGTATGCGTTGTGGGCTTCCACAATGAATGTGACATCCCTGCCCTCTTCTGTTAAGCCATTGGCTAAAAGAAACTACATGAGCAGATATCTGCAGTTATCCCTGATGTTTATAGCATGTTGTGGGTACACTAGCACATCCAAGAGCTTGATTACAGTAAGCTGTTGCTTGAAACATTCAGACTTATTTGGGTATATTCATTAAATCCTTCCATATCAAGTTTGCAATAACCAATGCTTGTTAAGTAATTTATTAAATTTACGACAAGGACCTCCTCATTTACATTACTACTTTCAACCGATTAATTACTGAGACTAGATGGCCTGAAGAAAAACGTACCTCACTTTTTTACAGCGGCCTGAGGGATGATTTAAAAGATGGTATAGGAAGCTGGCCTGGTGTGAAGGGAGGCCTCTTTATGCATGGTTAGCCCTCCACTTTTTTCCTGATGTAGATGTGTCCTAGAAGTTGTAGTGCCCAGGGCCCCTGCTATCCAGGTTCCCTGGGCCAGAGCTCTTTCCCTCTTGTGATGCTTGGCACAATTGGATACACACTTAAGTATCACTAAGTCTCTAGTAAATGGGTACCCCAGTACCCAGGGCATGGGATATTAGGGGTGGGCCCATGAGGGCAGCAGCACTGATTGTGGCACCCTCTAAGGCCCTGCACCATGATGCACCCAGCACTGCCAATGCAGGCTGAGTACTCTGGGGCAAACCTAAAAAGACCAATTCAACTTGGCACACTCCCTGTGTGCCCTGTCTACCCTACACTGCATATGTTATGGGTGCCTCTAGCAGGCTTACCAGGCCTAAGGCCGGGTGCACCATACTATATCTGAGGGCATAGGTGCATGAGCAATATCCCCCTCTGCCAAACCTAGGACATAGTGAGTGAACAGAGCAGCCATTTTAAGTACATGTACTGAACACTGGTCAAACACAATTTCCCCAGCTACATGATGGCCACTCTGCACCCTGGGTTGTTTGATATCAAACAACTCAGGATGATAAATCCAAACTGGTACCAGTATTGGATTTATCCCTAAATGTAGCCAGGGGTCACCTAAGAAGTGCCCCCTGCAAACGCTAACCTAATTGGCATGGTTGCAGACTGGTTCCATCCAGCTGCCACCTCCAGACAGCCAATATACAAACCTTGGGGGAAAGCCCTGACTCTCCGGTTTGTAAGAAAATGCACTTCATGGGTGGAGGAGCTAACACCCCCTCCCTCAGGAATGTGCATTCTCCTGGCAGTGAGCTTCGAAGGGCTACTGCCCTTGAAACTCATGCCCCCTGGCCTGCTGCTAGCTGCAGATGGTTTCCCCCTTTGTCAACCCCCACTTTTGGCGGGAGCAAAGGCAGAAAATCACACAAAGGGTAGGAGGAAGGGTCTCACTGAGCATGCACCATCCCTAGAGGCTTGCAGGAGAAGTGGACCCTCGATTTCATTTTCCTCCATGTTGGATGGCAGGAAAATAGCCAATGAGGTTTGGGGTAGTGACCCCTCCCACAGGAGATAGTCACTATAGTGGGTGTAGCCACCCAAGGGAAAGTGCCCCATAGGACACTACCAGGTTCCCCTAAAATGCTCACTAAATTCAGTATTTATTGGGCTACCCTAGACCATGTAAGCAGATTCATCAGGAAGAAAAGAAGACAGCACCAAAGAACCCACCAGCACGAGAACAGAGGACCTGCTGCACCAGAAGAGGCTCCAAGACCCCTGCTTGCTGCACCAGAGTCCCGACAAGCACAGCTGCGGCGGAGCTGACCACTGGACCAACCTCAAAAGATGCAAAGGACCTCCAGGCTTCGCCAATAGCCCGCGAGTTCCCTCCTGCAGTGGAGGCACCACTTAAGAAACCAAAGAAACCTTCAAAGAACTAGCACACCAGTGAGGGTCACTTCACCGACCATACAATATCTCCACAACTGGAAGTTGCAGCCGGGCCTGACGAATCACCAACCACAGCCCGGACGCGACCTACAAGTGTGCCAACACTGGTGATACTGTGCCCTCCTGAGGCTGAGTTGTGCCAATATCCCAAGTATTGGTCAGTGCACATCACACAACAACAAAAACAGCTCTTCTAGAGCTGCAACTGGACCAAGAGGAAGCCCTAGTCAAGGGGCTTCAGGAATACCCCGGACCTCCCACCAGAGCACCCTTGTCATCCTGCAAGGCTCCTGGAAGAAGATTTACCTCCAGCTCCAAAGGATTCCATTGCGCACAGCCTCCAAGACCTCCAACTCGCCCTGCATCTGGCCTCCCTGAGCCCTGCATCACAGAACCAGCTGTGTGCCATGGGTCTCTACCCCCTTGCGACCTCAACAGTCCAAGGGGACCCTAAGGCACCACTTTCAAACCTGCAAACCAGCTCCTTTTCCAGGTGGCCCCTCCAAGTGGCCCTGTGCCTGTGACAAGAGACTTTCCTGCTCCGCTCCCGCCGGACCCAGGAGCCGTGCGAGTCTCTCGAGTTGGCAGAAGGTGACCACCAACTGCATCGCCCATCCTGCAAAAGAAGAGATTGGTAACTCAACTGTACGATTTTTAATACATTTTTAAAAGTGACTGCCTGTTGAATCCTATGGTGCATAGTTACAGAAAGACTAACTTTATTAAAACTTCGAAAAATCTTAACTCAAAAATACTTAATGTATCAAGCATTATGGTCTAAAAAATTCTATAAAAGTCTGAAGTATTTTTTATAAATTCTGGTCCCAAGTTATTCATTGAGTGTGCGTAATGCATTATTGATATTGTGAGTACAACAAATGCTTACCATTATCTCCTGGATAAGCCTAAATGATCGACCATCTAAAAAACTGGAGCATTAGGTGATCTAATTCTTACCTCTGGAAACCAACATGTGGTTACCTAGACCCCCTGCACAGTGTGCCTAGTTTTGCACACTACACAGAGGGCCAGCCTCCTGTACCTGGTGTGTGGTGGGTACCTAAGGTACTTACACCTTAGAGCAGGTCCAGGTATCCCCTATTAGTGTAGTGTAGGCAGTGTTTAGAAGCCAGCCTCTCTAGAAGTAGCTGTGGATGAGCAGCAAAGGCTTTTCTAGGACACATGCAAAGCAAATGCAATACCACTGTAGTCACACAGCACTATCACACATGAAAGAAAACACTCAGTGTTACAAAAGTAAAGGTACTTTATTTTAGTGACACAATTACCAAAAAGTACTAGAGAGGCAACCCTCCAATAGGAGGTAAGTAACACACTAGATATGTATACTAGTAATCAGCAATAGGCATAAAAATTGGTGCAAATGCAAATAGACAATAGTGACCCTGGGGTGAGCCCGAACCACATACTAAAAAGAAAATCGAATGAGAATGCAGGATTCACACCTATGTAAGTGGAATGTGTAGAGGGGAGCTGGCGGTACTAGGAAACCCAAAAGGTAAGTACCACAGTGCTCCCCAGCGACCAGGAAGAAAGGAGTAAGTTACTGGATTTTCCCCAAACCACCCAAAATGAAGGAAAAGGAGAAAATGCAACGCCCAGAGAAGACTGCAAGAAACCAGCGGTGGATTCCTGAATAGGAAGACCTGTGGAAGAAGGGAACCAAGTCCAGATGTCAAAGAAGAGTCTAGGGGAGCAGGAGCTACTACCCACCTAGCTGTGGTTGCAGGAGTTGGCCGAAGGTAGGGCAAAGACGGTCAGGAATGCAGCCTTGGGGCAGGTGAAGACTTCCTGCAGGATGTAGTCAACGTCCCACGCCAGATGGATGATTGCAGTGGGTCAGTGGCATGGAAAAGTCACCAACAAGCCCTGGCAAAGGCAGAAGTCGCGATGAAACAGAAAGAGGAGCTGCCAAGGACCAGCAAGTTCCAGGAAGACTCAACCCATGGGGGGGTTGGTTTGTCCTAGGGGGACCCTCAGCAAGGCAGAGAGTCCAAAGAAGAAGAGGCAGCCACCACGGGAGACCCACTGGACGACCAACCAGGAGTCGCAGAGGAGCCCATGCAGCACAACTGGAGAAGCGTCCCATTCCATAGGAGAAGCACGCAGAGGGCTGCACGTCACAGGAAGGATTGGCTGGGACTACACAGAGTCTGAAGATCCCTTGAGGGAGATGCAAGCAAGCCTTGGTAGCTGCAAGAGACGTGGTGCACAAGGGTACTGTCCCCTGTGTGCGAAGGCCAAGGCTAAGTTGGACAGCTGGCAGAGAGGACCAAGAGGACTACTCCGGACCACCACCCGTGATGCAGGATCCACGCAGCTCAGGATGAGAGGAGATCCACTCAGCGGTCGTCATTGCAGTTGGTGCCTGCGGATGCAGGGGAGTGACTCCTTCACTCCAAGGGAAATTCCTTCTTCCTTCTTGTGCAGACTGAAGACTTGCCGCCCTCAGAGGATTTACAGCCGGGGAAATGCTTCAGAAGCTGGAAGAAGCCGTAGAAACAATTTTACAAGCAGAGACTTCGTCGTGGATGCAGATTGACGGTTCCTGGATGGTCCAGTCACAGTTCCAGTGGCTAGAAGTCAAACTAGGGGTTGCAGAGGAGCTCTGCTGGAATCTTGCAAGCCAAATCTGAGGACCCCCGCAAGAGAGAGACCCTAAATAGCTCTGAAAAGGGGAGAGGTGGCTCTGATGTCACCTGCCTGACCTGGCCACTCCGATGCTCCCAGAGGTCTCTGTCAACCTTGGATTCAAGATGGCAGAGCCCAGGAACCCTCTGGAGGTGCTCTGGGCACCACCCCTGGGGTAGTGATGAACAGGGGAGTGTCAATCCTCTTTCCATTGTCCAGTTTTGGGCCAGAGCAGGGACTGGAGGTCCCTGAACCAGTGTAGATTGGTTTATGCATAGAGGTCACCAAATGTGCCCTTCAAAGCATACCAGTGGCTTGGGGAGGCTACCCCTCCCAAGCCATGTAACACCTATTTCCAAAGGTGGGGGGTGTTACATCCCCCCTCTCTCCCAAAGGAAATCCTTTGTTGAGCCTTCCTGGGCTTGAGCTGTTCAAGCAGAAGGAGGACAGAAACCTGTCTGAGGGGTGGTAGAAGCTTGGGCTGCCCGGAAAACCCCAGAAGGCTGGTAGGAGCAATACTAGGGTCCTCTAAGGAGCCCCAAGAGTGTCTGGAATCATACTTCCAATACTGGCAACAGTATTGGGGTATGATTCTTCCATGTTTGATACCAAACAAGCCCAGGTTCTGAGTTACCAATATGTAGCTGGACATAGATGGTGACCTATGTCCAGTTCACGCATAAAATGGCATCCCGCACTCATGAAGTCCAGGAAAATGTAACTGGAGTTTATGGGAGCACCTCTGCTAGTGTAGGGGTGCTCTCACACACAGGTACTTGCACCCTGCCCCCTAGGCTAGGAGGGCTACCAAAGGGGTGACGTGCAGTGACCTGTAGTGAAAAGGTGCATGCACTTTTTCAAGCAGGCTGCAATGGCAGGTCTGCAGTTACATTTTACATGGACTTCCCCATGGGTGGCATAATGCATGCTGCATCCCATGGGGATCCCCTGGTGCGCCTCAGTGCCCTGGGTACCATATACTAGAGACTTACATGTGGGAACCAGTATTCCAAATGTGGGGTGTATGTGGTTCAAGCAATCAGGTTTAAAGGGAGAAAGCATAATAACTGGGGTCCTGGTTAGCAGGATCCCAGTGAACACAGTCAACCAAACTGACAACAGGTGGAAAATGGGGGTAACCATGCCAAGAAAGAGGGTACTTACCAACACAACCCCCACCCAAATGAAGGACAATAAAGCTAACCTTGTCCAGTTGAGTCTTCATTGTCTAAGTGGAAATATCTGCGGAGTCCATCTGCATTAGAGTGGTTACTCCCAGGTCTATGTTCCACTGTATAGTCGATTCCCTGTAGGGATATGGGCCACCATAATAGTTTGGGGTTTTCACCTTTCATCTGTTTGAGCCAAAAAAAAGGGGCTTGTGATCTGTCTGAACAAGGAACAAGAAAGTGAGTACCAAACAAGCATGGCCTTTGCTTTTTCAAGGCCCAGACCACAGCAAAGGCCTCCCTTTCTATGGCTGACCAACACATTCCCTTGCCCTATCTATAACTTAGAGGCCTTGATAGTGAGGCCTACTTTCTGCAGAGCCTCAAACATTCCACAGGTGGACCAGGTGATCCTCCCAGGTGGAGCTAAAGACCGCTATATCATCCAGATAAGCTGCACTATAGGATTCCAATCCTTGGAGGGCTGTGTTCACCAGCCTCTGATATGTGGCAGGTGCATTTTTCAGACCAAAGGGCATCACTGTAAAGTGATAATGCCCTCCAATGGTTGGAATGCTGTCTTAGGTTTCTCATCATTTGATAACCTGATCTGCCAATATCCTGCAGTCAGATTAAATGTGTTCAGACACTTGGCAGATGCCAGTGCACCTATTAGCTCATCTGCCCTGGGGATAGGATGAGTATCTGTCTTTGTGACAGTGTTAAGCCCTTTATAGTCAACACAAAACTTAATTTCCTTTTCCTATTCTGGGAGTGTGGTTTGGGGACCAGGACCAATGGGCTAGCCCAGGGACTGAGTGCTCAATTACCCCTAGGTCCAGCATCTTTTGCACTTCTGCTTTGATGCAGTCTCTAACATGGTCAGGTTGCCTATAAATTTAACTTTTTATGGGCAAACTGCCCCCTGTATAAATGGTGTGCTCACACCATGTGGTCTGTCCAGGTGTTAGACAGAACAGGTCGGAGAATTTTCCTAGGAGATTCCTGTAGTCTTCTTTCTGTGACTCAAAGGCAGTCAGCAAGGACTACTCAACTTAGTCATCAGCTGCAGCATTGGAGAAAAGGTCAGGAAAAGGATCAGCCTCTTCTTCGTGTCCCTCATCAGTGGCCATGAGCAGGGTCATATCAGCCTTGTCATAGTAGGGCTTCAGGTGGTTCACATGAAGCACCCTGAGGAGGCTTCTGGGAGTGCCTCAATCTACCAAGTAGGTGACCTCTCCCTTCTTTTCCACTACTGTGTGGGGAACACTCTACTTGTCCTGGAGTGCCCTGGGTGGGAGTCACAGGCTCCAGGATCCACACCTTCTGCCCTGGCTGGTAAACAGTCAGTAAAGCATTCTGGTCATGCCACTGCTTCTGCAGTTCCTGGCTGGCCTGAAGGTTTTTAGTGGTCTTTTTATGTACTCAGCCATCCTTGACCTGGGGCCAAATACATAGTACACTATGTCCCGTTTAGGGGGCTTGCGAGATTGCTCTGAGCCTTCCCTCACAAGAGTAAGAGGACCCCTAGCAGGGGGCCCAAATAGAAATTCAAATGGGCTGTAGCCCACTCCCCTTCTGAGGGACCTCCCTGTAAGCAAAGAGGAGGCATGGCAGTAGGACATCCCATCTCCTCATGAGTTTTTCAGAGTCCCATGATCATGCCTTTGAGAATTTTGTTAAATCTCTCTACCAAACCATTAGCTGGGGGATGGTTAGGGGTTAGAAGTCACCCCACACTCCTTACACATTGCTTTTAGGTATGCAGACATGACTCTGGCACCTCTGTCTGACACCACCTCTTTAGGAAAGCACACTCAAGAAAATTCCCAGGAGGGCTTTTGCCACAGCAGGCGCTGTAGTGGTCCTTAGAGGAATAGATTCTGGGTACCTAGTGGCATGGTCCACCACTACCAGAATAAATCTATTCCCAGAGACTGTGGTTGGATCTTGGGGGCCAACAATGCCCATCCAAACCCTCTCAAAGGGGACCCCAATCACTGGAATTGGAATTAAGGGGGGCTTTGGAGTGGGTGCCACCTGCTTTGCACTGGCATGACAGGTGAATCAGGAGCAACAAAACTCCTTGGTGTCTTCTGATGTGGGGCCAGTGAAAGTGAGAGACAAGTGTGTCCCAAGTCTTACTTTACCCCAAGTGACCTTCCAGGAGAATATGTGCCAGGGGCAACACAATTCCCTGTGTTGCTGAGGTACTCCCAATCTCTTGGTGGCACCAGGCTTTGGTTCCCTTGGCTCTGACTACAAGAGGTGATCTTCCCAGTACACCTTGTGGGTGCCACTAACATCCCCTGCCTCTTGAAGGACAGCTTGCTGCCACAAGCCCTCCAGTGTGGGACAAGTCTTTTGTGCCATACTGAACTCCTCCCTGGCAGGCCCCCTGCACCTACGAGCGCTGCTGTATCAGCTTTTAGCTTCTCAGGTGAAGATTCTGCCAAGGGAGTGGATTCTTCCTCCTCAGAGGGGGAATCCTCACTGGAGGTTGGGTTAGGGGCACCTTTTTGCCCTTGCTACCCTTAGGTTTTGGA